>NC_083591.1:8829236-9181736 GCF_027579695.1 Neoarius graeffei | reverse complement strand
CTTTTATATAAATATATTGATGTCGATGTTTATGTAAATGAGGAAGTAATTCTAAAGTTTGTAAACAAATGAACCGATAATGTTTAACCTGTCAGAAAATCTTTTTGTTCCACTTTCTACCCACTTTCTAAGTATTTTTGTAGATCACATTTTGTTAATCATTCCCTGTTGTTTGCATTAATTTCTAGTTTTGTAGTTTACAAATAAATGTCAACAGGCAATTGACATTGTGACCAAAGGAAAATCCAGGTCAAAGGTTCTTGTTATTCCTCGAACCAAAATATAATGTCTACTGATATTCTAATATGTGGTAGATATTTACAACAGGGTGGCATGGTGGTGTAGTGGTTAGCGCTGTCGCCTCACAGCAAGAAGGTCTGGGTTCGAGCCCCGTGGCCGGCGAGGGCCTTTCTGTGCGGAGTTTGCATGTTCTCCCCGTGTCTGCGTGGGTTTCCTCCGGGTGCTCCGGTTTCCCCCACAGTCCAAAGACATGCAGGTTAGGTTAACTGGTGACTCTAAATTGACCGTAGGTGTGAATGTGAGTGTGAATGGTTGTCTGTGTCTATGTGTCAGCCCTGTGATGACCTGGCGACTTGTCCAGGGTGTACCCCGCCTTTCGCCCGTAGTCAGCTGGGATAGGCTCCAGCTTGCCTGCGACCCTGTAGAACAGGATAAAGCGGCCAGAGATAATGAGATGAGATATTTACAACAAACTGTCTTCTTCTTCTTCTTTTGGCTGCTCCCGATTAGGGGTCACCACAGCGGATCTTTCGTCTCCATTGCACCCTGTCTTCCGCATCCTTCTCTACCACACCTGCCACTTTCATGTCCTCTCTCACCACATCCATGTACAGTATCTCCTCTTTGGCCTTCCTTGTTTTCGTGTGCCTGGCAGCTCCATCCTCAACATTCTCCTTCCAACATGCTCTGCATCTCTTCTCAGGATGTGCCCATACCATCTCAGTGTCATCTCTCTTAGCTTAATTCCCAAGCTCTCCACATGTGCTGTTCCTCTGATGTGCTCGTTCCTTATCCTGTCCAACCTTGTCAATGCCATCGCAAACCTCAACATCCTCAACTCCGCCACCTCCGAGTTTGCCTCCTGTCTCTTCGTTAAGGGTACGGTCTCCAATCCATACATCACAGTTGGTCTCACTACTGTCTTATACAGTTTACCTTTCACTTTTGCTGGGACTTTCCTTTCACAAATGACTCCCGAAATCCTTCTCCACCTGCTCCACCCTGCCTGCACTCTCTTTCTCACATCACTATCGCAGCCCCCATTTTCCTGCACAGTTGACCCCAGGTACTTGAATTCACCAACTTTCTTTACATCTACTCCTTGCTTCTTCACTCACTCTCATCCCCGTTCTCATTTACAACAAAATGTAAAAAAAAAAGTACTTCATCTACTTCAACAATGTTACACAAAAATCGATACATGACAATTGCAAATGTCACTTAATTCCACAGGGTGTCGATAATGGTGGACACCAGTGAACGTGATCACTTTTATCGACACCTCACGTGACTTCTCAAACACGTGTTTAAATAAAAAATGGCGACGGTCAAATGAAAGTGTAAGAAACAAAGTAGATTTCCACAAGGATATCATGAAATATTGGTGAATTTGCTGAACATGATCTTTCCGCCATGCTTATCTGTGATGGTAACGTCCGGGTTTTCCTCAAATTGCTGATCGTGCTAAAAAAATTCCATCTCAGGTAACGAGCTGTGTTACCAGATGACAAGATCAAAGGGCGGGGGGGGGGGTCTTCTGGTTGATTAATTAACCAATAATAGCTGTTGTGACTGAAACTCACCTTTGTAAAATTTTTTTTTATTGGTAAATTTGAAAAGGTGTCGATAATTATGGGCTGTCGATAACTGTAGCTGCTGCTCTAGTAATACAGTATTAAAGTTGATGTTGTTAGCACCTAGCAAAAGTGACTAATGAATGAACATTGTATAGAAGTTAAGTTAGCAACTAAAGAATATGTTGATTACAGATGTACAGCATGAGTAATAGCCAGTAGCCTGCTAGAATACTGCAGTGGACCAGTGTTGGGTTTATTGTCATTGGCAATCACGCCTGGATAACTTGTGTGATACTTATGCTGTAGATGTTTAAAATATAGCTGTATAAAATCAGACTTATAAAAAAATGGGACATTATGTGTCCTGGTAAATGCTATATATTTTCGAGGAAAAAGAGTTTAAAAAGGGACAGTCCTGGGAAAACCAGGCGAGGTGGTAACACTACCCATGACGCAAGGTGATGTCATGTTGATTTTCATGGCTGATTTCACAGTAGACAACAATGCCTTATCTCAAGTTTATTTCTATATCGCTTTTAACAATAAACATTGTTTCCTTCTTTGGAGGGAAGATGGTTTTCCAATTTGATCTTCTGAAGGTGTCAGAAGCCAGATCTTACTCCTGATAGATATTATATCAAACTATGGACCCATCCCACGTGACGTCACGACAAATGCGGCTGCCATTTTGGATATGAACTACCAGTAGTCTACCACAGCCAACAACGAGGAACGACGGCGAAGCATCGAAAGGAATATAGCCATCAAAGAAAGTTTTTACTTTCAGCAAGACTTCCATCATGCCATTATATTGTTGTGCACCTGGATGTAGTAACCATCAACACACAAGGCAAGATTTATCATTTTATCGGATCCCGACAGATGCTGACCGACGGAGAAGATGGATGGTCTCTAAAATATTGGCAAAATGATGTTTATTGACATAGCAATCGTGTGTAACAGGAAGCATTTGCATATCCGAAGTGTTGTGTTTCCATCAAAGATAAAATAAACCGATATGACAACGACTGCTGCTGCCAGGTTGGGGACACAAACTAGTAGAAAGGAAGTGTGCCAACAGTGCCAACACACTTCCTTTGTGGTCGATTCTGCTTTAAGGTAAGATGCATTTAATTATTCGTCTGCTGTGGGTTTGGAATCGGTAGCCTGACCGATTCGTTCATGTTTGTGGTGCCATTTGTTTGTTGATGCATGTTGAAATGGAAGATTGGTTGTTGACATGATTTCCAGTGATGCTTTGGTGCTGCTGTGGATCAGATGTGTTGAGTAGCCTGACTGGTTTTTTTTTTCTTGCGTGTGGTATCATTGTTGACGCGAGGTTGTTTTTTGAACATGCCAATGCGGACACGATTTCCCCTGATGAGTTATGACTTCAGACGCGATGCGTGTGTGGAGGTGTGGAGTCCGCGTGATATGTGCGTAAGATAGGCTTCTCGTGTGTTTGGAGATCTGTGCTCTGAGACAAGCGCAAGCGCAAGCACCCCCCCCCCCCCCCCCAAGGGAAAAAAGGGACCCCCCCGAAAATATTGGCATAGTTCGAACACTGGGTTGGATAAAGTAATGGCAAATAGTGAGTGCACAAACCATAGAAGGTAAACTGTACACAGCGCCAGGGCAGTGTGATGGTATGTCTACTTTTAGATTGTGTTAGCTTATCAATGAACACACTCGTCACTCGACGAGTTTCACGTCTTTACGACGGATACTTAAATGTGTGTTAGGTATTATTGTTGCAGTCTAAGCAGTCATTGTAGCAGCTAGATGAGCGAGAACCGAAAGGGTCTGTGCAATAAGCCGTTATTTCTTCATGTCCAAAATGGCGGTCGCGTTTACAAAGGTCACGTGAGTGGGAAGGGTCCATAATGAAATACTTCCACACGTCTGTGTTAAACATACTGATTTTTGTAACAGCACATTTTAAGCTATTCAAATATTTGATGTGAACTGCAGAGCACATGGAAAGTTCCATGCAAAATGACTTTAATAAAACAGGCCAGGTCAGACCACACACACACACACACACACACACACACACACACACACACACACACACACACACACACAGTAATGTGCACATAACACACATTCATGCTCTGTGTTGCCAAGCCATCTGTTTAGCCTTTGTTCCAGTGTGTGTGTGTGTGTGTGTGTGTGTGTGTGTGTGTGTGTGTGTGTATTAATGTTCATCTACAATAATACAACTAAGCTTTGGATAATAAACACGTGCAACAAACAAATATGGGGAAAAAACTGTAGCAACTTACAGTGAACACTAGAGGACAACTTTGAGCTGGTGGTTATATTGTTGGATGTCTTCATTTTTCATTCTTCTTCAATGATGGAAAAGGAAAGCTGATAAAATCTGATGCCACATCATATTTATCAGGTTCAACTAACTGATTAGTTGTCTGTTTGTATATCAGCTTTGGTAGAGACCAAGTAGTAATACTTGTGGCGGTAGCATTGTGGTGGTGTTTATATTATCCAACTTGAAAACATGGTGGCATGGTGAACATTGGCTGCATTTTCAACTGCCATAACTGTATTATCAAAATGTCATATCACAAATAGAGTGAGATATTTCAGCTTTACAGCTTGGAAAACAGTGGAAGTAGATTTGAAAAATAAATTGGATGAATTTGAATTTGACTAGACGTTGAAACAACTCACAATTATTATTTTATTCCTCGTATTTGACACTAATTGTCCCAACTTTTTTTTTTGAGTGTGTTGCAGGCATCAAATTCTAACTTCATTTATATTTACAAAATGCAATTAAAATGGTCAGTAAAATGATTGAAAATCTTTTCTTTGTACTTTTCTCAATGAAATAAAGGTTCACATGAATTAACAAATCACAGATTTATGTTTTACTTCATTTTGAAAAATATCCCAACTTTTCTGGAAATGGGGTTTGTATTTATTTCAATGTTCTTGAGTTTGTTTGTTGGAGATAGTATTCCTCTTACAATGCGAATGATTAAAATTCTTTATTTATAAATGAATGGCACATCACGCTATTTAACTAAAACTTGAGTCTTCGGGACAGAGGAATTTAGCCTTTCTGCTTTCTCAGTAACAAGACAAACTGTGTTATTTTTGTCTCATTAACTTAAACAGAATGATGGAAAAGAGAAGCTGGTGAGGGAGAGGTTGATGTCACAGTTGAACAATTTGAAGAGATGTATCCTAAAACAGTGTTTCTCAACCACTGGGCCGCGGCCCATTAGCAGATTGCGAAGTGCCATCTAGTGGGCCATGAATTTTTTTCAAGTTGAAGTTCATTTTTTACCCGTAGTACGGTACAGTTGCTGGGTTGCTTCTGGCGTCACATCCGCCTCATTAAGCTACGGTTACACTACAGCTCACGATGCTTTGCGATGGGTTATCCATGAAAATAAGGCATTTTGGTGGCAATATACACGTGAGCTAAAAGTTGTGGTCACACAGTAGGTGAACACTTGACTATTGAGCGGCTGTGTGCGCTCACAAAGTGCGTTGTGCGTGCGCTTGGGACCCAGTCGTTATGGGAAACACCTGATACTGATTTGAACACAATCAGCACACACAGATACGGAAGCTGTTTTCACAGAGGCTTTGCAAAGCATTATCATTATCACTGTCATGTTTGTTTCTAGCCATGTTTATAACGCTGTTTAAATACTCTTTCTGTTTTGCTTTTGTAAATATAACACCTGCTAATAAACACCCTTCCTGCACTTAGAGCCATCTACCATTGTCTATTTTGTCGTGTCTTGATCCCCAGATCTTTAACCCAGCCATATAAAAAGTTGTAGGCCTCCATGCTCTTCCAGGATTTCATCTGTGTGTCCGTGTAAAACGATGTCTGCAGCACCAGGTAGTTTGAGATGTTGGGGAACTCAGTGGATGGATAATTTTCTAACTCATAGGAAAAATCCTTTTTTTGTTAATGTGTAAGGATCTATCCCACTGAGTGGTTTCTATATCCACTTATTTTGAGTGTACTTCTTGGGTTTAATAACTTGCTTGTTTGCTGTACACAAACATGCCAATAAGTTCTTGTGTTAATGGACCAGACTCCACTTTTATATCATTAATCCCTTTTGACTGAGAATGCCCTGCACGCTTGGTTTTATGTTGGCTTCTGGCACATCCATACAGTTTTAAATACAATATCTACAATTAAAAACAGTTTGTTTTTATTGCATTTATTTAATTCCTGGGCTCCCAACTGTAACAGGATGTGATGTTGTATTCTGTTAATACACTTTATAGTAGATTATTAGATTCTAATAGGATAGATGAAGCAAAATAATTGGCCATCTTTTTTTAATGGGCCCCGACTTGTTACAAGTCTGAATAGGTCGGCCTTAAAAGCAGAAAAGATTGAGAACCCCTGTCCTGAAATACACGAACCACTACCCAGAATGCAACGTGACATGACATAGTTGCCCATTCTCTATAAGAAAGCATCCCTTCCAGACTCCAAGAATTAAAAATAATCAGAACACCTGCACTGGAATGAGTTGCTTTAGCATCATTTCCTCACATAGTGACCATAAAAGGCTGAAAGAGAAAATTTCACAGAATGAGAAGGCAGTAAGGAAGAAGTGGTTTACAGCTAGTCATCCAATAATAAGTATTTCCAGTGTTTTTGTCATGTATAGAAAAAAAATGACAGAACTGCAAACTCAACAAGGAAGGAATAAAAGGCTAAGATATGTGAAATGCTATGTGGCTGTCACTCAGAAAGGTCAACAAGGTCAAGTCCTGAACTTCTGTTCTATTTTTGTTCTGTTTTGTTTTTGTAGGGTTAATTGTAGGGTGGCCAATTTTACCATACATACACTTTATTTAATCTCACTTAATTGTATCATAATTTAATTGTTTAATGTTTCTTCCAGTATTTATTTATAATTAGTTCTTATTACTTTTCAGTGCAGGATTCCACTGTAACTACATTAATTAATAATAACTACATTAATTGGAACAAAAAAACCCCACAGTAACTACAGAAAACAATCATTTTTCAAGAAATTCTCATTTTTATTCATAATTATTCAGTAATAAAAACAGGTGTTCTTGTGGAATAACAGTATTTTACTGCTGAAACAATAGTACCTCCTAAAGGCACATGTCTGCAAATAGCTCTGTTTAACAAGTCTATATTTTATTTACAGCTATTTGGAAAATAGTCAGTATAAATTTACCAAATACCAGGATTTGCTCAAATGAAGTACAGAAGATAATATCATGAATAAAATCAAAAATACAAAAAACAATCTATGAATACCACAAACAACAAATATATCCCATTACTGGTGGCCTGAATTTTAAACTATAAACTAATGGCACTATTAGATTAAAGGAATAGTTTGGCCCAAAATGAGCTTTAACCAAGTTTGGGCACACAGCTCAGGAATTAAAGTAAACAAGCAACAAATGTGTTATTACTGATTAAATGCATTTGGGGTACAAAGAACAATGTACATATACACACTGGCCACTTTGATAGGAACAGTAATACAGATAAAAGTGAAGGGCTTCAGTTATTGTTCGTATTAAACAGAGGGAAAATTTGATCTTAGTGACTTTTACTATGGCTCTTGGTATCAAGTGGGCTGGTTTGAGTATTTCAGAAAATTTTCACCTCACAAAAGTCTCTGAAGTTTACACGGTATGAAAAACAAGCAGCAGTTCTGTAGGCGGAAATGCTTTGTTGGTGAGAGAGCTTAGAGAAGCATGGACAATCTGGTTTGAGCTGACAGCTGTAACTCAAATAACCACTCTTTACAACTGTGGCTTTGTTTAACTAACATTTCCAGTTAATAATAGACAACAATTTGACATGTTTTTTTTCTCATTTTGAATATGTTTTATTTTCTAGACACTTTATGTTGGTTTTCGTTGTAATTTATTATCCATCTGTCAATAAATATACACCACAGTAAGATTTGAAAGCAAGGTTCTTCTTATCAGGGCTGCCTTTGCTTGATAGGTTGAGCATGATTAATTTTACCCATTTCTTTTTCTATTGTTTTGGTAGCATGAATGGGGTGTAGCTCTGGCCCTCCTTGTTGATCAAACACTATGATTACTTTCCAAACCTCTTTGTCTGGCTCCTTGGTTCTCGTTCTTAATTCAGGTTTGCTCCTTTTAACAGTGTCTACGGATTCATTGCTGCTGTTAGAATCTGATCTTGGTCTCACTTGTTTTTTCCTCATTTCCTCCCAAAACATTTCATCATTATCCAAACCATAATGATCTCTTACCGTATATTACTGCCATCTGATTCCTCTGCCATTGTCCACTTTACATTCACTGTACAGTAGTTTACTTTCAAACCTTCCGCGTTTGTTATCATTGTCCGTGCTCCTGCTTCTCTCTCCACCATTCAGGGCTCTCAAGTTTTGAATGCAGGCAAGAGTGACAACCCCCCGTTGGGGGGGCCAGTTGGACGGGTCACAGGAATGGGGGTCTTTCGTTAATAATATTATTATTAGTGTTGTTGTTATTAATAACTGCTCAGACTTGCAGAAGAAAGGATAAACACACGGCACTGACAACTCAACCAAATACAAAGTCTTTATTCAATTTCCGTGTATTGAATAAGTGTATGTGTGTGTGTGAGAGAGCAGAGAGAGAGAGAGAGAGAGAGAGATTATGACTGGTATTGTTTATTATAAGTGTTTGCTGCTTTTTTGGAGTCCTTCATCATTTGTGTTGTTGGCTCCCACTTAAAACAGTTCGGCTCAAGTCCAGCCATTTTCAGGGTCATGATAGAGGCCAATGTCCCGTCCAGAGACAAGCTGTTTCGGGTTGAGGTTTTGTTCAGACTGACCATTGAAAATACCCTCTCGGCATCAGCATTTGAATGATGAAGCACCAAAACCAAGGTTGCTATCTTTGATAACCTCCCAAATTGGTTCAAGCCAGTCACCTTTGAAAAAGGAACCAAGGGCCTCTATTACTTAAATGTTTTCCTTTTATCTTAATAATGAGCAAGTCATGTTGTGTGCAAAAAATTTCTTACTTTGTTCTTTTTTGAGGACATTCTTCCCCAAAACTCATCAGCGTCAAAGGATGTTGGGTCCTGCAATCTCCTCTTCCCTATATCTTCCCCTGGAGTCACGCAGTTTCTATAATTATGAACAATAAAAACTTAATCTTTCACAAACGGGTCTTTCATAACTGCTGACAAATAAAAAAAAAAAACTTCACTCTTGCTGGTATTCACATGCTGCTTTAAACACACGTTAGTGTCGCTGTTATTATTGCTGACCAGCGTCTGTTATTGCCTGTGAACAAGTGGAGCTGCTCGCCAGGGGATCATTTAAACAGGTGCAATACAGCTCAGCTCCTGTAAAACCTTACCATGTCCATGCGAATTATCTGGGCAACATTCTCTCACAGCAGGCAAGTTGTAATTTCTTGTGTCAAACAAATTGTGAATTTGTTGTAACATTAAAACAAGATATGACGTCCTCTGGTCTCTGTGCTGCCCAGAGCTCATCCTCATGGCGTCCACTGAACAAAACTTTCAGAAGATGGTTGTAGCAGAATCACGTGAACAATTCCCGGGATAACAATGCTTTTTTCATTGGTTGTTGCGTTATCGACCCAGGTACAATAGTGCTTCTGATTGGCTATTGTGTAGCCCCGCCCTTTTCGTTTTTTTTGATTGGCTGGCAAGTGGCAGGCTCGACTCATGGGAGACGCGCTTGTTTCCTGCCGTTTCCATAGCGATAGCGGCGCGCCAGAGAAATTTATATTCTAATTTTTTTTCAGCGTGAGAAATACAATGTGTGGCGGGAGTGCGTGACAAAAGACCGAAAAGCGTGACTGTCACGCTCAATGCGTGAGACTTGAGAGCCCTGCTGCCACCATTCCACTCCTCCCCTATTCCTCTCTCCTACAGCGTACTTTCAAATTGCCCATTATGCAAATTAGGCAATGACGTCATTTAGCGACTTTAAGGGCAGCCAATAGCGACTTTCCTTACTGAGGAGTTGGCGACACTGGTTTCAACAGCGCATGCGCGCTCTTCAACAGACACCACTTCAGTCCGCTCACTGTAGTGGGGCTGTTAAGCTCTTATTATCAGAAGCAGGGCCGTAACCAGGATTTTTCAAATACCGAGGTCAAACATTGCGATACATCTTATTTGCCAAAAAAAAAAAAAAAAAATGTCCTAATATGGTGACTTTTCATACATTTTGGAAACGAGTCAAAATCACAAGCCCAACAAGATGAACATGTAGGTGAACATGTTTATTTTAACAATTTCAAAACTGCACGATCACAAAAGTATTTTGTGTGTGTGTGTGCGTGAGTGAGTGAGTGAGTGAGAGTTTGAGTGAGTGATGGAGTGTGAGTGAGTGAGAATGAGAGTGTGAGTGAGTGAGTTAGTGTGAGTGAGTGAGAGAGTGTGAGTGAGTTAGTGTGAGTGAGTGAGAATGAGTGAGTGAAAATGAGTGAGTGAGAATGAGTGAGAGTGACAACGCAATCTAGCCGAGCCTGAATGGACTTCAATTGCTTTTTAAAAAATATATGCCCTTTTCAATAGCAAAATACTAGACGGTTATTGGACAAAACCGACTAAAACGCTCCATTCGGAGACTGAGCCACACTGGAGATGGGAGTCAATAAGAGGGGCGGGACAAGACTTCCCGAGAGGAGGCTCATCTCCTGCTGGTGATTGGAGGAGGAGCTGTGAACGCGGCTGGGCTGTTCATGATTGACAGAAAGCAGTCAGAGGTGGGACATCATGTTGTAAATAAAATGTGAACATAAGTTTGCTACCCGTTTTCATTTCCGTTCGAAAATACAACCAATGATCAAAACAATAGTGTCTTGGGTTCACGTTAGCCTATAATCTGGTAAGTTAGCAAAATAGCTCAAGACTCGTCAGTACCCGATAACTTCATAAACAACAGGTCACGACTGTCCAGCCTTTTCTGATCTGAAACGCACCAAATCAGATCGAGACGAGAGAGAATAAAAGAGTTTGTGCCGCCTGGAAAACGAAAATCCTATCTAGCTAAGTGGCTTCGACTGTTGTTGCTTGAAATGCTAATTAAAATTGCACTGTTAATGATCATAAGCATTCCGGCACATAACTGTCAGTGACTGCAGGGGCGGTTTTAGGAAATCTGAGGCTCTGGGCAAAGGACAATTTGGAGGCCCCCCTCAACCCCAACCCATACATCTGTAATAATAATGAGATGATGAATCATACGTATTGACGAACAATATTTATTGTGAACACATGGAAATGATTGAAAAAAACAAAAAACAAATAAAGATCTCTAAGCTGTGTGTGTGTGTCAGTAGAGGAGAGAGTGTGTGTGTGTGTATGTGTGTCTGCCTGTCTGTCTATGTGCGCTGCTGTCGGTGTGCCCATCTATCAGTCTCATGGGTGGTGGAAGAACTTGTGTGGAAGAAGGTTGTTAATTTCGGTAGCTTTTCAACAAACTGTTCGCTATCCTTTTTCCTCTTCCTTTTCTCACTGCCACTTAGAAATCGTTTCATTCTGATTTTACTTTAACAAAAAATTTTACGAGGGCTCTGCAGCTAGAGCTAGATGGTGCTGGTGCATGTCTTCAGCCCGCTCGCGTCGTTGCCTAGGTTACTTCAGACACTACGGCTCTGAGAAAGAGCGAAGCCGGATAGCTGTGCGTGACATCACGTCACATACTGGTGGCTTTGCTTGTGAATCTAGCTGTAGGATTACACGTGAATCATGCTTTATTGCTTTTATTATTTTCGTAGCAATGTGGTTCATGTCGAGTGGAAAATATGTATAATCACAATGAATTATTACATAGTAAATGATGATGTATAGCATGCAGGAAAACAGGAATACCGTAACGCGACGACGAGGCCCCTGATTGGACGAGGCTCAGGGCAATTGCCCGACTTTGCCCAATGGAAAAACCGCCTATGAGTGACTGGCAAAATTAACTCACCTTCTTCCCTCTTTCTTTTTCTCTCACTTGTTGACTTTCCAAAGCTGAGTTTGGTTTGTTTTAGTGTAGTAGACTTCTTCATCTTATGTTAATTTTCAGATTCCACGACTAATTGACAAACTGACTGGCTGCGGAGTCGGACCTTGATGAGAACACTTCTCAGCTCTTGTATATCCCGTGGTGCTGAGCTGACTATCGCGAGGCTGCCTGATATGAAATGTTTCCAATGTCAGATATTTCAGCTTCGTTTAAAAATGATTATGTGGACTTTATTTTTAGACAAACAAATGAGAACAGGGGGATGCAAGCTGAATTTAGAATTTTCCACCGATCAAAGTCAGAACGATTTTCATCATATATTAATTTCACATTTCTGAGTGAAAAAAAAATACCGTGGGAAAAAAATGCCGAGGACATGACCTCGGTGTCCTCAATGGTAGTTACGGCCCTGATCAGAAGAATTGTGCACAAAATGAAAAAAGCATGAAACTTTCAGAGTTTGTTCTTGAAGGCATAAGCTTTAATTTGAGACGTGGAGGCATTCTCAGTTTGACCTCTGGGGTCAGCTAGAGGTCATTGACCTCCATGATGGCATATTTCTATGCATGAAATTAGAAAAGGCTGTATTTTAACACCTAAATGTGATGTAAATATAAAATAAATGTGTTTTTCCATGTTACTGGGCATGAAAAAATCACATATAATACTGATATTCCTCTTAGGGGTAACTTCAGGGGTCAGGTAGAGGTCATTGACCTTTGAAATTTGAAGTTTCTATGCATGACATTCTAGACGGGTGTATCTTAGGATCTAAATGTGATAGAAATGTGAAATTAATGTGTATTTCCTTGTTTCTGACCATGAGAAACCCATTTTTAATACTGGTATTACTCTTACAGGTCATCTCTGGGGTCAGCTAGAGGTCACTGACCTCCAGCATAATGCATATCTATGCACGAAATTAGAAACGGGTGTATCTTAGGTTCTAAATGTGATAGAAATGTAAACTAAATGTGTATTTCCATGTTTCTGGCCATGATAAACTAATTTCTAATACTGATATCATTTTTGTAAGTCACCTCTGAGGTCAGCTAGAGGTCACTGACCTCCACGATAATGCATTTCTAAGCATGAAATTAGAAACAATCTATCTTTGGATTAAAATGTGAAATACTGTAAATGTAAAGTAAATATATGATTCCATGTTTCTGGACATGAAACAACACATTTCTGATAAGTAAAACATCTCCAGTGGTCACAAACTATGTCAGAAGCTGAACACAGTTGCCCCATTTCCATTGATAATTTCAAAGTGAGTAATGTTTTGGAGCATTTGCTCTCATTTGCACTAGAGTTGAAGAATACAGTATATTGTAGTTTAATTTTCAGTCATTTTAATGTTGGACATTGATAGGGCAATTCTAAATTCACAGGAATAACTATATGTCAGTCTAGCAGAGGTAGAGATTCAATAGAATTTTCATGTTCATGTTTTGCGTGTAGCCCATTATTTTCCCGCGGTTCAGAGTGGGGCAAGATCACTGGAAAACATCCCCCCTACACAAGATGCTTTGAGGCAACACATAAAAAGAGCAATGTACCAGGCTAATATATGGAACCTTGCTTTGGTTTCTCAACCATGTTTGCCCAGTCCATCAGACTGGGGATGGATTGACACCGATGCTGGATGGCAGCCACTTTGGACAACACTCCCTGAAGCTTCACAGGCTTGCTATGAACTTGTGCACTGTGGTTGCAAAAAGGGTTGTACTGGGCACTGTAGATGTAAAAAGGCAGCCTTAAAGTGCACAGCACTGTGCACATGCTCTGGTGACTGCAGCGACTAAATCAGTGTTCTGTAGTTACAATTTGTAGGCCAACATTGTAATCCCCAAAGGTCAAGGCCCTTAGAATAAATGTAGATACTATAAGTGATTTAAAAATGTTCTTTATGGAACCTGTTCAACTGTTTACACTGCATTTAGAGTTTTGATTGTAGTTCAAGTTTTTGATTAGTTAAAGTTTATAATTTCTGACAAGTTGAAGTATATTTCTGTCATGTTCATATTCATATGGAATTGTTTCTTACAATCCAAAACACATGAGATTTCTATATAGATTTATCAAAATGTGGGATGTTTCCCAACCTTGCCTGTTCTCCATGATGTTGACCTCTCAGAATGATATCAGTATCAAAAATGGGTTTCTCATGTACAGAATCATAGAAATACAAATTTAGTTTACATTTCTATCACATTTAGAACCTGAGGTACACCCGTTTCTAATTTTATGCATAGAAATGCATTATGCTGGAGGTCAGTGACCTCTAGCTGACCCCAGAGATGACCTGTAAGAGTAATATCAGTATCAAAAATGGGTTTCTCATGGTCAGAAACAAGGAAATACACATTAACTTCACATTTCTATCACATTTAGATCCTAAGATACACCCGTCTAGAATTTCATGCATAGAAACTTCAAATTTCAAAGGTCAATGACCTCTACCTGACCCCTGAAGTTACACCTAAGAGGAATATCAGTATTATATGTGATTTTTTCATGTCCAGGCACATGAAAAAACACATTTATTTTACATTTACATCACATTTAGATGTTAAGATACAGCCTTTTCTAATTTCATGCATAGAAATGTGATATCATGGAGGTCAATGACCTCTAGCTGACCCCAGAGGTCAAACTGAGAATGCCTCCACGTCTCAAATTAAAGCTTATGCCTTCAAGAACAAACCCTGAAAGTTTCATGCTTTTTTCATTTTGTGCACAATTGTTATGCTTAACAGGCCCACTACTGTATGCAGCACTGAGTTTTTCGCTAAGCGCCTTTTTGACATTATGAGATGATTCTTTTGGATGAATAGCCATAGTATTTTACGGAACGAAGCTAAGGTTGTTTGGGAAAAGTTATTTTGTGTTTGAATCATGCCATTTGGAGAACTGATCACTGTTTTTCATCTTCAGGTACAAGGGGCTGAGCACGAGGCTAATGATGGCGTGTGATTGTAGAGAGGGCTGCTCTCTGAGGCCGCACATTCACACGTGTGAACACTTTGTACCAATACCATACACTGCCATTTTCTTTTTTATCCAGTTTTAAAAGCCATGGTTCACTTGACATGCTGGGCCTGTGTGAACTTACAAGCCTGGACCGTGAACTTGAGTACATTTTGGTGTGAAAGCCATGTGTTTTATATCCATGTTTTTCTTGTATGGTGTTTATAATGCAGTTCAGCACTTAATCCATGTTTTGCATATGTGGTGATGTATACGATGCAGTTCAGCACTTTGAGCATTGTTTAACTTTTTTGTTTTTTGCACTGTGCCAGAAATGTTGTGAGCTGATACCAATTACCAATGTGAAAAATAGCTGATCTATAAAGTCACATGTCAGTAAAAGCATTTTGTGATTGAAGATTTTTCTTAACATTTGTCTCCTATGAATGCTAATGAAGCAGGGTTGAGGTTTCACCTCAGACGGTTGTTGTACATATCTGGACTCCATCTGGCACTGATCCAACTCCCATCCGGACCTGATTTGGGCAGTGCAGAGAGAGGTTTTTAGTGATCGGTGCCGGACCTGGCCCACATCCATTCCAGATCCAAACACTGTATCTACGCCGGATACGGGGCGGAGAGCAAAAGTTATGTGGGGCGGATCCGTTTGCTGTATCCCGACCGCACTTTGGGGTACATCCGGTGCTGATCCGGCTCGGATCAAATTGCTTTCTGGGTTTTTCTGATGTACAAAGTGTTTTAAAAGGTTACTTAAGGCGGACGAGTTCAATTACTTTCCTCACCAAAACGTCGGAAAGACAATATTTGCCTGAATAATCTATCTATCTAATAAATCCACTATTAACCCTTTCAATTAATCAAAGTTTAATCATTTTAATGTATAATTAATACCCTTTGGACATTTCACCTTGGATATGTTTTTTTTTTTTCCAGGAGGGTAAATTGTTCTTTACAGTGGGCGTGTGTGCATTTTGAACATAAACAGGCTTTAAAAGCTGCTGTCCAAAAGCCCTTTACAGAGATTTATCCTGAAGAACAGGGTTTCTCTCAGGGACTTTCCATACTGTATCCATTTACGGAATTCGAATCGGAACGCGAATCAGAATCTTCTGTTCGAATAAAGAATTGGAACGCACTGAGTATAAAAACGCATCTGCACCGTCAGCACAAATACACTGAAGGGAAGATGATGAAGCAGGAAGGAGAGAAAGAAATGGCAAGTAAGTTAGAGATGAGCTACAGCGCCATCAAGCAGCTGTCGTTGGAGAAGAAGCTCTGTGATGTTCTCATCAAAGTGGATGGTGCCGAGTTCCACGCGCACAAGATCATCCTGTGTGGCTGCAGCAATTACTTCACCGCTCTGTTCACCAGCAGCTACTGCCCTCCAGATAAGCACGAGTACAGCATCCCTGACATTTCCTCTGAGATGATGGAGCTGATCATGGAGTACGCGTACACATACCGTGTTCACATCACGGAGGAAAACGTGCACGAGCTGCTGATCACTGCTGATTATCTGATGGTGAGAAGCCTGGTGAGTGAGTGCTGTGCGTTCCTGAAGGCTCAGCTGTGTCTGGAGAACTGCATTGGCATCTGGTGTTTCGCTTGCGTTCATGCCTTTGAGAAGTTGAAGCAGCAGGCCTTCCGGTTTATCTTACACAACTTTGAGGAGATGGTGCGCATCTCTGAGGAGTTCCTGGAGCTGACGGTCGAGCAGCTCGGTGAGATCATCGAGAACGACGAGCTGAACGTGAAACAGGAAAATGTGGTGTTCGAGACCATCTTACAGTGGATGAGACACGCGCCGCAGAGTCGGAACGCACACATGGGAGTGTTACTGGCCAGGGTGCGTCTGGCGCTACTGACGTATGATTACTTTATGGATCACGTGAGGAACAATGCTTTAGTGAAGGACAACGCAGCATGTAAGCCGATCATCTCCAGAGCTCTGCAGAGCATCCTTCGGCTCAACGTGAATGAATCTCTCGGCTCCGAGTTCACGCGGCGCCGCCTCCCCAACGCCGTTCTGCTGGTAATCGGTGGCTGGAGCCACAGGGGCCCCACCAATAGCATCGAAGTGTATGATACGCGAGCAGAGCGCTGGGTCAAAGCAACGTGCCACGATGAGAATCCACGAATGCATCACGGGACAGTGTACCTGAATGGCTTTGTGTACTGCATCGGAGGATTTGATGGGAACAGTTACACCAACACTGTGAGGAGGTTTGACCCCGTCACCCGAACCTGGGCTCAGGTGAGCCCCATGCACACTCGTCGATGTTACGTGAGTGTGTGTGTGCTGGAGGGCCGTATCTATGCCCTGGGAGGATTCGATGGCAATGAATGGCTAGACACAGTCGAGCGATATGAACCGGAGACTAATCAGTGGAGTATGATCGCACCAATGCACGAAAGACGAAGCGACGCAGGTGCTACAGCACTGAATGGCAAAGTGTACGTGTGTGGCGGGTTTGACGAGGACCAGCACTTGTTCACGGCGGAGTATTACAATCCTCAAACGGACCAGTGGACTGTCATCCCCCCCATGAGGCACAGAAGGCGTGGAGTGGGTGTGGTCTCATACGATGGACAGATTTACGCTGTTGGTGGATTTGATGGTGTTATTTATCACAGAAATGCAGAGGTGTATAATCCTCAGACTAATTCATGGAGAGCCATTCCATCCATGATGAAATCGCGCAGCCACTTCGGCATTGAGGTGGTGGACGATCTCCTGTTTGTTGCTGGAGGACGTAACGGCTGTGCCTCCATCAGTGAGGTGGAGTGTTACGATAAGAAAACTGATGCATGGTGTGCAGTCAAAGACATGAAGGTTTTACGCAGCGCTCTGAGCTGCTGTGTGCTGTCTGGTTTACCCAACATGGCCGAGTACACCGCACCCCGAGACGAAGTCCCCCAGAGCTCACAGAGCATGACCAGCTTCCTCACACTTCCTGCTTAAATTTGAAACTTACAAATAAATTTCTTCCTTTATCAGCATCCTTTTGGTCTCTCTTGTATTAAATCACACACTCAGGAGCCCTGGAGCAGTAAAAACCCTGAATTAATCTTTTGTTCACTCTTTTCTCATCAGTGTCACGGATCATTTTTATAATCAAAGATGAAGAAAATAAATTACTAATTTAAGTGTAAATTATTCAGTAGTAGTGAGGTGTAATGAAGCTGTTCCTTGAAACAGGTTTGCTCATCTTGAAACAGGCCTAAACCCAGAATTCGTCCTAAATTTCAAAGCATACATCTTAAAACAGGATACTGATTTAAGTGAAATCACAACTGCAAGTGAACTTCCATCAACATTTATTGAAAGCAATTTTCACACAATAACGTCTTAAATTGCCAAAAAGTGTTTCTGTAACCTACTGCACTCTCAATCTTCTCTCAGACACCCACTGTCACAGAGGTGTTTCACAACATATACATTCTAGGGCAGAGAGACAGAGTGAGAGGGACAGCAAGAGGCAGAGAGAGAGAGAGAGAGGTGACATTGGCCGATTGGATAAAAAAAATTATCTTTTTTTAATCACTGATGTTCAAACAGTATTTCTGAATGAAATAAAACTATACCTGATACAGGGAATTAAAAAAAAAAAACCTCAACAGAAACTGAAGGAAGTCAGGTACAGGTGCATGACAACAAATGACTGCAAGACAGTGCCAGGAGAAAAATAAGCACAATAACAGAACAGATAGGCATTTGTACTGAACTTATTTCTCAATAAATGATTTCCATTCATTGATTACTTTCTTGTATGCTCTTGTGGCATCTCTCTCGTGGATGTTTTCACCTACTACCTCTGTCTGAATGACTGAGAAAAGGGTGGCAACACATTTTGGTGCAAAGTTTAGTAGTACACTATTAAGACTAACATTACATCAAAGAAATCCTCCTTTGTGCAAGTGCTCACAGGTATGCTTCCCACAGCGAGGATGCAGGTCTTTCCATCGAACAGCAACGCTGGGCTGCAGAGACTTCGCTTCTCCAAGTAAAGTGATGGATCCTCCCTTAATTGGCTAGAAATGAATGGCAACGACAAACAGTTCAGTGTGAATTAGAAGAGTTTCAAGAGAACAGCAGTAAGGTTGTAAATGTCAGGACATTACAGTGGCTATAGGGGACCAGTATGACAATTTCTCACCTGAAGGATATCAAGCAGTGCTTCACTGGCACACCATCTTCTTCCTCTGACCTACCTCCTATATCATACTTTTATATTATTGAGTAAGCACTCTAGAGCAGCGGCTACAATTATTGACACCTTAACGATCTTTTGGCCATTGCAAAAGTTGAAAAGACTTTCAATATCTAAATTGTGCATGAATAATTCCTCAAACGTCCACTGAAAAAAAATGAGTTGATTCCTGATTACTTAGTGTATCAGATCACGTGACACCACGCCACAATTATTGACAACTTTGTCCACAGCTATCGACACTGTTCTACAATTATCAACATCCAGATGATTATTTATTAAAAAAAAATCGGTATGTGGTATTCAGTTAACAAAACAGATTTTATTTCACATTTGTTTTACATAGACTTATATTTAGTACAAAATATCTTTTATATAAATATACAGATGTCAGTGTTTACTGAAATGAGGAAGTAATTCTAAAGTTTGTCAACAAATGAACTGATAATGTTTAACCTGTCAGAAAATCTTTTTGTTCCACTTTCTCCCTGCTTTCTCAGTATTTTTGTAGATCACATTTTGTTAATCATTCATTGTTGCTTGTATTAATTTCTAGTTTTGTAGTTTACAAATAAATGTTAAAAGGCAATTGATATTGTAACCACATGAAAATCCAGGTCAAAGGTTGCATGTTATTCCTGGAACCAAAATATAAAATGTCTACTGATATTGTAATATGTGGTAGATATTTACAACAAACTGTAAAAAAAAATTCTGAATGGAATAGAAACAAATGAATATTTCAAGCATGTCATTTTTTATATTCTAGGAATTTAATTGTGGTCTAATTCTATTTATTGAAATCAGATCCCAAATACTCTATAAACATTCCATTCTGTTATGAATCAGAAAAAAAATTATTATAAATCACGGCACTTTTCTTTTTTTTAAGTACGTCATCTCCTTCAACAACGTTACACAAAGATCGATACATAACAGTTGTAAATGTCACTTAATTCCACAGGGTGTCAATAATGGTGGACACTGGTGAACGTGATCACTATTATCGACACCTCAAGTGACTTCTCGAACGTGTGTTTAAATACAAAATGGTGACTGTCAAATGAAAGAATAAGAAACAAAGTAGGGTTCGACAAGGATATCATGAAATATTGGTGAATTTGATAAGTAAAAACATGTCCATGATCTTTCCACGATGCTTCTCTGCAATGATAACATCCGGGTTTTTCTCAAATTGCTGATTGTGCTAAAAATAATTCCATCTCAGGTAATGAGCTGTGCCATCAGAAAACAAGATCAAAGGGCGGGGGGGGCTTCCCGGTTTATTAATTAACTAGTGCTGTCAAAAATGTCGCGTTATTAACGCGTTAACTTGACTCAATTTTAACGGTGATAATTTTTTTATCGCGAGATTAACGCTCTGTGACATGATGTAGGTTTTTCATAAGCTTTTGAAACTGCCAGGAACTTGGAACATAGACTTTGCTTAGAAAAACGATGGCAGCTAGACTGTAATGCCGCGCCCCGCACAGCCAGAGTCTTCTGCCCTCCCCCCAAAGAACCAGCGCGGGCAGGGCGCGCTAGCCCCGCGCCTCGGGACGAAGAGCCACGGTGCTTGGCTTAGGTTTCGTTTTCCCATCGGCAGCTTCAGCCCGACTTTGCAGTGGCTGTGACAAGACGTGTTATGCTCTGCAATAAAAAAAAAAAACATTGGTACAACGCAAGCCCATTCACTTTTTTATGCTGATAAGAGAATTACAATGGTTTTTCATGTGAGAAAAATGTGCGATTAAATTGCGATTAATCGCGAGTTAACTATGACAGTCGCGACATTAATCGCGATTAAATATTTTAATCACTTGACAGCACTATAATTAACCAATAATAACTGTTGTGACTGAAACTCACGTTTATAAAATTGTTTTTTATTGGTAAATTTGAAAAGGTAGTGTCAATAATTATGGACTGTCGATAATTGTAGCTGCTGCTCTAGTATTATTAAAGTTGATGTTGTTAGCACCTAGTCAAAGTGACTAATGAATGAACATTGTATAGAAGTTGGTAAGTTAGCAACTAAAGAATATGTTGATTACAGGCGTACAGCATGAGTAATAGCCAGTAGCCTGCTAGAATACTGCAGTGGACCAGTGTTGGGTTTATTGTCATTGGCAATCACGCCTGGATAACTTGTGTGATACTTATGCTGTAGATGTTTAAAATATAGCTGTATAAAATCAGCCTTATGAAAAATGAGACATTATGTGTCCTTGTAAATGCAATATATTTTCCAGGAAAATAAAAGAAGAGTTTAAAAAGGGACAGTCCTGGGAAAACCAGGAGAGGTGGTAACACTACACATGACAGAAGGTGACGTGATTGATTTTCATGGCTGACTTCACAGTAGACAACAATGCCTTATTTCTTGTTTTCTTCTTTGGAGAGAGGATGGTTTTCCATTTTGATCTTCTGAAGGTATCAGAAGCCAGATCTTAGTCCTGATAGATATTATATCAAACTATAATGAAATACTTCCACACGTTTGTGTTAAACATATTGATTTCTGCAATAGCACATTTTAAGCTATTCAGATATTTGATGTGAACCGCAGAGCACCACTTTCCATGCAAAATGACTTCAATAAAACAGGCCAGGTCAGACCACACACACACACACACACACACACACACACACACACACACACACACACACACACACACACACACACACACACAGAGTAATGTGCACATAACACACATTCATGCTCTGTGTTGCCAAGCCATCTGTTTAGCCTTTGTTCCAGTGTGTGTGTGTGTGTGTGTGTGTGTGTGTGTGTGTGTGTTAATGTTCATCTACAATAATACTTTGGATAATAAACACGTGCAACAAACAAATATGGGGAAAAAAACTGCAGCGGCTTACAGTGAACACTAGAGGACAACTTTGAGCTGGTGGTTATATTGTTGGATGTCTTCATTTTTCATTCTTCTTCAATGATGGAAAAGAAAAGCTGATAAAATCTGATGCCACATCATATTTATCAGGTTCAACTAACTGATTAGTTGTCTGTTTGTATATCAGCTTTGGTAGAGACCAAGTAGTAATAGCAGTGGCGGTAACATTGTGGTGGTGTTTATATTATCCAACTTGAAAACATGGTGGCATGGTGAACATTGGCTGCATTTTCAACTGCCATAACTGTAAATGTCATATCACAAACAGAGTGAGATATTTCAGTTTTACAGCTTGGAAAACAGTGGAAGTAGATTTGAAAAATAAATTGGATGAATTTGAATTTGTCTAGACGTTGAAATAACTCACAATTATTATTTTATTCCTCGTATTTGACACTAATTGTCCCAACTTTTTTTGAGTGTGTTGCAGGCATCAAATTCTAACTTCACTTATATTTACAAAATGCAATTAAAATGGTCAGTAAAATGATTGAAATTCTTTTCTTTGTACTTTTCTCAATGAAATAAAGGTTCACATGAATTAACAAATCACAGATTTATGTTTTACTGCATTTTGAAAAATATCCCAACTTTTCTGGAAATGGGGTTTGTATTTATTTAGATGTTCTTGAGTTTGTTTGTTGGAGATAGTTTTCCTCTTACAATATGAATGATTAAAATTCTTTATTTATACAACCCCGATTCCAAAAAAGTTGGGACAAAGTACAAATTGTAAATAAAAACGGAATGCAATGATGTGGAAGTTTCAAAATTCCATATTTTATTCAGAATAGAACATAGATGACATATCAAATGTTTAAACTGAGAAAATGTATCATTTAAAGAGAAAAATTAGGTGATTTTAAACTTCATGACAACAACACATCTCAAAAAAGTTGGAACAAGGCCATGTTTACCACTGTGAGACATCCCCTTTTCTCTTTACAACAGTCTGTAAACGTCTGGGGACTGAGGAGACAAGTTGCTCAAGTTTAGGGATAGGAATTCTTGTCTAATGTAGGATTCTAGTTGCTCAACTGTCTGCGGTCATTTTTGTCGTGTCTTCCGTTTTATGATGCGCCAAATGTTTTCTATGGGTGAAAGATCTGGACTGCAGGCTGGCCAGTTCAGTACCCGGACCCTTCTTCTACGCAGCCATGATGCTGTAATTGATGCAGTATGTGGTTTGGCATTGTCATGTTGGAAAATGCAAGGTCTTCCCTGAAAGAGACGTCGTCTGTATGGGAGCATATGTTGCTCTAGAACCTGGATATACCTTTCAGCATTGATGGTGTCTTTCCAGATGTGTAAGCTGCCCATGCCACATGCACTAATGCAACCCCATACCATCAGAGATGCAGGCTTCTGAACTGAGCGCTGATAACAACTTGGGTCGTCCTTCTCCTCTTTAGTCCGAATGACACGGCATTCCTGATTTCCATAAAGAACTTCAAATTTTGATTCGTCTCACCACAGAACAGTTTTCCACTTTGCCACAGTCCATTTTAAATGAGCCTTGGCCCAGAGAAGACGTCTGCACTTCTGGATCATGTTTAGATACGGCTTCTTCTTTGAACTATAGAGTTTTAGCTGGCAACGGCGGATGGCACGGTGAATTGTGTTCACAGGTAATGTTCTCTGCAAATATTCCTGAGCCCATTTTGTGATTTCCAATACAGAAGCATGCCTGTATGTGATGCAGTGCCGTCTAAGGGCCCAAAGATCATGGGCACCCAGTATGGTTTTCCAGCCTTGACCCTTACGCACAGAGATTCTTCCAGATTCTCTGAATCTTTTGATGATATTATGCACTGTAGATGATGATATGTTCAAACTCTTTGCAATTTTACACTGTCGAACTCCTTTCTGATATTGCTCCACTATTTGTCGGCGCAGAATTAGGGGGATTGGTGATCCTCTTCCCATCTTTACTTCTGAGAGCCGCTGCCACTTCAAGATGCTCTTTTTATACCCAGTCATGTTAATGACCTATTGCCAATTGACCTAATGAGTTGCAATTTGGTCCTCCAGCTGTTCCTTTTTTGTACCTTTAACTTTTCCAGCCTCTTATTGCCCCTGTCCCAACTTTTTTGAGATGTGTTGCTGTCATGAAATTTCAAATGAGCCAATATTTGGCATGAAATTTCAAAATGTCTCACTTTCGACATTTGATATGTTGTCTATGTTCTATTGTGAATACAATATCAGTTTCTGAGATTTGTAAATTATTGCATTCCGTTTTTATTTACAATTTGTACTTTGTCCCAACTTTTTTGGAATCGAGGTTGTAAATGAATGGCACATCACGCTATTTAACTAAAACTTGAGTCTTCGGGACAGAGGAATTTAGCCTTTCTGCTTTCTCAGTAACAAGACAAACTGTTATTTTTGTCTCATTAACTTAAACAGAATGATGGAAAAGAGAAGCTGGTGAGGGAAAGGTTGAAGTCACAATTGACGAATTTGAAGAGCTGTATCCTAAAACAGTGTTTCTCAACCACTGCGCCGTGGTCCATTAGTGGATTGCAAAGTGCCATCTAGTGGGCAATGAATTTTTTTCAAGTTGAAGTTCATTTTTTACCCGTAGTAGGGTACAGTTGCTGGACTGCATCTGACATCACATCTGCCTCATTAAGCTACGGTTACACTACAGCTCGCGATGCTTTGCGATGGGTTATCCATGAAAATAAGGCATTTTGGTGGCGATATACACGTGAGCTAAAATTTGTGGTCACACAGTAGGTGAACACTTTACTATCGAGCGGCTGTGTGCGCTCACAAAGTGCGTTGTGCGTGCACTTGGGACCCAGTCGTTATGGGAAACACCTGATACTGATTTGAACACAATCAGCACACACAGATATGGAAGATGTTTTCACAGAGGCTTTGTGAAGTATCACTGTCATGTTTGTTTCTAGCCATGTTTTTAACACTTTAAATACTCTGCTTTCTGTTTTGCTTTTGTAAATATAACACCTGCTAATAAACACCCTTTCTGCACTTAGAGCCATCTACCTTTGTTCATCTTGTAGTGTCCTGATCCCCAGATCTTTAACCCAGCCATATAAAAAGTTGTACGCCTCCATGCCCTTCAGGAATCTGTGTGTCCGTGTAGAATGATGTCTGCAGCACCAGGTAGTTTGAGATGTTGGGGAACTCAATGGATGGATAATTTTCTAACTCATAGTCAAGTCAAGTTTATTTGTATAGCGCTTTTAACAATAAACATTGCCACAAAGCAGCTTTACAGAATTTGAACGGCTTAAAATATGAGCTAATTTTATCCCTACTCTATCCCCAATGAGCAAGCCTGTAGCGACGGTGGCGAGGAAAAACTCCCTCAGACGACATGAGGAAGAAACCTCGAGAGGAACCAGACTCAAAAGGGAACCCATCCTCATTTGGACAACAACAGACAACTTGACTATAACCTTAACAGTCCGAACATAAAGTCAGCTTTGCTGATGCTATAAACCCCCCACCGACGGAAACCCGATTGCAAAAACCGTTCACGACAACCGCAGTCCCAAAGTCAGGAAGTCAACTGCAGTCCATAGGAAAAATCCTTTTTTGTTAACGTTTACGGATCTATCCCATTGAGTGGTTTCTATATCCACTTATTTTGAGTGTACTTCTTGGTTTTAATAACTTGCTTGTTTGCTGTACACAAACATGGCAATAAGTTCTTGTGTTAATGGACCAGACTCCACTTTTGGATCATTAATCCCTTTTGACTGAGAATGACCTGCATGCATGGTTTTATGTTGGCTTCTGGCACATCCATACAGTTTGAAATCCAATATCTACAATTAAAAACAGTTTGTTTTTATTGCATTTATTTAATTCCTGGGCTCCCAACTGTAACAAGATGTGATGTTGTATTCTGTTATACACTTAACTGTAGATTATTAGATTCTAATAGGATAGATGAACCAAAATAATTGGCTATCTTTTTTAATGGGCCCGACTTGTTACAAGTCTGAATAGGTAGGCCTTAAAAGCAGAAAAGATTGAGAACCCCTGTCCTAAAATACACCAACCACTACCCAGAATGCAACGTGACATGACATAGTTGCCCATTCTCTATAAGAAAGCATCCCTTCCAGATTCCAAGAATTAAAAATAATCAGAACGCCTGCACTGGAATGAGTTGCTTTAGCATCAGTTCCTCACATAGTGACCATAAAAGGCTGAAAGAGAAAATTTCACAGAATGAGAAGGCAGTAAGGAAGAAGTGGTTTACAGCTAGTCATCCAATAATAAGTATTTCCAGCATTTTTGTCATGTATAGAAAAAAAATGAGTTAGAACTGCAAACTCAACAAGGAAGGAATAAAAGGCTAAGATATGTGAAATGTTATGTGGCTGTCACTCAGAAAGGTCAACAAGGTCAAGTCCTGAACTTCTGTTCTATTTTTGTTCTGTTTTGTTTTTGTAGGGTTAATTGTAGGGTGGCCAATTTTACCATACATACACTTTATTTAATCCCACTTAATTGTATCATAATTTTATTGTTTAATGTTTCTTCCAGTATTTATTTATGATTAGTTCTTATTACTTTTCAGTGCAGGATTCCACTGTAACTACATTAATTAATAATAATTACATTAATTGGAACAAAAGAAATACAGTAACTACAGAAAATCATTTTCAAGAAATTCTCATTTTTATTCATAATTATTCAGTAATAAAAACAGGCGTTCTTGTGGAATCTCATCTCATTATCTCTAGCCGCTTTATCCTGTTCTACAGGGTCGCAGGCAAGCTGGAGCCTATCCCAGCTGACTACGGGCGAAAGGCAGGGTACACCCTGGACAAATCGCCAGGTCATCACAGGGCTGACACATAGACACAGACAACCATTCACACTCACATTCACACCTACAGTCAATTTAGAGTCACCAGTTAACCTAACCTGCATGTCTTTGGACTGTGGGAGAAACCGGAACACCTGGAGGAAACCCACGCGGACACGGGGAGAACATGCAAACTCCACACAGAAAGGCCCTCGCCGGCCACAGGCTCGAACCCAGAACCTTCCTGCTGTGAGGCGACAGCGCTAACCACTACACCACCGTGCCGCCCTTCTTGTGGAATAACAGTATTTTACTGCTGAAACAATATTACCTCCTAAAGGCACATGTCTGCAGATAGCTCTATTTTACAATTCTATATTTTATTTACAGCTATTTGGACGACCCAATCCATTCTGAACGTTTTAATTTAACACCATAAACTGATGTTTACTGTGTTAAACATCTGTGTGTTTTCTCTCCATCTGCTTTGTGCCTTACATCTGGAACACTGACTGTTTAATTATGGAAACTCATCAGACTCGAGCTCCTGCTGAAACCTGTAAATAAAAGTTACTTTTTTTTGCATGTTGTGTTTAATCTGGTATGTACTAATTTCCCCAAGCTTCCTTATCTCCTGTTCTTTCCAATTTAAACAGCACTTTTCTTAGACATGTTGATGTATGAAGTACTAATCAGGGTTCATCGCAGTTAGTGTTAAAGTCGAGGATTCATTGTTCCTCTTTGGTTTAAGTCTTCCCCTCCCGACTGTCAACACACACCATCTTACTGTCTGTCAAGCTTCATGATGTTACTGTAAAAGTCCTGTAATAGAAGGAAAACAACTTCTCTCAAAACACTTCCGGACAAAATGACTATAACTCAATGCACACTCAGAGACAATAATCCAGCCATTCGTCATGCAGAAATCCAGTGCTTTCAACCTGAATCAGATTTACCGCAGACCAGGGCCCTGTTCTTCAGACGGGGATTACTGAATTAACTGGATTGGATTCTTGACCATTTCCTTTTCCAAGGCGAGTCTGTACAATTATTTGTAAGTCTGAATGTGCTCAGGAGCAGGTTTCATTTATTTATAGCTCAGTTTTGATGAATTTTCAAAACTGATTAGTCAGAAGGTGTTTCAGTTTCTTTAACAGCAGCTCTGACTAAAAGCCAAATTGGGTTTATATTAACACGCTTATTCTAACACATTGTTACCACCGCCAAGGAGGTTATGTTTTCGGTAGCGTTGGTTTGTCTGTTAGCAACATTACGGAAAAAATTATGAACGGATTGCTCTGAAATTTTTTCCAGAGGTGTGACTGGGCACAAGTAACAATCCATTAAATTTTGGCAGTGATCCAGATCACCTTCTGGATCCCGGAATTTTTTAAAGGATTCTTGGCGGAGGTCTGCGCTGTCTGAGTGCTTCTCTACTTTCTATTGCAGCAGCTACTTCCTGGATTTTATTGTAGATGTGCCACATAAGCTAATAATAATAAAAACTAGAAAAGCAGTCGGAGAGCGCAGACCTCCGCCAAGAATCCTTTAAAAAAATCCAGAAGGTGATCCGGATCACTGCCAAAATTTAATGGATTGTTACTTGTGCCCAGTCACACCTCTGGAAAAAATTTCAGAGCAATCCGTTCATAACTTTTTCCATAATGTTGCTAACAGACAAACCAACCAACCAACCATTCAACAAACAAACAAACAAACAAACAAACAAACAAACAAACAAACAAACAAACAAACAAACAAACGCTACCAAAAACATAACCTCCTTGGCAGAGGTAAAAAACAAACAAACAAACAAACAAAAAAAACACTTTTATATATATATATATATATATATATATATATATATATATATATATATATATATATATATATATATATATAAAATCTCCTTCTCACCCCCGGCGGGGGGTGGGTGGGGGGTGGGGTGGGGGGGTGGTGGTATCCATGTCATCCTCAAGCTCGGGTCCTCTACCAGAGGCCTGGGAGTTTGAGGGTTCTGCGCAGTATCTTCGATGTTCCTAGGACTGCGCTCTTCTGGACTGAGGCTTCAGATGTTGTTCCTGGGATGTTGTTCCTATATATATATATACACACACACACACACACAACCGTTCAAAAGTTTGGGGTCACCCAGACAATTTTGTGTTTTCTATGAAAAGTCACACTTTTATTTACCACCATAAGTTGTAAAATGAATAGAAAATATAGTCAAGACATTTTTCTGGCCATTTTGGGCATTTAATCGACCCCACAAATGTGATGCTCCAGAAACTCAATCTGCTCAAAGGAAGGTCAGTTTTATAGCTTCTCTAAAGAGCTAAACTGTTTTCAGCTGTGCTAACATGATTGTACAAGGGTTTTCTAATCATCCATTAGCCTTCTGAGGCAATGAGCAAACACATTGTACCATTAGAACACTGGAGTGAGAGTTGCTGGAAATGGGCCTCTATACACTTATGGAGATATTGCAACAAAAACCAGACATTTGCAGCTAGAATAGTCATTTACCACATTAGCAATGTATAGAGTGGATTTCTGATTAGTTTAAAGTGATCTTCATTGAAAAGAACAGTGCTTTTCTTTCAAAAATAAGTAAATTTCAAAGTGACCCCAAACTTTTGAATGGTAGTGTATATATATATATATATATATATATATATATATATATATATATATATATATATGGACAGCACCAGGCCCCGATATGATCCATACGTACTGGCTGAAGAAGCTAACTGCACTCCATGAACGCCTAGTAGCACAGATGAACCAGCTGCTGAGGGATGAGACCCACCCAGAATGGCTAACCCAAGGCAGGACAGTCCTAATCATGAAGGACCCCCAGAAGGGACCCATCCCATCCAACTACCGGCCAATTACCTGTCTCTGCACAACATGGAAGGCCCTGTCAGGCATCATTGCGGCAAAAATGAGTAAGCATGTGGCTCAATACATAAGCGAGGCACAGAAAGGGATTGGCAGTAACACCAGAGGAGCCAAGCACCAGCTACTGATCGATAGAACAGTTGCCCGAGACTGTAAGAAGAGACAGACCAACCTGTGCACTGCCTGGATTGACTACAAGAAAGCCTACGACTCAATGCCACACACATGGATACTGGAATGTCTGGAACTGTATAAGATCAACAGGAACCTAAGGACCTTCATCCAAAACTCAATGGAAATGTGGAAGACAACCCTAGAGGCCAACTCAAAACCCATTGCCCAAGTCAACATCAAGTGCGGCATATACCAAGGAGATGCGCCATCACCACTGCTGTTCTGCATAGGCCTGAACCCCCTCAGTCGGATCATCACGAAGAGCGGCTACGGGTACCGATTCCGTAGTGGGGCAACAATCAGCCACCTGCTCTACATGGATGACATCAAGCTGTATGCCAGGAACGAGTGAGAAATAGACTCGCTGATCCACACCACCCGGATCTACAGCGATGACATAGGGATGTCATTCGGATTGGACAAGTGTGGCCGGATGGTCTCAAAGAGAGGCAAGATGATCTGGACTGAGGGGATTGACCTACCAGAGGGCAACATAGGTGATATCCAAGACAGCTACAAGTACCTTGGCATCCCACAGGCTAATGGAAACCATGAAGAGGCCACAAGGAAGTCAACCACAGCCAAATACCTCCAGAGAGTAAGGCAGGTCCTGAAAAGTCAGCTGAATGGTAAGAACAAGGTCCGAGCCATCAACATGTACGCACTACCAGTCATCAGATACCCCGCTGGTATCATAAACTGGCCAAAGGAGGAAATAGAAGCCACAGATATCAAGACTAGAAAGCTCCTCACCATGCCTGGAGGGTTCCACCCCAAGTCCAGCACCCTGAGACTATACACTAAGCGGAAAGAGGGAGGCCGAGGGCTAGTGAGCGTCAAGACCACGGTCCAGGATGAAACATCGAAAATCCGAGAATACATCAGAAAGATGGCCCCAAAGGATGAACTGCTAAGTGAATGTCTCAGGCAGCAGAACCCTGATGAGAGCGCAGAGGAGGAGGAGGAACAGACAACCTGGAGGGACAAACCCCTACATGGCATGTACCACCGTCAGATAGAGGAAGTGGCTGATATCAAGAAATCCTACTAGTGGCTGGATAATGCAGGACTGACAGACAGCACAGAGGCACTAATCATGGCAGCACAAGAACAAGCCATAAGCACAAGAGCCATAGAGGCCAGGATCTAGATCAGACCCAAGATGCAGACTGTGCAAAGAAGCCCCTGAAACAGTCCAGCACATATTAGCAGGGTGTAAGATGCTAGCTGGATCAGCGTACATGGAGAGGCACAACCAAGTGGCTGGGATAGTATACAGGAACATCTGCAACCAGTATGGAATAGAAGTACCCAAGTCCCAATGGGCCATACCACAGAAGGTGGCTGAGAACAACAGGGCCAAGGTTCTGTGGGACTTCAGCTTCCAGACTGACAAACAGATCCTGGCTAACCAACTGGACATAGTGGTGGTGGACAAAGAGCAGAAGAGGGTGGTGGTGATAGATGTGGCGATCCCAGCTGACGCCAACATCAGGAAGAAGGAACATGAGAAACTTGAGAAGTATCAAGGGTTGAAAGAGCAACTGGAACGGATGTGGAAGGTCAAGGGTTGCGTGGTCCCCGTGGTAGTGGGGGCACTTGGGGCAGTAACCCCCAAACTGGGAGAGTGGCTCCAGCAAATCCCAGGAACAACATCTGAAGCCTCAGTCCAGAAGAGCGCAGTACTAGGAACATCGAAGATACTGCGCAGAACCCTCAAACTCCCAGGCCTCTGGTAGAGGACCCGAGCTTGAGGATGACATGGATACCACCCCCCCTGCCGGGGGTGAGAAGGAGATTTTTATATACACACACACACACACACACACACACACACAGCTGGCTTCTCAGTAAAATGATCAACGTTTTAAAATCTTAGTAATATGTGATCACAGAACTAATTTTTCATAGATGGCCTTTCGAGTTCATAAATTCGGTGAAATTTAGTTCCCTCTAAAATTTGGTCATTGTGATACATGTTTATTTCTGTAATATCTCACAAAATATCAGGCCAGTCTGTGGCTGGGAAGTTATTTAATTTGAGGGGATTAAAGCAAATAATGCACCTGAAATTGCTCACTTTACACAGTCAAGCAGACAGAGGAAGTCCGTGTGCGCATGCGCAAGTTTACCTTTGACCGTGCACTGACAGTTACATCATTCTGTCGCTAAACGAACAGCTGATCACACCGAGGTGCTCGCTGAGCACCGATATTTATTAGTTTGGTCCTGCGTTTCCTTTCCTTCGTATATCACGTCTTTTCTTCTCGCTTTCCGTTACTGTAGTTGGTCTTTCACATTTCATTCGCATGCTCACATCCTCCATTTTTCTCTCCTGTTTCAAATTTGTATCCCACAATGACTTGCACGAACACAGAAAGCCCATTACGTTATGCATGATGTAGTATCTTGAATTGGTTCATGGTGAAGCAGGAAAAAATAGCAGAGAATTTAGGGCCATGTTGCTCTAAATTCATTAATTGTTCTATTTAAAAAAAAACTAATAAAATTGGAAGTCTGTGATTCGAATTCAGTGGCTTTCGGTCCACTAAACAAAAATAATTGGGTGTCGGGGAAAATTCTTTTTATGGCCTACATGTGAAAAATCTGAAAGGCAGTCTAGCTTTAAATGGAAATATAAATGGATAATTCTTTTCGAATTCTAATCATTGGTTAAATACTGTGGTATAAGAAGAATATCACCCTGAAGTGTGTTTAATCAGCTTCAGGTTGGAAACTGTAATTCCACTTATCCAGCTCCGATTACGTTCCTATAAGAGCCAACCCACTGTGTATGTTTTCAGTAGACAAGTGCAACAATAAGTGAAAACGTTAGCACAACTGTGCATGACTGAAGTAACATTGTTGTGCATACAGGTGTAACCATACACTCTGGTCACATTTTGATTTGATTCGATTCACAAGACTGGCTCCACAATTTCGATTCAGTTCTCAGAATATTTGAAGCAAAATTTGAATGGAAAAAAACAAACAAACCCAAAACTTAAAAAAACGCTACAAACCGAGGTTTAATATCGTATACAAAAATGTACTACAAGTCACCATATGTTATCAATAAATAAACAAATTTCTCCCCCAAATTTTGTTCCATCAAAGTATCTGGACTTGGGGACTCTGAAAGCGATCGACTAAGGCTACATCCACACGACAACGGCAACAAGATGTTATTTAAAAAAATATCGCATCCACATGGGCAACGATCAGTAAAATATCAGGTCCATATGGCAACGCAACGCTTGGTGAAAACGATGCAATACACATGCCACACCTCTAGGGGCGCTGTAAGACGGTCCCTTCGGAGACACCAGAACAATAGAAGAAGTAAGGACGCATGCACATAAACTATTATGCGCGAAACTTCATATTAGCCACAAAGTCAGGAAAATCTGTTCGTAAAATTACATTATAATGACCAAATACAATGAAAAGTATTTTTCCAGTCTCACCTGTGAAAGGTAATCCCATATGATCTCGTTTGGACGGCAAACCTGTTGGTACAGTTAAACGCAGCTAATCTTTATTCTCCGCTTTGACCTATCCAATATGACGGTGAGGATGACATATGATTCTACGCGGAAGGCGGTGTCTTTAATGGTCCGGAATAAATTGAATGCTACACGTTGATGGATTAATTTGTTGTTTCTCACCTGTGAAAGGTAATCCCATGTGATCTCGTTTGGATGGTAAACCTGTTGGTACAGTTAAACGCAGCACATGAATCTTTATTCTACGCTTTGACCTATCCAATATGGCGGCGAGGATGACGTATGATTCTACGCGGAAGGCGGCGTCTTTAATGGTCCGGAATAAATTGAATGCTACACGTTGATGGATTAATTTGCTCTTCTACGCCCTTTTTGAGGAATGTATTGTAGGACTTAAACCAACATCTGAAGAGGTGAGATCGCTCCTTTTTTCCCCTATTTTTGCTGGCGGGATTGACTCTGCCCTAAGGGCAGAGTCTCTCTCTCTCTCTCTCTCTCTCTCTCTCTCTCTCTCTCTCACTTTGCACCATTACACAATAAATATTCACAGTGAAAATATTTTGTAAGCGTGTTTCATGAACCAAGTTATAGGATTTGTTGACAACTCACATCGAGTTCGTTACACTTCTACCCGGCATGAAGCACTCACAGTCATGTGGTTGTGACGTCATCGTAAACAAATCTGTTCTACTCATCCAGACGACTTCACAATGGCAACGTTGCCAGATCTTTCCACTCTGGAACCCGTTCTCAAAAAGATTCCGGTGCCGTGTGGACGCCAGGCCTAAACGATAAGCAATTGTATCGGAGTCACCTGAATCCGTTGCCGTGTGGACAGGGCCTAAATCATAACCGGCTCTGTAGCAGAAAAAGAGCTCCAAAGTTGGCTAAAATGGCCATTGTCCTGTCCTGTTTGAAGCTACTTTTTAAGCATTAGAAAAGGAAATCGTGCAACGTAATCACATATTGCTTGTTGCAGTCCTGAGCTAGTGGACTTCACAAGTACAGATTTCACAGGCTTTCCACGAAGGAAGGTCATCACATGACCAACGTGTTCTTTATACATTTTAAGAACTCTGTGGGATGTCCGCTGATTTCCACGGTATAAATGACACATTTCTCTGATGCTTGTCATCATGTTTGCATTGCTATACATAGCATCACGATTTATTGCTACACCTCTAAAACCTGTGTTTTCAGGCTCCTGTACAGTTGAAATAAGTCAGTCAATCACGAGCTCACCGATCCTGGTTTTGAGTCTTGTTATAGCCACCCTTTCCTGGTATCACAGGATCGTAGGTTGTGTCAACACAGTCACACCTCACTAATCTAGCTTTCAAACATGTCTGAAAAAACAAACAAATTACCACATACAATTATAGTAATTAGTTATCTGGCATCTCATATTGGATTTGTGAAGTGGTGTATGAAGAACGGGCCCAGGAGTCTGAACACACACTGTAAAAGAAAAATAAACAGACAGAAATGCATCAGTTCAGGCTGAATCAGTCAGGTCTGACTTGCTCTGTTTGAGACACACTCCCTTTGTTTAACCACAAGGCAAATAAAAAAGCTAAACCCAGTTTCCCACACTGTTAGAAACAATGCTAAAGCCCAGACAGAGAATACACAGATAAACTGGTGTTCTGATCTGCCACGAGTAAACTCGGCTGTCCTTTTAAAAGCAGCGGACACACCCAGTTCGCCTTCTCCTTGCGAGTGAATTTCAGCTTTAATGCCGTGTTTGTCAGACTCGGATCAATACTCTTGGCCTCGTCTGAAAGTTCTTTTTCGCCTCCCTTTCCCTGAGGCTTCGACTTCCTGTTTTTGGGCTTCCTGCGTTGAACCTTGACCTCTGCTGCCACGACAGGCTCCTGGCTTATATCCCACAATGCCACGACTCTGTCATTCCCTCCGGTGGCCAGCCATTAAGGGTGAGGCATGAAGTTGAGGAAGTGGGCCTGAGCAGCACCCTGACTTTGAGCCTTCATCACCCCCTGCTGTTCAAGTCTGGAGCCAGCACCCATGCAGCGAGGTGCATGTGCCCGTCCTCTGCAACACACGCCAGAACGTTTCCATACGATGCAACGCTGATGCAGTGAACCAGAGGCGGGTTAAAGAGCTGACCTGGCCATTGCTGGGAGCTCTTGTCTTCCTCTGGGGCCTCCTATAAACCGTAGGTCCACATTGGCCAAACTTTTTGCAGGAAATATGAGTATCTGTGCCAAAAAACACTGTATTGCTGGGTTTCAGTCACGTGACTTTTCTTAGCAATTTTACCAGAAGTGAAATAGCTGGTGGTCTAAACAGCTGCCATAGTGCAAACAACTAACGATAACTTAGAGTATGGTCATAATCTAGAAGCCACTGTTCGCTTTAGATATTTTCAGAAGATTGCTATGTGCAATGGAATCGACCCCTACAGTCTGGGAAAGAAGGATTTGTCATATGATCTCGAAAACGACCCTTCAGTCGAGTTCCCTGACATCTCAAACTATCTGGTGTTGCAGACGTCCTTCTACACCACAAAACAGATGAAAGCGTGGAAGAGTATGGAGGCTTACAACTTTTTTATATGTGGCTGGGTAAAGGACCTCGCTATCAAGTCGCTGCCAAATGAATCCTGTATTGTTTTTGCCCGTGTATTTTTTTTAAAAAAGCTTTTCGTTTGCGTCTTTAAAACAAAGCGCTGCAAGTTGAAGTGTAAACAAACAGCTGGCTTGATTCGCACTTGTGTCGGCTCTTCTCTCTCAAATAAATCATTCACAAAGATCATCAGAAACCCCTTTAAAGACCTGGATCTTAGTTAAACAAGACGGAGAAGGGATCACGGCACATTGTAACTGTATGGCTGGGTAAGAATTTTGTCACGGCCTTCATGCATATGGACTTTGTAAGGAGTAAACAAAAACTGCTGGGGACTTTAGTGCTTTGTGACTAAAACAAAAAAAGTACCGTAAAATAACGACACATAGCAAGAAAAGTACTTGGAAAACACTAAGGACATAGCTGAGAGGGATATACTGTATAAACCTTTCACCAAGTGATCACTGCAAACTCGAGCGTGCTTCGACTCGGCTCCCTTCGATTTCAGTGAGAGGCTCAAAATCCACCTTTCTCGATGTTTTTTTGTGAAATCCTGTGTTCGTTCACCCTTTTTTATTAGTTCACGGGGAACCCTGAAGAAACTAATCAGTTTCATGGTTTGATCAATTCGAGCAACCTAAAACAACACAAGCGTAAGGTTTTTAATGTGAGCAATGCACCTTCTCCGTACCAACGCTCTGGAAGACCACCAGCTAAAGTTTTGAATAACTAATGAGGCGGATGTGACGTCACGCAAATTCTGGCAATTTGGACAGATCATAGCATTTCCATCTTGCACCAAATGTCTCATCTCATCTCATTATCTCTAGCCGCTTTATCCTGTTCTACAGGGTCACAGGCAAGCTGGAGGCTATCCCAGCTGACTACGGGTGAAAGGCGGGGTACACCCTGGACAAGTCGCCAGGTCATCACAAGGCTGACACATAGACACAGACAACCATTCACACTCACATTCACACCTACGGTCAATTTAGAGTCACCAGTTAACCTAACCTGCATGTCTTTGGACTGTGGGGGAAACCGGAGCACCCGGAGGAAACCCACGCGGACATGGGGAGAACATGCAAACTCCACACAGAAAGGCCCTCGCCGGCCACGGGGCTCGAACCCGGACCTTCTTGCTGTGAGGCGACAGCGCTAACCACTACACCACCGTGCCGCCCCACACCAAATGTAAATAAGTCAAATAAATTTAGTGCCAGTTAACCCTGAATGTGTGTAAAATTTTGGTCTTACGCTGCGAAAAGTCAAGTCCACCACTAGAAGGTGAAACAGCTGCAGTGATGCTTTTATTTCCAGCTGTTCTTGAATGACCGCTTTTCCTAATACACTGAAGATTTGTCATTGTTTCACCTTTGTTCACAACCTCATTGCCTTTAAAGGCAAAAAAATAAAAAAGAAAAGCAAACCAACCTCTGACAAGCAGAAAGTTTTCTGCAGATGTACAAACATTGCAAAAAAAAATTGCTGAAGTGGTACTTCACTCCAACCTGCAGAAATTCTTCAGAATCATAAGCAAGCAGTTGAGTGTATAAGCTTCCTTTAAACAAGAATTACAAAATGAACACAAGTGCATTAGTGTGCTTTGGCTTTGTTCCCATCGTTTTGTTACGTTCATGCTCATTTCAAATTTGTAAAGTTTAAACAGGTCGGCGTCTGTATTCTTTTACTCTGCCTCATTTTTTTCTCTTCATAATCATCCATTTATCTTTAATACCTTCAGGCAAGAACTTAAAGGAAGGAATTCCAGGACAGAAATGGATGCAGCTAAATGAAGCACAGCTGCAGGGAGATAAGCATTTCAATCTCCTAATATAGTTATATAAAGCGGATTACCGGGTAGGTAGGACTTCCAATTTTGGTGATCAGCCCAGCCACTTTGAAGTTTTATGACTTACAGTCCTTAAAAAAAATACATCAAGACTGGCTCCAACTCTTGTAAACATCATCCTCTGTGAATACTTCCAGGAAAATGTTTTGCAAGAAGTTACACAGAATACACTCACCGGCCACTTTATAAAGAACACCCATACATCCACCTGCTGTTCTGTTTGATGCAGTTGTCTAATCAGCCGATCCCTTGAAAGCAGCATGATGCATAAAAATCATGCAGACACAAAACAAGAGCTTCAGTTAATGCTCACAATGTTCAAACATTAGAACGGGAAAAATTGTGATCTCACAATGAAGTGTGACTTTCTTTCACTGTGGCATGGGTGTTGGTTTGAGCCAGATGAGTATTTCAGAAACTGCTGATCTCCTGGGGTTTTCCACACACAACAGTCTCTAGAGTTTACACACATATAGAATGGTGCGAAAAACAAAAAACACTGAGTGAACGAGCAAGCGAGCGGCAGTTCTGTAGGTGGAAACAAACGCCTTGTTGATAAGAGAGGTCAGAGGAAAATGGCCAGATTGGTTCGAGCTGCCAGGAAGGAACTCATACAGCAACTCTTTACAACCGTGTTGAGCAGAAAAGCATCTCAGCATGCAACAACAGACCACAAGTTCAAGAACAAGTTCCTATTAAATTGGCTGGTGAGTGTATATCCCACTTACTTTCATTGCTCATTTTTAAATACTTTAAAGGAACAGTCCACCGTACTTCCATAATAAAATATGCTCTTATCTGAATTGAGATGAGCTGCTCCGTACCTCTCCGAGCTTTGCGCGACCTCCCAGTCAGTCAGACGCAGTCAGACGTGCTGTCACTCCTGTTAGCAATGTAGCTAGGCTCAGTATGGCCAACGGTATTTTTTGGGGCTGTAGTTAGATGCGACCAAACTCTTCCGCGTTTTTCCTGTTTACATAGGTTTATATGACCAGTGATATGAAACAAGTTCAGTTACACAAATTGAAACGTGGCAATTTTCTATGCTATGGAAAGTCCGCACTATAATGACAGGCGTACTAACACCTTCTGCGCGCTTCGGCAGCGGATTGATACGGAGCTCAGATATCAATGCACTGCCGAAGCGCGCAGAAGGTGTTAGTACGCCTGTCATTATAGTGCGGACTTTCCATAGCATAGAAAATCGCCACGTTTCAATTTGTGTAACTGAACTTGTTTCATATCACTGGTCATATAAACCTATGTAAACAGGAAAAACGCGGAAGAGTTTGGTCGCATCTAACTACAGCCTCAAAAAATACCATTGGCCATACTGAGCCTAGCTACATTGCTAACAGGAGTGACAGCACGTCTGACTGACTGGGAGGTCGCGCAAAGCTCGGAGAGGTACGGAGCAGCTCGTCTCAATTCAGATAAGAGCATATTTCATTATGGAAGTACGGTGGACTGTTCCTTTAACAGAGTGAAGAAATGATAAATGAGCTAGGTTACCAGGTAAGTGAAATGTCCTTGTCCTTACCCAGTCCCATGTTATACTTGTCCAATTAATAAGGCTTAAAAATGTCATCTAATGTAATTTAACTCAAAAGTGGAATCAAATCTATCAGCCTGTCCTGGTCATGTTTCTGGTGATGAAGCACTATGTTTGTTGCTGTTACAAAAGTCTGAAAGGAAGTCAAAAATTGTGTTATGCTAGTTATCAGAGAGTTATTGAAGCATTTTTGTCCTGTGCTGCACTACAGTCACTTTTTCCATGCCCCTTCATTTCCTTGATTATGGAAATATTGTCTTGTATCTGTTCAAGATAATTAATATGCCAAGGAAAAACAGTCCCTACTAACAAGCAAAGCACGTACTGCATGACGTAATCACAGACTCTGCTCATCCTGGCCTAGCGATTCTCTTCATTTTCTCTAATGTAAACTCAGTGTCTCTCACTTGCATGTTGTTAGGTTTATATAAGTATTATTCTTGACCAAGAAGGCAGTAATTTATTAAAATGATGACAAAATTAAGGATTAACTTCGGTTCAGTTAAAATGACCTTCTGTCTTGGCTGGACATTGTTTGGGAACATTTTGTTTATCTCATCTCATCTCATTATCTCTAGCCGCTTTATCCTTCTACAGGGTCGCAGGCAAGCTGGAGCCTATCCCAGCTGACTACGGGCGAAAGGAGACACCCTGGACAAGTCGCCAGGTCATCACAGGGCTGACACATAGACACAGACAACCATTCACACTCACATTCACACCTACGGTCAATTTAGAGTCACCAGTTAACCTAACCTGCATGTCTTTGGACTGTGGGGGAAACCGGAGCACCCGGAGGAAACCCACGCAGACACGGGGAGAACATGCAAACTCCGCACAGAAAGGCCCTCGCCGGCCCCAGGGCTCGAACCCAGGACCTTCTTGCTGTGAGGCGACAGCGGTAACCACTACACCACCGTGCCGCCCACATTTTGTTTATTTTGATATGAAATGTGTATTTTTGATCAGAGATGTGTCTGAACGACGCCAAGGTCTGTTTTGATGTCAGATCGACCCACACACACTTTAATGTTGGATGTAATGGTAGCCTTATTGCTGAACAAAGAGTTAAGACTTTATATTTTAGAGCTTTTTAAGATCCTTTATTATTTTGGACTATTGCATATACTATGGCAGTGATTTTAAACTGTTCCTGTGTAGCCTGACCTTCGTCCAGTGGAGAAGAACACTTCTTTGTTAGACCAAACATAGTCTTTGTTTAAAACATTGTCGTAAAAACATCTCGCGCGCTTTGACGTGCGTAAATGAAATTGCTGAAATATTATTTTGCTTATGATTGAAGGTTTCATTCACACACACACATACCTATGGAATTAAGATGTGATTTGCTGACCTAGCACATAGACACAGATATCAAAATGATGTCATTCACTCACACCCTCCCATAGACACACACACACACACACACACCCCTCTCTGAGGTCACATACAAACACACACACACATTTGACAGACACAATAGCCGTTTGGAGAGATTATGATTTGTTATAAAAGGTGTTTGTAATCTTTCATCTTTGGCGAGAATACTGTGAATAAACAGCAGTTAAACCGATCTCTGGTTCTCTGGTTTTTTGCGGTGTTCCGTCCCAGACGTCTGGGTGGTACGAGGGCGGGGGTCCCGAGAAATAAGTTGACCGATTGACCGTTTCAGACTGGGTTGAACCCCAACACATGTCCAGCCCTGCAGACACAAGGGTCTACGGTCTCTGGGGCCGGAACGCCACGGAAGAGCAAATATTGGTGTGTTTGCGCAGCGTGCGGTTCACTTTTCCCATCTGCAGGTCTATCACCCTCACAGCCCCAGAATCATCAGCCAGTGCGGTGCCCGTTTTGCTCACTGAAAGCGAGTTGATCTCGTCCTCGAGTTCCTCCACCGGCTTCTTCAGACTGCGTGGGTCCAGGATGCTCACCATGAGACACGTACAACAGCCCCGGCGCTGTGCTGGAGAAAACAGTACATGTGAGATCTTCCCGAGAGCTCAAATGCAGCTGAGAGAGAGGCGTCCTTTCCTAAGTCACCTCACCTCCTTCAGACCCCAAGACTAGAAATCCGTCAGCTCCTGGGGCAGCGCTGATGCACAGCACCGGGGCAGTGTGGCCTCCAGCCCAGTGCTGTACCATGCTGCTTACCGACCTGTACTGAGAAACAGCATCCTTACAAATGTAACAAAAGATGCATGTTAAAGTCCTAACACTGAAATATAATGCAATATGAACATGGACTTTTATTTCAGTTTCAGATCTGACTATTTTGGAGTTTCAAGAAGAAGAAACCTTTATTTGTCACATGCACACTTCAAGCACAGTGAGATTCATTCTCTGCATTTAACCCATCTGAAGCAGTGAACACACACATACACCCAGAGCAGTGGGCAGCCATACTACAGCGCCTGGGGAGCAGTCAGGGCTTTTGTACCCCGCTCAAGGGCACTTCAGCCCAAGGCCGCCCCATGTTAACCTAACTGCATGTCTTTGGACTGTGGAGGAAACCCATACAGATATGGGGAGAACATGCAAACTCCACACAGAAAGGCCCTCGTCGGCGGCTGGGCTCGAACCCAGAACCTTCTTGCTGTGAGGCGACATGTGCCGCCCTATTAATTACTTATTTTGGAGTTTCGCATACTTCTGGAAGTGTTGTTTGCACACTTTGTTCTCCACCATTTTTGAATTATGGATTACACTGATGACCTTTCAATTTTTCAATACCCTTCTCATGTTCAGTGTAAGGTCACGATATGCTATTATAGGTCACGTGACAGCTCTGTACAAACATGACAGCTTGAGTCTGTTTGAACGTTTGTTTCTTTTTTCCACTTTGTCTTTAAATAAATGAGAATTTGTCATCAGAAACCACCACTAAATGAACTTATAATTCGGTTTTGTAGATAAAATAAAGTATAAAGGGCTAAAACCCCGGATGTAGCTCTTCTCGTGTGCTATGAAAGGTTTGAGAAAGTTCACCCGCATACAAGAAAGTCATAAAAGTTATGTTGCTAATAAAATAACACATCATAAAACTGAACCCCCCCACACACAATTCCCTTGATCGTTATAGCGCAATTTTAACATTAAAATTGAAAGAAATATCCAGTTAAACGAAGCTGCTCATTTGTTTCTAGCCAATTTATTATAGCCTATTAAAGTCAAATAACACGAGAGCAAATAAAAAACTTTAAACACCTATTCCAAAACGAATTTACCTGAATGCAAGAAAGCTTTTACTTTTTCACCTGAAATATGATGATAACACAAATATTACTCAAACATAAATACAATAATAGCTGTGCACGTCCTTCGCACGTGCACGAATAATAAACGTCGCGGTTTGATGACGCAAACACCATCAACAGGGTGGACGTGACTGGATCACGCAATTATTTCATTTAAAGGTCATAGGCAGGGCGGCACGGTGGTGTAGTGGTTAGCACTGTCGCCTCACAGCAAGAAGGTCCGGGTTCGAGCCCCGTGGCCGGCGAGGGCCTTTCTGTGCGGAGTTTGCATGTTCTCCCCGTGTCCGCGTGGGTTTCCTCCGGGTGCTCTGGTTTCCCCCACAGTCCAAAGACATGCAGGTTAGGTTAACTGGTGACTGTAAATTGACCGTAAGTGTGAATGTGAGTGTGAATGGTTGTCTGTGTCTATGTGTCAGCCCTGTGATGACCTGGCGACTTGTCCAGGGTGTACCCCGCCTTTCGCCCGTAGTCAGCTGGGATAGGCTCCAGCTTGCCTGCAACCCTGTAGAACAGGATAAAGCGGCTAGAGATAATGAGATGAGATGAGGTCATAGGCAATGGTCGGAAGTGAAACGTAGAATATCAACTTTATTGTCTAGAAGAACGACCCAAAAAGCGAATTCAATCTTCCTAATGTCTAATTTGCACCCTTTAATTGAATAAAACGGTTAAAATATACTGTTTTGCCCAATTTCCGAAGGTTTGTTTACATCTCACTTATGCGCACTTTCACCACCAGGGGGCCGTCGTTGTGATGTCATTCAAGGCAAACAGACTGGGAGCAGTCCTGTGTTTACTTTAAAAAAAAAAAAGTTGTGTTTACTTGTGTACCGAGCACATGTATACGGACTTTGGTCATGAGAGGTTGTGTAAAATGTCTGAAAGTGATAGCAATTTTGAAACAGGAACTCTCCAAATTAAATATCGAGAGGTGAAACCATATATGTATGAACCTATGGCCGTTGCAAAGCAATCGGTGAATGTGGCTCACTGGTTTGACCATGCGGCCTCAGAATCGGACAGCCACTCAGCCGACTCTGATCGCGGTGACGCCGGACCTCAACAAGACTCGCGCCCAAATGATTTATCCTGGTAGTTATGATAAATTCCTACTTTCGTCGTAATACTAAATAAGAGCCCTTTTGAAGAATAATGAAACCACCCTCCCTAGTGGATAAAGGCAACGATTACTTGACAGTGCACTGGTAGGCCACATTAGCCTGCCATCCGCGGCATTATACTATTTATAGCTGACTCTAAGTGAGGAAATATCCCTTTGTCTCATTTCTACAATGATTGTACAGGATCCCTCAGGATTCTTGACTTGTCAATTGCAAGCAAAAGTAAAAATGTTTACCTCCAATCTTCTCCTTTTTGCTTGAGTGTTGCTGCTCCGTTTCTTCTTTGACTGCTTTGTTTCACGCACACAATCCACTCTCTCCGCCTCGTCTCCTCTTCCGGAAAAAAAACCAACCCTCTGGCTTCACGTGCACAGTCCACTCTCTCCGCCTCTTCTCCTCTTCCGGAAAAAAACAACTCTCTGGCTTCACGCACACAATCCACTCTCTCTGCCTCATCTCCTCTTTCAGAAAAAGCCAACCCACTCACTCTGCCTCTTCTCCTTTTTCAGAAAAAGCCAACCCTCTCGCTCCGCCTCTTCTCCGTTTTTGGAAAAAGCCAACCTACTCGCTCCGCCTTTTCTCCTTTTTTGGAAAAAGCCAACCCTCTCGCTCCGCCTCTTCTCCTCTTCTGGAAAAAGCCAATCCACTCTCTCTGCCTCTTCTCCTCTCTCAGAAAAAGGTAAAAACTTCTTCCTGAACCGGTCCCGTTGTTACAGTTCACTGCACAACAATAAGGCATGTTTTTTTCTTTGGAAATTCCCGAACGCATGTCTGCACTCAAGCCGAACGGCAATGCAAGTAAACAGAAGTGGACTCAACTCAAGCGGTTTGTTTGGCTTAAATGACGTCACGCGCTGAGTGGTCACGAAAATAGCTGACAGAAATTCGCCACGATCCGCACTAACTTATTTTAATTATTACTTATTAACAATACTTCTTGGGACCAGAAGAAAATTACAGAGGGTTTTTTATTAACATACAAAGTTTCAAATGTGCATAAAATTAAAACCATTGCCTATGAGCTTTAAAGCACGGGTGTTGGCAAACATTTTGTAAACACGGACACTTTTTTAAGAACAGAAGTAGACATACTGCCGCGGAGATGGACATACGTACGTATAAGTGTCTCCAAAGTAGATTTGATTTTGCGGATTCACCAATACACAGGCTTAACGCATGTGCACGACTACTACTAGCTCAGTGGATTACTGCCCGCTCAATTTCGCACATGTGCAGTCACCGGACTGTGCGCATGACGAAATTGCGTATGAAGTAAACTTGGGCCTGAATAAACCTCACTGATTCTCTTAGTGAAAATTCATTTTTAAACAAATATAATTCCACTAAGCAAGTATGAGGCTCATTATTTAAATTTGTACAACCATATTTCGACTGTTTACTGGAGCCAAACAGCTATTTATTCCTGAACATTCCACTGACAGAATATATTAGGTCCAAGCTGAGAGTCTGGATTAAGCCCATTCAATTACATTCAAGTGACCAGTCAAACAGGATAATAACCATAAAAACTCAATAATAAATACGATAACTTTGGTCATAGTAGTTGTGACTAATATCACCATAATAATAAACCCTTGGCTATGTTTCATGGACCTCACATTTAGTTGACACACTTGGTTTCTCGAGTCTATACCTGCTCTCATTGGAGATTTTATTATGTAAAACTACCATCTAAGTTCCTATAGGGTCCTCTGGACCCTCCTTAAAGGAATGACGACACCATAACACTATAAATGACCAGCTTGGCCCTAATATGTTCTGTCAGCTTGAATCATATCATCAAATTTGCTGATGACATGACTGTGGTGGGTCACATCAGTAAGAATGACAAGTCAGCATACTGTACAGAGAGGAGGTGCAACGGCTATCGGACTGGTGCAGAGTCAACAACCTGTCTCTGAATGTGCATGAAACAAAAGAGATGGTTGTTGACTTCAGAAGAACACAGAGTGACCACTCTCCACTGTACATCGATGGCTCACTCGTGGAGAATGTCAAGAGCACTAAATTCCTTGGTGTTCATCTGGCAGAGAACCTCATCTGGTCCCTCAACACCAGCTCCATATCCAAGAAAGCCCAGCAGCATCTCTACTTCGTACAAATGCTGAGGAAAACCCATCTCCCATCACTCATCCTCACAATATTCTACAGAGGGACTATTGAGAGCATTCTGAGCGGCTGCATCATGGTCTGGTTTGGGAATTGTACCGTCTCAGATTGCAAGACCTTACAGCAGATAGAGAGGACAACTGAGAAGATCATTGGAGTCTTTCTTCCCTCCATCACAGACATTTACACCACACGCTGCATCCGGAAAGCCACCAGCATTGTGGATGACTCCACACACCCTTCATACAATCTCTTCACCCTCCTGCCATCTGGAAAAAGGTGAAGCATTCAGGCCTTCACAGCCAGGCTCTGTAACAGTTTCTTCCCACATGCCATCAGACTTCTCAACTCTGACGGACTGGACTGATACACATGGACTGTTGAACACACCACTCCCACTGCAATCTTTGCACTATCACTTTTTACAATGTTTACAATGCCTATCACAGACACAGTGTAAACATTTTATTTATTTCTTTTTACATATACTACCTTAAAACACGCACTCAACTTTCCGCACATTATCAGTAACGGGTACTGGTTGGCAATGCACTGTCTGTGCTAAAAATAATTTTTGCACTGTCCTTGTTGTCTGCACTTTATGTTCTGTGTAGTTTATTGTCTGCAATGTTTGCACTCACTGCACTCTTGCACTTTATGTTGTTATTTTAGAGTTGTAGTCCTGGGATGTTTAATGTAGCACCATTGTCCTGAAGAAACAGTGGGCGGCACGGTGGTGTAGTGGTTAGCACTGTTGCCTCACAGCAAGAAGGTTCTGGGTTTGAGCCCAGTGGCTGATGGGGGCCTTTCTGCGTGTTGTTTGCATGTTCTCCCCGTGTCCGTGTGGGTTTCCTCCAGGTGCTCTGGTTTCTTCCACAGTCCAAAAACATGTTAACATGGGGCGGCCTTAGGCTGAGGTGCCCTTGGGCAAGGCACCTAACCCTCAACTGCTCCCTGGGTGCTGTAGCATAGCTGCCCACTGCTCTGGGTATGTGTGTGTTCACTGCTTCAGATGGGTTAAACGCAGAGGACGAATTTCACTGTGCTCGAGTGTGCCTGTGACAAAGAAAGTCTTCTACTTCTTCTAAAAGGTATGCAACATTGCTCAGCTGCTTACAGCACAAAAAGAAACATCCCTAAACAAGGTTCCGGATGTCACCATGTGCTGTGTGGACTCTCAGCATGGCCTTGCAAATGTAATATATTAATTTTTAGTTTATTATGCACTTATTCATGTTATTGTTCATTTTTGTGTGCATGATTAAGGTGTGTATAATCTGTACGTCAACAGATAATATTTCTTGTTCTTTTTTCTTTATTTTCAGTGATATTGTCTGATGAAGCTGCTTTAAAAGTACAACCATATTACGCAAACTATACACTGAAGGTAAATTATCTCATCTCATTATCTGTAGCCGCTTTATCCTGTTCTACAGGGTCGCAGGCAAGCTGGAGCCTATCCCAGCTGACTACGGGCGAAAGACGGGGTACACCCTGGACAAGTCGCCAGGTCATCACAGGGCTGACACATAGACACAGACAACCATTCACACTCACATTCACACCTACGGTCAATTTAGAGTCACCAGTTAACCTAACCTGCATGTCTTTGGACTGTGGGGGAAACCGGAGCACCCGGAGGAAACCCACACGGACACGGGGAGAACATGCAAACTCCGCACAGAAAGGCCCTCGCCGGCCACGGGGCTCAAACCCAGACCTTCTTGCTGTGAGGCGACAGCGCTAACCACTACACCACCATGCCGCCCAGGTAAATTATTAGTTGAAAATAAATTTTAAGTAGAGCTTTAGAATGTCCTTCATGTCTTCACACCATTATCATGGATGCATTAATGAGTGTTTATTTTCTAATTCTATGGAGTGTTCCCTGATTTGGTAAAGCATACTGTATTTCCTGAGATTAAATGTTGATGTTCACCCTTGTGTGGCCCTCGCTTTTTGCTCTTCATGGGATTTTTCGCCAAAACTGGGGGTTTCTGACTCCCTTATACAGTATTGATGACAAATCTGTTTCATATTTGTAAGAGACCTCTGAGTACTGAATAAAACTGTTTAGTGATTAAGAGACCCCCATTAGATCATTTTTAACAAAGAAAGTGTCATGTTTTTGTGTGATACGAACAATGAATCGATATAGTCAACACATTTGTTGTATAACTCAACTGATACAAAGTCTTCATGACTTTTAATAACTTGGGTTTAATTGCTTCTCTGATTTTTTTTATCTGTTTTTTTTTTGCTTAATGTTTACACAGAAATGGAAACTCATTATCCAAACCAGAAGAAGGATTTCTACACTGTAATCTGTAATTATACATGAAACCAATGTGAAATGCTGATATTGTGTGATAAAAAAAGACACTTGAGACATGAGTGCTGAACAAAAACAGTTTGTTGATTTATTGAACAGCAAAAAAAGCAATAGAGATACACTTAACCTATATTAACTTATATTAATTTTACTTATTTGTCCTTTATTTTACCAGGTGATATCCCATTGAGATATTAAATCTCTTCTGCAAGGGAGCCCTGGGAGTACATATAGACAATATAAACACATACTGTTAATAAAAAGTATACAATACAGAACATCAAAACAAACAGAAGAAGTAAAAGGAGCTACAAATAGTAGACAGTGCAAACAAGGAACAAAACAAACAGAGAAAAATAAAACACATTGAATTGATTAGAAATCTGATGGGGAAAGGAGACATAGGTAAAAGTCATTGGAAACATGTGCAACAGTCTGATTTCAAGTTTTTTAGTAGCTGTTCAAAGTCTCATCTCATCTCATTATCTCTAGCCGCTTTATCCTGTTCTACAGGGTCGCAGGCAAGCTGGAGCCTATCCCAACTGACTATGGGCGAAAGGCGGGGTACACCCTGGACAAGTCGCCAGGTCATCACAGGGCTGACACATAGACACAGACAACCATTCACACTCACATTCACACCTACGCTCAATTTAGAGTCACCAGTTAACCTAACCTGCATGTCTTTGGACTGTGGGGGAAACCGCAGCACCCGGAGGAAACCCACGCCGACACAGGGAGAACATGCAAACTCCGCACAGAAAGGCCCTCGCTGGCCGCGGGGCTCGAACCCGGACCTTCTTGCTGTGAGGCGACAGCGCTAACCACTACACCACCGTGCCGCCAGCTGTTCAAAGTGCTCTAGTGAAATAAATACACTAAGCTGTATGTCTTTTTGGAGAAGGTTCCAATATGAAGGAGCAGAATAATTGAAAGCCATTTTACCAAGCTCAGTATTTGAGCGTGGAACTGTGAACAGCAGAGTGTCATTTGAACGCAGACTGTATGTGCTATTTTTCCAGGTCAGAAGATTAATAAGGTAACTGGGCAATTTGCCAATAATTGCTTTGTAGATGAAGATGTGCCAGTGAATCCATCTGCGCAGAGCCAGAGAGCTAAAACCAGCCATCTCGTAAAGACGGCAGTGATGTATACGTGATTTGGCATTTAAAATGAAATGCAGTGCACCATGGTACACTGTGTCAAGTGTTTTTAATGTGGATGAGGCAGTGTGCATATATATGACATCCCCATAATCCAGTACTGGGAGGAAGGTAGCATTGACCAGTTTCTTCCTGGCTTGAAGAATAAAGCAAGACCTGTTTCTAAAATAAAATCCAAGTTTTACTCTCAGTTTCCACACCAGATTCTCAATGTGGACTTTAAAAGTGAGCTTCTCATCAAACCAAATACCTAGATATTTATAGGCAAAGACTTTCTCAATACACTTTCCTTCCAGAGTGGAGATGTTTAGTAAAGTGGGGGTGGGAAGAAAGCGAGATTTTGTAAATTGCATAACCTTAGTTTTGTTAGCATTTAAGACTAATCTCAGACTGGAAAAAGAGGCTTGCAGTGTATTGAAACACTGCTGAAGAGATTTGCAAGCTTGAACTAAAGTCGGTGCCATGCAATATAAAACTGCATCATCTACATACAAGTGAATTTTGCCATTTTCTACTGCAGAGGAAATGGTGTTTATATAAATAGTAAAGAGGATCGGGCCTAGAATGGACCCTTGTGGGACACCTTTTTTAATTCTCAGGGAGTTAGAACTATACCCATCAACTTTGACAATTTGAGATCTCATCTCATCTCATTATCTCTAGCCACTTTATCCTGTTCTACAGGGTCGCAGGCAAGCTGGAGCCTATCCCAGCTGACTACGGGCGAAAGGCGGGGTACACCCTGGACAAGTCGCCAGGTCATCACAGGGCTGACACATAGACACAGACAACCATTCACACTCACATTCACACCTACGGTCAATTTAGAGTCACCAGTTAACCTAACATGCATGTCTTTGGACTGTGGGGGAAACCGGAGCACCCGGAGGAAACCTACACAGACACAGGGAGAACATGCAAACTCCGCACAGAAAGGCCCTTGCCGGCCATGGGGCTTGAACCCAGGACCTTCTTGCTGTGAGGCGACAGTGCTAACCACTACACCACCGTGCCGCCACAATTTGAGATCTGTTGGTAAAATAGTTATTAAACCAACTGACAGCCTTTTCATCCAAGCCAATGCCCTGTAGTCGTTTCAGTAAAATACAGTGGTGAACTGTAACAAAGGCCTTAGACAAGTCAATGAACAGGACAGCACAGCTCATCTTTTTATCAAGAGTATTGATGATGTCATTGAGTACCAGAGTGGCTGCAGTAATGGTACGGTACTATACTGGGCCCTAAAGCCTGACTGTGTTGGGCTAAGTATACAGTATTGTGGCTCTGGAGAAAGTCCTTAAGCTGAGAATTTACTAAAGATTCTAAGATCTTAGCAAGCACAGATAATTTTGAAATAGGGCGATAATTGTCAAGAATGGAAGGATCCCCTCCTTTTAAGAGGGGCAACACATAAGCAGATTTCCAGACGTCAGGAATGACATTGGACGAGAGAGACAAGTTAAATATGTGAGCCAGAGGCTCTGCCAGTTTTAATAAGGCAGGATCTAGGCCATCAGGGCCATGAGATTTTTTGGGATCAATTTCTTTCAGAGCTTTAAGCACTGCGGAGAGGGGAATGACTTCAAAGTCAAACCTGTCCCATATAATAGAGGCGGGTGATTTAGAGAGGTAGTCTGAGGATAAGAAAACATCATCAGGATGGGTTTGTTCAAATAAATCCCCTGCTTTAATGAAATGCTTATTAAATAAATTAACAATAGTGTGTTTGTTTGAAATTTGCTGAGTATCAATAGCTATATGCTGTGGTAGAGTAGTGTCACTAAGAGGATGTGCCAGGGATCTTATAGTTTTCCAGAATTTAAAATGATTATTCAGATTACTAGATACTGAGTTAAGGAAAAAGTCAGATTTACATTTCCTGATAGCATATGTGCACTTGTTCCTGAGATGCCTGAAGTGAACCCAATCAGATTGAGAGTCTGTGTTTCTTGCTAGGGCCCAGGCAGCATTTCTCTCGTGAATAAGGGTGGCCAGCTCAGGGGAAAACCAGGGGTTGTCACGCCCTTTGATTCTATAACAAGTCAAGGGGGCATGCTTATCAGTAACAGATACAAAACGTGATCTGAAATAATTCCATGCAGTATTGACATCAGGAATAAGACTTATTCTAGGGAAATCACAGTGATTTAAATCATGTAAAAAGTCTTGATCATCAAACCTTTTTAAATTTTAATGAGAATACAGGGCTTGAATTTTGAAAGCCTGGTGTCCCTAATACATGCTATTACGCAACGGTCACTGATGTCCAGAGCCGGCCCGTGGCATAGGCAATATAGGCAAATGCTAAGGGCGCTGCGTCCATCCAGGGGCGCAGAAACGGGTGGAGAAAAATTATGACTTCCACTATTCTGAAAACGAGTCAGCATTATAATGTCTTAGCCTAATTTAATTGTACAGCAAAGCATGTAGTCAGGGTGCGATTTGTCAAAAAAAGCGGGGTGGGGTGGGGTGTGGTGGTGGTTGTTAATCATGAAACAATAATCGCTCAACAGTGGTTCGCCCTGTCTATAGTGTGTCTTCGGGCGCGCAAGTGCGCATCCGCGGCTATTCTCTGTTTTGGCCATGTAATCATAGCCGGCGATTGCTATAGGCGACCTAGGCAATTGCCTAGAGCGCAAAGTGTGCCCAGGGGCGCCAAGGGCGACCAAAACCCCACCAAAAAGGAGGGATGGAGTTATTGAATGGAGATGTTACCAAGTGCATCAGTGGTGTACAGTGTTTTCAACCACTGTGCTGCCGAACTCTAGTAACACTAGTGTGCCGTGAGAGATCACCAAGTGTACCGTGGAAAATTATAGAATAACTGTATATTGTAAATATTGGCAACAGCGTTTTAGTTTCAGTCAACATTTTCTATTGGTGATATGCCTTGAGATTTTTTCATTGAAAAAAGTGCACCCTGGCTCAAAAAGGTTGAAAAACAAGTGTAACCTACACAGTAGTGGTCGGTGATTTCCTTATGCCTACTAAAAATGCACAATGATAGGTTATAAGGGGGGCGGGGGGAGCGGTGTTCATCGGGGAATGAGAATGGCTATCCACTGCAAAAAGTAGCCCAGACTACAAGTGCTTAAATGAAGAAATCCAAACTCTCGGGTGCGCAAGGGCGCAAACGAAGGCTACAGGAAGAAACAAATAGAGCCAAGTATAGAGGTAAGTCTGATCTAATCTCTCATATCAACCATTATAGTGGCAAATTAATATTTTAGATGCCTGAATCAATGTCTGCCTAGCTAACTAGATGCAAACAGCAATAGACTTCAATAACAAAGTACCCATAATAGCACTTTGGTTTGAAAATACAGCCCATTGATGTCCTAACAGGGTGCTTAAGTTTGCACAATTTAGAAATGTAGAATTTTTTATTCATTTAATTTGTTAATTCTTCAGAGATGACTTAACTTTTAATAGCAAAAAATAAACTAAAAATAATTTCTTGTTTATTGCCCATGCACTACAGTTTGAACAGGGTGCGGAAGAGTTTTTGCCCATTATATGGAGATATGTATTGAATTTGTGTGGTAATTTTACTTTGTGACACTTTTTTATTCATTTAATTTGTTAATTCTTCAGAGATAACTTAACTTTTAATAGCAAAAAAGAAACTAAAAATAATTTCTTGTTTATTGCCCATGCACTACACTTTGAACAGGGTGCAGAAGAGTTTTTGCCCATTATATGGAGATATGTATTGAATTTGTGTGGTCATTTTACTTTGTGACACTTTATGTTAATAATGATAATAATAATAACAATAATGAAAAAGATAAAAATGACTTCTTGTTTATTGTCCATGCACCGTACATTGTTTAATAGTAATAGAATAGAGTGATTAGATTGAAGTGTTATTTAGATGTTATTAGAGGGGTTTTTTTCTTGGGGGGGGGGGGGGGGGGGGGGGACGCCAAAACTCAATCTCGCCTAGGGCAGCCAAAGACCTAGAGCCGGCCCTGCTGATGTCATTTGAAAACACCCCTACAGATGAATATTTTTGGGGAGCATTGGTGAGTATTAGATCTATTAAAGTTGACTTAGCTGGATATTTTAAATTTGGACGAGTGGGGGAAGGAATAAGCTGTGTAAGATTTAATTCAACACATGAGTGTTTCAGGGACTCAGAATGAGCAGAAAGCCAATCCCAGTTGAGATCTCCCATAAGCACAACTTCATGATCCTGAAACTCAGCTAATGTGTCTGCTAGTACATTAACAGCTTCCTTAGAAGAAGAAGAAGAAGAAGAAGAAGAAGAAGAAGAAGAAGAAGAAGAAGAAACCTTTATTTGTCACATGCACACTTCAAGCACAGTGAAATTCATCCTCTGCATTTAACCCATCTGAAGCAGTGAACACACGCACACACCCAGAGCCGTTGTAACAGCCTACAACAGATAAATGAGATGTAGTGGACAAAGAGATATCTATTGATAAAAACAGTGCATCCGCGAAGAAAACGAGACAGATACGGTCTAATGTAAACTTGGCCTCAGTCACGGAAACAGCTGGTGACTATTGTTGGTTTAAGTGCGGGGGTTAAACCACTCCAGGTAACGAGATAACATTAGGCTTGTGATGTTAGCTCCCGGTATTTACAGTTGACAACAGGAGAACACAATATCAGGAAGAGGCACCGTTTCTTACGGTTTGCACAGTTAAAATAATAAAAGGGTTAAAAAAGTAGAACTTTCCTGTTATGATGTATCTGACGGCACCAATTACGACTGGAATGAAATGGTGTTTGTTTTTGTAGAGCCTGATGGAAAGCAGCTCCAAGCCGGCAGCTAGCAATGATTCAGATGGGCCCCCTACGGAAATATTAAATATTTATAGTGTTAGTTTATTATATACACTTATTACAAGGCTTTGTTGAAAAGTCAACTCTGTCTAGTCAATTACAGTATTATACGGTTTATTATTTCTATATAGAAAAGTATTGCTATGGATCACATTTTTAGCAGAAGCAATGAAATCATTTTTAAATAAAAAATAATTTAAATCAATTTTTTTTGTTTTTACGAAGTAGCCGTGTAATAAGCAGGACAATGTACAGCGAGCCAGTTATTATCACAAAACAGCAACAACAACAACAACAACAAAAACCCTTCAGGATGATTCAAGACCTGTCTTCTCCACATCAGGGTCCAGCATCAGGGTTTATTTTGCAATAATAACCAGCTTGCTGTACATTATCCCTTACATATGAGTACATTTTATACCACAGCAAACGCTCGAATCTGCTTGGAAGAAGGTTTACAGTACATTATTTTAATGAAGGTTAGCGAAGCTAGTAACACCCTCATTCTAATATGTTATTGTTTCTATAGTAATAGCTTATACACAGGGTCTTGTACAGCAGACATAATTTGAGACTGATCATGATCTGATTTAAAAATGGACTCATGTTCAACAAAGTAAATCTGTTAATCTTTGACGGGACTTATTTTATTACGTGATGTTTGTTTAATATTTATGGAAGGAGTCTCAGTTACAGTGGTGCTTGAAAGTTTGTGAACACTTCAGAATTTTCTATATTTCTGCATAAATATGACCTAAAACATCATCAGATTTTCACACAAGTCCTAAAAGTAGATAAAGAAAACCCAGTTAAACAAATGAGACAAAAATATTATACTTGGTCATTTATTTATTGAGGAAAATGATCCAATATTACATATCTGTGAGTGGAAAAAGTATGTGAACCTTTGCTTTCAGTACCTGGTGTGACCCCCTTGTGCAGCAATAACTGCAACTAAACATTTGCGGTAACTGTTGATCAGTCCTGCACACCAGCTTGGAGGAATTTTAGCCCATTCCTCCGTACAGAACAGCTTCAACTCTGGGATGTTGGTGGGTTTCCTCACATGAACTGCTCACTTCAGGTCCTTCCACAACATTTCGATTGGATTAAGGTCAGGACTTTGACTTGGCCATTCCAAAACATTAATTTTATTCTTCTTTAACCATTCTTTGGCAGAACAACTTGTGTTCTTAGGGTCGTTGTCTTGCTGCATGACCCACCTTCTCTTGAGATTCAGTTCATGGACAGATGTCCTGACATTTTCCTTTAAAATTCGCTGGTATAATTCAAAATTCATTGTTCCATCAATGATAGCAAGCCATCCTGACCCAGATGCAACGAAACAGGCCCAAACCATGATACTACTACCACCACCATGTTTCACAGATGGGATAAGGTTCTTATGCTGGAATGCAGTGTTTTCCTTTCTCCAAACATGACGCTTCTCATTTAAACCAAAAAGTTCTATTTTGATCTCATCTGTCCACAAAACATTTTTCCAGTAGCCTTTTGGCTTGTCCACGTGATCTTTAGCAAACTGCAGACGAGCAGCAATGTTCTTTTTGGAGTGCAGTGGCTTTCTCCTTGCAACACTGCCATGCATACCATTGTTGTTTAGTGTTCTCCTGATGGTGAACATTAACATTAGCCAATGTGAGAGAGGCCTTCAGTTGCTTAGAAGTTACCCTGGGGTCCTTTGTGACCTCAGCGACTATTACACGCCTTGCTCTTGGAGTGATCTTTGTTGGCCGGCCACTCCTGGGGAGGGTAACAATGGTCTTGAATTTCCTCCATTTGTACACAATCTGTCTGACTGTGGACTGGTGGAGTCCAAACTCTTTAGAGATGGTTTTGTAACCTTTTCCAGCCTGATGAGCATCAACAACGGTTTCTCTGAGGTCCTCAGAAATCTCCTTTGTTCATGCCATGATACACTTCCACAAACATGTGTTGTGAAGATCAGACTTTGATAGATCCCTGTTCTTTAAATAAAACAGGGTGCCCACTCACACCTGATTGAAAACACCTGACTCTAATTTCACCTTCAAATTAACTGCTAATCCTAGAGGTTCACATACTTTCTCCACTCACAGATATGTAATATTGGATCATTTTCCTCAATAAATAAATGACCAAGTATAATATTTTTGTCTCATTTGTTTAACTGGGTTCTCTTTATCTACTTTTAGGACTTGTGTGAAAATCTGATGATGTTTTAGGTCATATTTATGCAGAAATATAGAAAATTCTAAAGGGTTCACAAACTTTCAAGCACCACTGTACAGTTTCATAACTATAAATTATTAAATGGTGTGCCGCTTTGTTCATTGATAAACGTTGTTATGGTTGGTGTATTTAGTCCGGTTCCATATATTTTTTAGTGGGAATTTTTTGGGGATTATGTAAATTATACATTTTTGGAAAGGTTATTGTATAAGGAGTCAGAAAATCAATGTTGGCATTTTTTCACATGTCTCTATGGCGGCCATATTGAACTTTTAAAAATGGCCACCGTAAAACTTTAATTTGTGATATCTTGGCTTCTGAAAAGGCTGGAATGTTGATTTTAACTGCTAAACCCACATTTTTAGGGTCAGGGAATCAAATGGTGCAAGGTACACTTCACCATATTAACCCTTTAATGCATGAATAGGTAAAAAATGACACTGTGTGGTTGTTTTCTTGCTATTTCATTATAATAAGAAGTTGTTTACCTTCCATATTCCATTTTACTACAAAACCATGTTTTTTTTCATCATCCCATTGCAATACACAATATGGTTAAAACACACTATACACATTGTAAGCAGTTGGTCAGATAACTCAGAGAACCTTTTATTGAACAGTTTAAAATTAGCTAACACAAAACTTGAATGTTGGACGTCGACATGCACATTTAGACCACGGTATATCCATCCTTTTTAATTAGTCTGTTTCTATACATCATCATCATCATCATCGCTTTCATACATCATGGCTTGGGAATCGTCATCGTTCTGGCATCGTTTATGGTATTTCACATCAATTGCATGTGCATCACCAGGTGAAATGCAGGTGTTCAGCCTTGTTTTCAGTGCATCATTATGGGACCTTTCCACAGCATCTTTAAGATCTTTACCAGCATTTTCAGTCCTGATCTGGTACAGTGGCTGGCCATTGTCCTTTTGGCAGAAGATGCACTCTGCCTTATCCAGTGGATTTGTATGGGATCGTGTGAATGGCAACGGAGAACCAGATATTGAGGGGTCTGGTTCAGCTGTTTCTGTGCTTCTGCGCCGTCCAAGCTGCATGGCATTGTAGTGTCCTGTAGCTAAAGCATGTGCGTTGCAGTCTCTTGCACGTTGTATTTCAGTCTTGTTAGTTGCACTTGAGTAACAGGAGCGATGCCAGACTACCCTCTCTGTGCGCAATGTTTCTGGTGTGCAGTTCTGCAGTCGCCTTTGTACTTGGACATATGCCCCATCGTTCAAACTGGCCCTCTCTTGAACCACCTCAAGAATGTGCCCATAGGATGCTAATCTAGGGTTTTGAATCAGGACTCCTTTCTTTTTATCACCAGACTGGCATAAAATGCATTGCAACCAGTTAATGGTTTCCTCATCTTGACATAGTGCATCTTGAGACTTGTCACTCATGCCTAGCACCTGCAAAGACATAAAATATTATCAAGCTAGCCTTATTATCTAACTACAAAAAGACAATTTGATGATACATGATAACACATGCTCTCAACATAATAATTGTGAATGTTGGCTACATTCAGTAGCCTAGTTTTTAACTATATCATAGGCCAATTTGTACGGAAAAAAATAAACTGTATGACAATGACACATAGTCTACTGTACAGTAATCTTAGTGACCTGTTAGCAGCAGTCATAAATGTATATGTTGTTGAAATATAACACTCTGAGCTAAAGTTAAGATAATAGGCTACTTACTATGCATGTACCAGATGCTCTTTAAACATATTCTTGAGAAATGATACAGCTAATGTACTGAAATATGTTATATATTGTGTATTTCACAACAACTATATCAGGATATCAGGAGTCTGAAGAGCAAATGACACATCATACAGTAATATTAGCTTGCTTAGTTAGCTGTAGCCATAGCCTATATGTATAAATATGTTGTTGAAATGTATAACATATTTTCAAAGGTAAAATTAACATACTTACTGTGCATGTGTTCCTCTGTAAAACAATGCTCTTGATGACACTTCTTATAGGCTATAGCAAGCCTGATGAAGAGCAGCTCAAAACATCACTGTAAACAAAATCTTTCAACAGGAACTACTTTATGTGTGGATTACTCTCAGCAACCATTCCAATAGGCTTGCAATGTGCATGACTTTGTAGTCATTCCCCCAATGAATATTAAATGAGTGATTTAAAAAAAAAACTTAATTTTTTGAAGGAAAGCTGGAATATGAAATCTTTTCATCTTTTCATCACAAAGATATTGCAAGAAAACAACCACACAGTGTCATTTTTTACCTATTCATGCATTAAAGGGTTAATATGGTGAAGTGTACCTTGCACCATTTGATTCCCTGACCCTGAAAATGTGGGTTTAGCAGTTAAAATCAACATTCTAGCTTTTTCAGAAGCCGAGATATCACAAATTAAACTTTTAAGGCGGCCATTTTTAAAAGTTCAATATGGCCGCCACAGAGGCATCTGAAAAAAATGCCAACATTGATTTTCTGACTCCTTATATAATAACCTTTCCAAAAATGTATAATTTACTTAATCCCCAAAAACTTCCCACTAAAGTCAAAATTTGATAATAAGGAACCGGACTAATTGCTGTAGTACAAGTGGAGTAACACACAATAGACTGGGGGAGGGGTCAGCTTAGTGAGCGTACATTACTTTTGTCTGTTGTGTGTTAATCCTGAGTCTTAAACTACTTAAACTGCTATCTTAACTTAATATATACATATTTACATCAGTACACAATACATTAGCAATAAGTTACACAGCCAAGACATTTTACACATCTATACTTCATTAATATATGATACTAATCCATAAGTATAACATCATATAGTAAAAATTCTTTACATTTAACACTAACCAGACATATATAAACCAACAGACAATTTTTTGTTTTTTAGAAAATTATATCAGAATCATATTAAAGCCAAAATCAAATCAATACTCACCACAAATAAAAAAAAAGACTAACGCTGGAGTCCAGGTCTGAAATACTTACCATTGATTCTTATCACTAATACTTACCACACATTTTATGATGAATCCGAGGCAGTGACCATGAGGCGGTGACTCTGAGGTGATGAGTATGAGGTTTTTAAAAAAAAAAAAATTAAGGTTACAGCTCTCTCACATAAACTGACATTACACAGGTTCGGACTTGGATGGGTCTCCTGATATACTCCTCTTCAGGATCCATACACCGCCTTCAACTCAGAGGGACTTCTTCATCGTCCCTCCTCCTCCTCCTCCTCCTCTGGACAGTGAATCCTCATAAATCCTAAAAGGTATTCCTGACCAGGCACCTGAGGTTGCCCGAGGGGAACATCAATAAGAACAGGACGATAAGGACTCCTCCCACTGGATGGGCCTCTCAAAGGGGACAGGGTTCTTATCAGCTCTTCATGATCTACAAGTTCTTCCTCAATGGTATGAAGGGACTTTCTTAACGGGGACGGGCTTCTTAAAGCCGATGACATACTTGAAGGGGACGGGCTACTCAAAGGGGACAGGCTTCTCAAAGATGCCTCATCGTCGTCGTCACCATAGTTCTGCTCGTCCTTGTGATGATAGGGCACGGGATCGACGATGTCACCCTCATGGTCACTGTCCTCCGTGTTGTAGTAGAGCTCACTGGAAGTAAATAGGTCAAACAATGAGTCCACTCTCCGCTGTCCTGTGTGGAAAGAGACAGTGAGACACACATCTGCACATCGCAGCAAAGGAATCAGAAACATTATGTTTTACACCTTCTGTATGTTTTGTACCACAGAAAATCCTCACTGTAAACAGTCCTGTATACAAAACGTATTTACACAAGTGAACTATAAATGACTAACCTTCCTGTAACGGTGCCGAGAGCCTCAGTATTTCGGGTGGAGCTGCGTGATTAGGTGTTTGAGCAGAGCATTATGACAGTCATCTCACTGCTGACTTTTCCCAAAATACAGATTAAATTTCATTTCTGTCCATTACTGTTTCTTTTGTAGCTGATCTCTAATGATTTACATCCCGTTTGTGTCCACCTTTGGCTCCTCAAAAACTTTTCCAGCCCTCTTTTCTCCCAAATCACATGACTCCCAACTTCATCACACACCACAGTGATGAAGAACAAAACACTGGTGATCAAAATTAAACCAAAAAACTTGATATTTTTGGCGAAGCGGCGCTGCACACTGACACACTAATCACATTTATTTTTATTTCTTTATTTTTTCTTTTGCTTAGTCAGCTGCCTTTCCTCATAGCCTCTTTCAGCTCAGAACAACACTTATCTTAATAATAATAATAATAATAATAATAATAATAATAATCTTAGAAACATGAACAATGAGGGAATTTCTTCTGTTTCTTTCCTTTTGTTAGATCTCCATAAAGATGTGCAGTTTGCTGAACCACACAATGAACAACTGGATCAACAGCTGGGACACATTTCATGTTTATTGTCAGCATTTTATCTGTTAACACTGTTATTACTTTCCGTGGTGTTTATTCACCATTTTACAGCCCGATAAAAATATTATTAAAACCCTGAACACTGTAAAACAATTATTTATCGACGTTAGCCATGCTAATTAGCTGGCTAGCTAACCTAATATTCAGTGCTTAATTTGTGAAGTGGGAGGTCCCGGAACGCCAAATATTTTCAAATACATTTTCATGAGAGCCATATATAAAAAGTGACGCTGAATACAACTAAAATGCATTTTTACGTATGACCAACAATTTGAGTGTAATATATTCTTTTTCATAATGAAGAGGCTCTTGACATGCCGTCTTCCTCCTGTCCCCTGCTGAATATTTTGACGCAAACGTAGCTTGGCGTGTTTCGAAGTGCCGCTTTATTTCATTGTTTCATCGATGCAATCTTGTCATTCTATAGGCCTATTGGACACAAAGCAGAACCCTCTCACCCCACTAAGGCGAATTCCTCTGTCCATTCCTGTTGAAATGTACGGTAGCCTACCAGTCGCCTTTTTTCCCTTTTCGCCATGTTCTTTGTCAAAAGGCTTTGCTTTGCGGACAGCTAACTGACTTTTTCATTAAATGGAGGTGTACTTCTTGATCTCAATGTGAGCTGATTAATCTGCGAGCCAGATGCAGTCACCAAAAGAGCCACATCTGGCTCCCGAGCCATTGCAGACCCCTGCGTTAAGGCAACAACTGGATCAACAATTAACAAATCAAACACAGGTTACAATATATTGATGGCCATAATAAAACACAGCAGAGTAAAGACTTAATCTTGCTTGTGTATCTGACTGAGATTATAAAGAAAGTAAATAAATAAAACGGTCCTGGCACTTGCACCCACAACGCAGCCCCACAGACCGTAGAACGCATTTGAACAATAGACCTACCACGTGTCGACCGACCCGGCAGCAGCCCCGCTTGGCAAAAAAAAAAAAAAAAATCAGACATTATGATCTTAGAAAACACTTTAGTGACAAACAGTTACAGACAGTAATATGTCGTGATATTATGTTATAAAATATTATTTTTTATTAGGCTATATATTAAAGGGCTGATGACACGAACATGACTCTATGCAATTTCTTCAATAAACTATACAACATGGCAAACATGTTAGATTTCTGTTATAATTACGTGAAAAGAAGCTGTTGTTACGCGAATATCCAACTTTTAATTGCACAGCGCAAGAAAACTGGGTCCGTGGCTCGCGGCCATGCTGTGACATCAGCGGAAGAACACGCTGCGGTTCACTGGCTGTTCTACTCTGGTTCTACTCAATGGAAATGGCGCATGAAAACGCCGGTGAACTCTCTAGTGCTAGCTCTTCCTCTTCTGGGAGTCTAGAATTGTGTTGATCTCTTCCGAATAGAATCTATGATAGCCTACCCTCTTTACCCTTTGCCTCTCGTTGCTAGGCAGCAGTTACATGAAAGCCACAAGCTTTCACAAGCAAATACATGACTGATATCACGCCGACTTTATGATTACATTTATGATTATCATGTAGAATCTATAGTTCTACGTACCTTTATCTTATGTCGTTTCACAACACATGTTCTGACAGGAGGACTGTCTTTGAAGGAGTCGCCTTGTCCCAGGCGACTGCTGGATCCGGCATAGCTACTAGTAGACCCCCTCCGGAATACTGCACAGTGTTGCCAGATTGGGCGGTGTCCCACCCAGTTGGGCGGTTTCAAGTGCGTTTTGGTGGGTTTTGAACATATTTTGGGCTGGAAAACGTCAGCAGTATCTGGCAACACATACTGCTGACGTTTTCCAGCCCAAAATATGTTCAAAACCCACCAAAATGCACTTGAAACCGCCCAACTGGGCGGGAAACCGCCCAATCTGGCAACACTGTGTAGGCACTGCTGATGGTCGTAACACACGTTTGTGCTGAACTGAACACCCAAGAGATTCTTTTAAGCTGGGAAGGGTGTCAAAACAATCCAAATCGACGTGTTCAGAGCACAGGACGGATGTTGGTAAGGGTTCCCACTTGTCACAAGTGCGCCTGACTTGCTTCACCCACTTCGCATGCAGCTCGGGATCTCTGGGAAACTTGAATAAACTTACCCCATCCTTGTGGGTTAATGCATAATAATAATACTAATAATGACAAACTGAACACCTGTCGCATCAACAACAAACTGGTAAGTTAAGAGGAAGATTCTTTCGCTGACGTCATATAGCCCCTCCTCCTCATTCATCTCCTGGGTGCTGCAGCCCCATCAGATTTGCCCAAATAGACGCGTTTTTTATCATAACTTGTAAAATAGGCGCCTTCGTGAATTAATATATGGATCATCGGGAATTACTTTTTATGTTATAAAACATCGCCAAAGATGTCAAAAACGTGTCATCAGCCCTTTAAATTATATATTAAATTTATCTTCTAAAATAACAGACTGTACTCATATCACAACCGGTTTATTTCACCATTGGAGATCAGATCACACAAGACATGAGTTCTCATCTCATCTCATCTCATCTCATTATCTCTAGCCGCTTTATCCTTCTACAGGGTCGCAGGCAAGCTGGAGCCTATCCCAGCTGACTACGGGCGAAAGGCGGGGTACACCCTGGACAAGTCGCCAGGTCATCACAGGGCTGACACATAGACACAGACAACCATTCACACTCACATTCACACCTACGGTCAATTTAGAGTCACCAGTTAACCTAACCTGCATGTCTTTGGACTGTGGGGGAAACCAGAGCACCCGGAGAAAACCCACGCGGACACGGGGAGAACATGCAAACTCCGCACAGAAAGGCCCTCGCCGGCCCCGGGGCTCAAACCCAGGACCTTCTTGCTGTGAGGCGACAGCGCTAACCACTACACCACCGTGCCGCCATTTTAAGGATTTAAGTAGGGTATTTAAAAGCATAGCCTAGGATTTCAAGCATATTTCAAGTTTAAAAGCAGTGCCAGCAAACATAAGTGCAATCAATTCAAGTAATAGTTAAGAAATAAAGAGTTTACAAAACAAGTTGGAGAATTCATTTTAAGGATTCAAGTTACTATATTCCAAGGATTCAAGTAGCAGCCATAAGTGCAATCGATTCAAGTAATGGGTAAGTAATAACGGGTTTTTAAAAAGTGACGTGAACCATTTTTTCTTTTTCAAGTAACACGGTTAATTCTTTTCTTAAGTAATAATGAGTTGACATGTAACGTTTTTTTTTTTCAGGGCAGCGATCCACCTACACCCTTCACATAGTCAAGGATTTGTTCTGTAACTGGGATTGTTCGCAGGTGGTCGGCAGGTTCAGGATGCACCAGCGCTTTGCCAGCCCATTGTAGCTCTCTCGGGTTGCTCCATCATGGGTGGGATCCTGCGCTGCCTGTGTAAAATGTCTGTAGAGGGCAGGGTAATGTTTAGGATCCGGCTGTCCTGGGACTTTGAAAAATTTTAGTAAGCTTTCTTGTTTTTTTTGCCATTTTTTAAAAAGCCTGGTGTTCTATTGAGCGGAAGTATACACCCCATGTCCCCCCCCTTCCCCCGTCACATAGATTTTGTGGATGTCATAGGAGAGAAATCAACAACAGATATCAAAATCAAAACCGAACACTAAACAAATTTTTATTTACTTATTTATTTAATTTAGGGCGGCATGGTGGTGTAGTGGTTAGCGCTGTCGCCTCACAGCAAGAAGGTCCAGGTTCGAGCCCCGTGGCCGGCGAGGGCCTTTCTGTGCGGAGTTTGCATGTTCTCCCCGTGTCCGCGTGGGTTTCCTCCGGGTGCTCCGGTTTCCCCCACAGTCCAAAGACATGCAGGTTAGGTTAACTGGTGACTCTAAATTGACCGTAGGTGTGAATGTGAGTGTGAATGGTTGTCTGTGTCTATGTGTCAGCCCTGTGATGACCTGGTGACTTGTCCAGGGTGTACCCCGCCTTTCGCGCGTAGTCAGCTGGGATAGGCTCCAGCTTGCCTGTGACCCTGTAGAAGGATAAAGCGGCTAGAGATAATGAGATGAGATTTATTTAATTTATTGTTTGATTTTTTTTCCCTTTGTGATGGTCACGGAGGTGATCTGATCCATTTAAATAGCTGCCGGAACACAGAATGAAATGAAAATAGCTGCCGGATCCGACGACGGAGGTTCCGGATCTTGTTCCGTCATGTTCCGGCTCAAATTAAGCCCTGCTAATATTCCTCCTCAGAGTAACTATTTAACTTTAGTGGACTTTTAGTGAATTTTTAGTGAACTATCAGACTTTTCTCAGCGAGTTAGCTCAGACAAAAGTCCTCCTCAGTATAACTTTTTGACTTTATCCACCTTTTCTGAAAGCACGCTAACTTTAGGCTAATTATCATGGATGTAAACCGACTAGCCAAACAATACCAAACAGGTTGCTTTAACCAAAACCCTCTTAATGCTGTTAACTCTATTCCTGATTGTGTTTCCGCCTGTTTACTGATATTTTGACCAAAAATGGCTTAAAAATAATGAAATGAAATGTTAAAAAAAATACGATAAACAGTAATCAGTAAGCCATAATAAATGAAACAAAGTCACTGAGATGACCCTTTGCTTTAAAAAACATAGCAGTCTCAGGTACTCATGAGTGCAGTTTTATAAGGAAATGAGCTGTGGGTTTTACTGAGGATCTTGCAGAATCAGCCACAGTTCTTCTGGACACTTTGTCACACTCGCTTCTTAATTTTGCGTCAAAACCCAGTAGCCTTCATTATGTTTTCTTTTTTAATCTTAAAAGTGGTCTCTTATGTAATTTGCTGCTCAGAAACAAACATTTTTTTTTCTCTAACATTTAATTTTGTGCTGGAAAACGACCATTTGGAACTCAAAAATGGTTTTGTACTAACTCGATAATGTAGAAGTCATAAAACAGAAATCTATAACAAAGTTTGTATGAAAAAAGGGGGGCTGAAGACTTTTGCACAGTACTGTACACACACACACACACACACACACACACACACACACACACACACACACACACACACACACAGTACCAGTCAAAGGTTTGGACACACCTTTAAATTCAGTGGTTATTCTTTATTTTAGATAGATAGATAGATAGATAGATAGATAGATAGATAGATAGATAGATAGATAGATAGAGTGTTGCTTGAAAGTTTGTGAACCCTTTAGAATTTTCTATATTTCTATATAAATATGACCTAAAACATCATCAGATTTTCACACAAGTCCTAAAAGTAGATAAAGAGAACCCAGTTAAACAAATGACACAAAAATATTATACTTGGTCATTTATTTATTGAGGAAAATGATCAAATATTACATATCTGTGAGTGGCAAAAGTATGTGAACCTTTGTTTTCAGTATCTGGTGTGACCCCCTTGTGCAGCAATAACTACAACTAAATGTTTCCGGTAACTGTTGATCAGTCCTGCACACCGGCTTGGAGGAATTTTAGCCCGTTCCTCCGTACAGAACAGCTTCAACTCTGGGATGTCGTTGGGTTTCCTCACATGAACTGCTCGCTTCAGGTCCTTCCACAACATTTCGATTGGATTAAGGTCAGGACTTTGACTTGGCCATTCCAAAACATTAACTTTATTCTTCTTTAACCATTCTTTGGTAGAACAACTTATGTGCTTAGGGTCATTGTCTTGCTGCATGACCCACCTTCTCTTGAGATTCAGTTCATGGACAGATGTCCTGACATTTTCCTTTAGAATTTGCTGGTATAATTCAGAATTAATTGTTCCATCAATGATGGCAAACTGTCCTGGCCCAGATGCAGCAAAACAGGCCCAAACCATGATACTACCACCACCATGTTTCACAGATGGGATAAGGTTCTTATGCTGGAATGCAGTGTTTTCCTTTCTCCAAACATAACTCTTCTCATTTAAACCAAAAAGTTCTATTTTGGTCTCATCCGTCCATAAAACATTTTTCCAATAGCCTTCTGGCTTGTCCACGTGATCTTTAGCAAACTGCAGATGAACAGCAATGTTCTTTTTGGAGAGCAGTGGCTTTCTCCTTGCAAGCCTGCCATGCACACCATTGTTGTTCAGTGTTCTCCTGATGGTGGACTCATGAACATTAACATTAGCCAATGTGAGAGAGGCCTTCAGTTGTTTAGAAGTTACCCTGGGGTCCTTTGTGACCTCGCCGACTATTACACACCTTGCTCTTGGAGTGATCTTTGTTGGTTGACCACTCCTGGGGAGGGTAACAATGGTCTTGAATTTCCTCCATTTGTACATGTAGCAAGAGTTCTAGGTGGGTGGAGCACAGAAGCACGGCAGGCCAGAACTGAGTTCTCAAAAACTCGTTTATTTAGCTTTTCAGCTTTGATATTCACTCTCACACACACAAGCATCCAGGTTGGGGGAGAGCTCCCTTCCTCTGCTGTCCCTCTCCTTTATAGGGCACGGTCACTGGGGAAGACACACAAACACAGGTTAATTCCCATCAGGTGTAGTGATTCTGCCTTTGGTGTAAGCCAAATGGTGTGGAAAAGGTCGTTTTCTCTCAGGATAGCGGAGTCAAGGGGATCTGCCAATATCCCTTTGTCAAATCCAGTGTCAAATAAAAACGAGCCGTGCCTCGTCGATCGAGCAACTTGTCAATACAAGTCATTGGGTATGCATCGAATTTAGACACCGCATTGACTTTTCTATAATCCACACAGAACCGGACCGACCCGTTGGCCTTGGGTGCCAAGACCACCGGGCTGCTCCAGTCACTGTGGGACTCCTCGACGATGCCCATTTCGAGCATGGCCTCGAGTTCTTCCCGAACCACCTTTTTTTGTATTCGGGCAGTCTGTAAGGGCGGCTGTGCACCACTACCCCTGGGGGCATCTCAATGTGGCGTCTCAATGAGGTGGGTGTGGCCGGGCAGGGGTGAGAACACGTCAGAAAATTCTGTTTGCAACTGGGCGACCTCCACGAGTTAGGTCGGGGAGAGGTGGGCTCCACAGGGGACCGGAGCGGTGGGCGATGTCAATTTTCCTTTTTGAACCTCCGGCCCCAGCTCCGCCTTCTCTGGAACCACCGACACCAATGCCACGGGGACCTCCTCGCCCCAAAGTTTTAACAGATTGAGGTGGTAAATCTGTAACACCCTGCCCCTGTCCGTTCGCCTCACCTCATAGTCGATGTCCCAAATTCGCCATGTGACCTCAAAGGGTCCTTGCCACCTGGCGATTAATTTGGAGCTCGACGTGGGCAACAACACGAGTACTTTATCTCCTGGTGTGAACTCCCTAAGGCGCGTGCCCCTGTCATACAGATGGATTTGACATTCTTGGGCCTGCTGTAAATTCTCCTGGGTTAAGTGCATGAGAATGTGGAGTTTGGTGCACAGGTCGATAACGTACTGAATTTCATTCTTACTTGTTGAAGGTCCCTCCTCCCAATTTTCACGCAGCACATCTAGAATGCCACGCGGCTTACGCCCGTATAATAATTCAAACGGGGAGAACCCCATGGAGGCTTGTGGGACCTCTCGCACTGCGAATAACAGGGGTTCAAGCCATTTATCCCAGTTGCATGCGTCCTCGCTTACAAATTTTTTAATTATGTTTTTGAGGGTGCAATTGAACCATTCAACTAAGCCATCTGTTTGTGGGTGATAAACCCTGGTGCGGATAGGCTTAATTCCCAGTAACCCATACAGTTCGCGCAGTGTGCGTGACATAAATGCAGTGCCTTGATCAGTCAGAATCTCTTTGGGGATTCCGACTTGGGAGATGACGCGGAAGAGTGCTTCCACTGAGATATTGCAAAGAGGCACTGCTTCCGGATATCGTGTTGCATAGTCAACCAGAACTAAAATAAAGCGATATCCTCGTATTGACCGATCTAATGGCCTGATGAGATCCATCCCAATTCTTTCGAATGGGGTCTCGATTAATGGCAGAGGGCGCAAAGGCGCTTTTGGAATGGCCGCTGGATTTACTAACTGGCATTCATGGCATGCTGTACACCACCTATGGACATCGCCGCGAATCCCTGGCCAATAGAACTGGGCCATTATTCGGGCTAGTGTCTTATCCTGCCCCAAGTGTCCAGCCATGGGATTAAAGTGAGCCGCCTGGAATACAAATTCTCAGCGGCTCTTTATCGGTTCTTTAGTCTGAGTGTCCTGCGTCACTCGGTATAACCTATCCTTAATAATGGAGAAATAGGGGAAGGACGGTGTGGCATTTGGCTGGAGCGTTTGACCATCGGTTACTCTCACTTGGTCAAACGCATGCCACAGAGTCTCGTCTTGCGAATGCTCTAACGGGATATCCGCGAGGGATTTCCCGAGAGAGGGAGGAGGAGCTTGCTGCTCCTCACTCTGACGTGGTGATGACGTCGACGGCTCTGTGACAGCTGCTCCTGCCAGTGCCACACCGGGACCTCCCCCTGCTAAACTATGGCAGGCCCCAGTCTTCACTAAATGGGTCATTAATTCCCGAAGTCCCGGCCAATCAGTCCCCAAAATTATTGAGTGGGTAAGGCAAGGATTAACCGCTGCCTGTACTCTAAATTTCTCCCCTCGAAATAGAATGTGGACTGACACTAAAGGGTAGTTGTGAACATCCCCATGCACACACAACACCTTCACCAATTGTGCTCTCCCCAATGCCTCATCTTGCACCAGGCTTTGGTGGATTGAGGTCTGATTACAGCTGGAGTCCACCAAAGCCTGATACATATCCCCTTGGATACTCACCGGTATGCGATATGCTCCGGCCCAATCGAGGGCGGTCTCTGGCGCATCGGGGATCTGGACCACCACGCCCACCTCCATCGCCGAGCACTGATGCTGGAGGTGCCCCGGCTCCCTGCAGCACCAGCATACTGGCCCAGGCTCTCTCTCTGCACTGGTGTTCCGGAGTTCACTCACTTGAGGGGGGGAAGACACAGACACGGAAGTAGGAAACAGTAGGGCACCGCTGGTGTGGCGGGCCGGCTGGGGTGGAACAGGGGGAGGAACAGGGGGAGAGGGAAAGAGAGAAGAGAGGGGAGAAGAAGAGTCATGCTGTCCTGCCGTCGGAACAGCTGCCATATGGTCCTCCGCCAGCTTGATGGCCCGATCCAGTGACACCGGGCGATGGCACTGGACCCACTCCACGGTTCCTCCCGGAAGTCGGGCGACAAATTGTTCCAGCACCACCAAGTCAATGATTCCCTCGGTGTTGCGGTTGTCAGCCCTCAGCCACTGCCGGCAGGCATCCCAGAGCTGCTGGCCAAACGCGAATGGCCGGCCAACCTCCTCCAAGCGCAGCACGTGGAAGCGCTGCTGCTGCTGTTCTGGTGTGCATCCCACACATTGGAGGACGGCCCGGCGGAGGCCGGCGTAGACCAGCCGGCTGTCGGTGGGGAGCTGTAGCACGGCCAGCTGCGCCTTGCCCATTAGCAGGGGGAGGAGGTGCGCCTCAAAAAGAGTGAGGAAGGCTTCGGGGTCGTCCTGTAGACCCATCTTTGTTAGGGTGAGGTGGTGAGGGTCCACGCCGCTGGTGATGGCGGACCCCACCGACGCGAGCAGGTGCCGGAACATCTGGTGATCTTCCTGCTGCGCCAGAACAGGGCTTCGAACCGTTGTTCTTGCTCCTTCCAGAGGGTGACCAGCACCTGGTGCTGGCTCTGTTGGGCTGTGGTGAGGGCATGAACCAGGTCCTTGAAGGGGGAGGACTCCATAGGGCTGTTCTCTTCCGTACTCCGAGTCCCGGGTTTCAGCACCACTGTAGCAAGAGTTCTAGGTGGGTGCAGCACAGAAGCACGGCAGGCCAGAACTGAGTTCTCAAAAACTCGTTTATTTAGCTTTTCAGCTTTTATATTCACTCTCACACACACGCACGCACCCAAGTGTCCAGGTTGGGGGAGAGCTCCCTTCCTCTGCTGTCCCTCTCCTTTATAGGGCACGGTCACTGGGGAAGACACACAAACACAGGTTAATTCCCATCAGGTGTAGTGATTCTGCCACTTACCTTCTCTAACTCCACCCTCCCTTCACAGACTGACGCTTGACCATGCCCCCACTGCCACAGTACACAATCTGTCTGACTGTGGATTGGTGGAGTCCAAACTCTTTAGAGATGGTTTTGTAACCTTTTCCAGCCTGATGAGAATCAACAACACTTTTTCTGAGGTCCTCAGAAATCTCCTTTATTTGTGCCATGATACACTTCCACAAACATGTGTTGTGAAGATCAGACTTTGATAGATCCCTAATCTTTAAATAAAACAGGGTGCCCACTCACACCCGATTGTCATCCCATTGATTGAAAACACCTGACTCTAATTTCACCTTCAAATTAACTGCTAATCCGAGAGGTTCACATACTTTTGCCACTCACAGATCTGTAATATTGGATCAATTTCCTCAATAAATAAATGACCAAGTTTAATATTTTTGTCTCATTTGTTTAACTGGGTTCTCTTTATCTACTTTTAGGACTTGTGTGAAAATCTGATGATGTTTTAGGTCATAGTTATGCAGAAATATAGACAATTCTAAAGCGTTTGCAAACTTTCTATCACCACTGTATATACATATATATTTTAGCACTTTTTTTTGTTGACCACATAACCATATCGGTTCCATATTTTATTTTATAGTTTCGGGCCCCATAAAAAGACATCATATTTGGCCCCACCACCCCACCACTAGAGGGTGAGACAGGAGTGGATTTTCACTCCTGTCCCATCCGACTTCCACCAAAAACGCATGACCTGTCCCAATCCCATGACAGAATTAAAAAACAAACAAACAAACAAACAAACAAACAAACAAAAACAAAAAAAACCCAAAACAACAACAAAAAACCCCCCTGTCCCATCCCATTCCCGGAGGAATGGCTCATAGTAGTTTGCTAACAGTATTTTAAAAATATCATGTGTATAACATGATTCAGAGAAGGTAGTATGGGTTTCTTTCCTGTTCTCTGGTTTCCTCCCAACAAACAAACAAACAAACAAACAAACAAACAAACAAACAAACAAACAAACAAACAAACAAACAAACAAACAAGCCTCTAGCTGTGAAAAGTGTGTGAATGTGTGTATAAATGTGCTGCACCAGACTGGTTTTTGCCAGATTGTTTTGGGTTCTCACCTCAGAAGGTACACTGGTGTCTAAAACCCCCAGCGGTTGTGTTACTCCACTTCAACTCATAGCAGCACCACAGACACACTCTAAACTGCCATTGATGTCAGTGTGAGTCTCACACAAATGTTTGGTAGGTGATTTTGCACTGAAGGACAGAACAGAGGGGGGTTGAGACAATGAGACACTGTGCGTCGCAAAAAAATGGGCTACAATACAATACGATACGGTCTAGAATGTGCTATTTGTAGGTGTGCATAGCAACATGCTCGCTTCCTTGAAAAAGATGATTAATCTTACCCCTTTTCCACCAAATCAGTTCCAGGGCTGGTTCAGGGCCAGTGCTGGTGCTGGTTCACAACTCGTTCAACTTGCGAGCCAGCTGAGAACCAGTTTGCTTTTCCATAGCTCGCGGTGCTAAGGGAAGCCACGTCATTACGTTGCTGTATACGTCAGTTACGTCGTTGTATATGTCAGTTACGTCTCTGTATACGCCAGTTACGTCGCTACGTTTGCATAAACCTTGGCGCGAATATCGAAGCAAAAACAACACGGAAGAAGCAGCAGCAACAACAACAATAATAATAATGGATGACTTCGCGTTTGTACAGTTGCTGCTTCTTGTCGCTTAAAAATGGCGATCTTTTGCGGTCTTGTTATTGTTGTTGGTCTTAACAACTCCGCCCCTCCCGCTGACGTAAGCGGTTCTTTCCTCTGGCCCAGCAGAGAGTTGGTGCTAGCCTGGAACCAGTTTTTCTGGCCCCAGAGCCAGTTCTTTGTCAGTGGAAACAGAAAACCCGGTTCCAAACTAAGCACTGGCCCTGAACCAGCCCTGGAACTGCTTTGGTGGAAAAGGGGCATGTGGTCTTTAAATCAACAGTCATTAGCCACACTGTCAAGGTAAATAAATGCAGGTGACAGAGCGCACAGTTTACATTCAAACAAACTGGCTCATTGTCATGTTCATGAAAGCATTTTGAGACGACTTTTGCTTTGTGACATAATTGTTAAGGGTCTTCATTCAAAGAAAAAAAGACCAAAGCAATGTTTGCTGTGTTGCTTTACTTTAGTTTACTCATTGTGCACATTGCATCACTTCTGCTACTTTACATGTGACTAATGGTTCTCCTTTCAGTTTCCAGTTGAGTGCAATGTTTTTCCTCCTTAGAGCTATTCGAGTGAAAATTTCAGATCCCAACACACAAAAAGGAGGAAATTTATTATCCATTTTTGTGTAAAACGTGTACAATAGGAGTGGTTCTGTTTCATTCTGAGTGCTACTTCACTTTCAAATTTAATTTATTTTTTATTTTTTTTACCTGCTGGGATTGGACTAGCTATTTGCTTTCCTAGTGCAACGTTTTCATTTTCATGTTATTAAATGTACATTAAATATGTCCTAATGATAATCAAAAAAGAGCAGGAAGCTCAAGGTATCTACCGTAGGTAGAGCTAGCTAGTTCACTAACCTCAGGTTTATTTGCATCATTTAGCAGGTTAATGCGGCGCTCACTGAGCATGTTATTAGAAACCTTCTACAGTAGTAATACTGGGTAGGGCTTCAGTTTGCTCTCAAACCAGCCTGAAGAACATTAAACTCATTGTCATGTTCATGAAAGCATTTTGAGATGACTTTTGCTTTGTGACATAATTGTGCATTATCATGCTGGAAGTAGCTATTAGAAGATGAGTACATTTTGGCCATAAAGAGGTCACATAGTCAGTAATACAGTCAGATTCAAATTTTAGGACAGTGGGCATGTGCCGTCCTTGACTGCCATGCAGTGGAGTAGTAAGGTGTCTCCTTCCCTCCACTAGCCTGGGGAGGATGGTGATTTGAGCAAGCACTAGCAACCCCTCGCTCCTCCGGTCAGGGTTATGACCGATGACTGGACTCGGCAGACCACCATCTGGTGGTTCAATGGGCAGGAAGGCGGACCCAGCAAAGTGTTTGTGGAGTGCGATCAGGGCACAGTGCAACACACAAAACACTGTTGACCATCCACTGCATCCCGACCTAGCTCCAGCCATCTTGATTCTGTCTTGCCCCTGGACTCAGTTAGGTCAGGACGAGAGAGTGAGGCTGACGGCTGCGCAACTCGCCCTCACTCTAATCCAAGTCACGCACAAGTCATGACTCCAAATTTGTCCCTCAAAACCACAGAAATCGATCTCAACTCCTGGGAGTCACTTGCTCAGGATCGTCCAGCATGGCGAGCAAAGCTCACCAGTGACGCACGTGCAGCAGAGATGAAATACATCACCGAGGCCCAGAAAAAACGAGCTGTGCAGAAGGCTCGAACTATTGCCACCCCCACTACAGCACCTACTCACATGTGCCCGACATGTGAGCGTACCTTCAAAGCCTGGATTTGCTTCATCAGTCACCTCCGGGCTCACAACCACCACCCACCAAATTGAAGTCATGGTCATCTTCGACACCGAAGGACAAACATCATTATCATGACTCAAATAGGTTGTAGCATTCAAGCAATGATTGATTGGTATCAATGGGCCCAAAGTGTGCCTCACAGCATTACACCACCCCCACCAGGATGGACTGTTGACACAAGGCAGGTTGGGTCCATGGATTCATGCTGTTGGTGTCGAATTCAGCCTCAGCTTTTTGTTCTTGGCTGACAGAAATGGAATCCAACATGGTCTTCTGCTCTTGTAGCCCATCCATATCAAGGTTTGACACATACCCACATGTGAATCGTGCCCACATAATGGCTGTAGATCGGTGATTTTCTGGATGCAGTCGTTTTGATGAGTTGAGCTCATTTCTGGGTCAATGCACAAGTTCAGAGCAGGACACTGAATAGGCTTCGAGTGTGCAAAAAAAGTATTGTGTGGCTGCACTCCACCCCTTCTCTCTCTCTCTCTCTCTCTCTCTCTCTCTATCTCTCTCTTACACCCCCTCACACATGCACACTTTCACATGCTTGCAACATCTCACCCACAAACAGTAGTCAAGCTGTCAAAGACTCTGTTAACCACTTTAGATCAGTCCATTAGTAAGTCTGTTTTTCATCTATCACTAACTTTTAAATGCAGTGTGAAGGTATGATGCATTTTTAACTAGTATTCAGTTCATTTTAGTAAGTTATAGCTATTACCGGAAAGCAATTAGGACATTTTGGCATTGACTAATCAACATCCTATCAGGCCTTCTGTCTGATATTTCAGTTTAGACAGTAACAGTGTTGACATTTTTAGTCATAATGATAGTAAACTAACTTTTTGTACACTACAAATATGTAATAAATATTGCTGAGTTGTTTGTGGCAGTTCTTTTTTGCACAGATTCTTCTAGACAAATGATACACTAACAGTCTTCCACTTACACTATAAACACAGGAAAAGAGAAAGTGAAGAAAAAGAAGAAGAAGAAGAAGAAGAAGAAGAAGAAGAGGTGCCAACGGTCTCAGGACGAGCCAAACATCAGAGGTAAAAAGCAGCTACTTTATACAGCAGAGCATCTTCATTTATTGGGTTTTGAAAAGTATGCCATATATTGTTGGTATGTTTAAAAGGTTCAAGTTCTGATTCCTCTACAGAGAGCTGTTTGAGATGGATCAGTTATTTTTAGCTGTGTAAGAAATACTGTGAAATATGAAAACAACAACATTATCCCTCATGAACCTTTTGGGTTTATTATATGATGAAATAATACTATTTCGCTATTTCTGCATGGCAGCAGACTGTGCATCAGTACATGATAATGGTTTCCAAACAGTTCTGTCTCCATACAAGGAATTTATTGAGTTCCAGCTGTTTATACCGGTCCAGACAGGGATGTTGTGTTGTCATGCCATCTGTGTCAGGGCCGACCACGGCTTCTTGTCCCTGCTATCATTCCTTCTCCACACACTTTTGAGTGTCCTTTGTTGTTCCTTTTGGTGTGGCCAAACAGTTTCAGGGTCATGCATCAAATGTGAATTTCCATTGGTATGAGATTTTAGTTTTCTGAGGTCATTAATGCTCTTGTGGTCTGTTAGTTTAAAGCCTGTCATAAGATGCATAGCATGATTTTGGAAGACCTCTGTATGTTTTATTAAGGACTTTATCCATGCAATACAGTCCATGCCGTATAGTACCACAAGTAGTAGACTATATAGGTGTTAAAAATCTTTGTTTTAACTCTCATTGGTATGCATGTTGATTTCAAGATGTGCTCTTTTGTAGAGAAAGCAGCCCATCCTTTTGATATTCTATATTTCACAGCTACCAGATGATTGTTGTTGTTGTTGTTCAAGAGGTTGTGGCCAAGGTATTCAAAGTTCTGAACTTGCTTTATTCTTTGGTTCTTTATTGTGATGGTAAATTGTGGACCTGGGTAAGTCGTGAAACTGCATCCTCTTGTTGCCCAGCAGGATAGGCTTTTTGAGGCATGGGCTAGCGGAGTTAACCATACACAAAAGAGTAAGTGGGGGTCATTAGTCATGTATTTGTGGTTCATAAATGAATCTGTAAAATAGCTTGGTCATTTCTAATGGACCAGACTTTCAAAACTAGGTACCAATCCCACTTTTAAACATTTTTGATACAGTAATAGACCTATTAGATATCAGAGCTCTAAGCACTCAGAGCTGAGTGAGTAGCCATGGCCTAACAGTTAAGGCCAATTTATGCTGACAATGCAGTCCTCGCAGATGGCGTCGCAGATGGCATCTGCGTAGCCCCCCCACCTTCGCAGACGCTCTGCGCGCACCTCCCAAAAATTGTGACCACCGCAGAAGCCTCGCAGACAGCGTCGCAGACAAGAGAGCTCTGATTGGTCCACTCCAGGTCCACTCTACATCCGCTGTACACGCACTTCCGCTTCCCTACTTTCCCGGTTTGTTTTGTTTTCACTACCGCCATTTTTAAAAACACGAGCGAAGATGGAGCAGCACGAAGAGCGGTTGATCGAGGAAGTGAGGAAGTACGTACATCTATACGACTCCAGTTCTAGTCATTATAAGTAACCGGAGGATAAACACTCCACTAACCACACCCACCAACTACTCCTAGCGATTTCGCGACTTCGCGCCCCCTTGCGTTGTGGCGGTGAATAACATCGTGCACGCCTATTACTCCCTGCTCAATGATAAATTACAACTGTCTGCGAAAAGCTGTCTGCGAAAGCCTTGTCGCAAGAGCATGCAGAGGCCCTTAGTTTGAGAAGCAGCTTTGGGACCAAAAGTTTACTGGTTTGATTGCTTGGACAAGCAGAACTGGCTGAAATGCCCTTGAGCAAGGCAACTAACCCTCAACTGCTCCCCAGGCTGCTCTGGGTATGTTGCACTTCTCTCTGGATAACAGTGTCTGCTAAATGCCTGTAATGTAATGTAATACAATAACATATAAGAATGAGCCATTAATATAAACCTGTTTATGTTACATTAGGCTACTTAAGCAATATCGTACTTGCAATTATGCGGTTATACTGAATATCAGCACGGCTACGATTCTGCAATAACTCATCACAGCCGTGCTGGTATTCAGGATAACTGTACAATTACGAGTGCGATACTGCTTTTATACAACAATTCTATAAACGAGAAATTACTATACTGTAAAGTCACTGACATTTCAGACACAGTATGGCCAAATGTGTGGTTTAGTTGTGCTCTGCTAGTGGAAACAGATCCTGAAGCCCATCAGTTAGCTGGCTAGCTTGTGGCTCATTGGGTTCACATTAATTTGTTCATTCCTTTTAAAGGCGCATCTGGTGAAATATTCTTCACTGCTTCTTTTTCAATTTCATCTACTGAGCTTTCATATTTTAAATCAAAAGTTATATGAAAAATATCATTTGCCATATCCACTGATGATGTTACTAACTCTGCTATAGTAATTTACTTGGTGTACACGGACAATGGAGTGATATGCACAGTGAAACATCCCAGTGTGGTGCTACTCAATATAAGCACTCTTGTCCAATAAGATTAGTGAACCAGAACTATCTGTTCTATAAACAAAAATAATGCACTCCTTGTGACCAATCAGCTTTGAGAATTCAACAGCGCTGCAGTAGAATTTTGCTTAAATGGTGGACATTCTTTAAGTTTGCCAAGGATCCCACACAGAACAATCTGATTCTGATTTTCATTAAGACCTGAAACTTTTTTCAGTACCCTATGGATTCCCTTCATGGCACCACAGGAACCCAGTACTATTTCCCTGCCCGTTCCGTGCTGTTCCAGAAGGAAGCTAGCGGAGTGACGTATCGCATACCCGCTCTGATATTCTTGCAGCGACCCTCCTGCTTCCTGGCCTTCTGTGAGGAGAGACTCAGTCCTGCTGATTCCCAGGCTAACCTGCTCGTCATGCGCAAGGGCGTCTTCTACAGGAACTATGTAGAGGTTTGCAAGGAACAATCATCTCAGACCACCTTTACACCCTTAGTTTTCAATGCGTACATTTCAGCTATGATCTCACATCTCCTTCGATCTTCTCTTTGGTCTAGTGGGAAGACATGCGAGTCCTGAGCACGGCACATCTCAAAGGCCACCGTTCAATGAACCCATGTCCTGTGTATGACACTTTCACCGGGACACTGTTTCTCTTCTTCATCGCTGTGCTCGGTCACACCACAGAGATGTACCAGTTGGTGACAGGCAACAATGTCACAAGACTGTGCTATGTGTACAGTCAGGACCATGGGGAGACCTGGAGTCCTGCCATAGACCTCACTAAGGAGGTCATAGGTGACACAATTAAAGGTGAGCCTTAGTTCCTGAATGTTATATTGGTTAATGCAGAACATGATCAAATTCAAACCTGACTCATTCGGCGGAACGTTAAATTTGAGACCACAATTTTGGTGAAACAGGACCCTAAAAACCAATATTGTTTATTCCATTGTAGTAAAGAATTTCTTTGGCGCAAGAAGCTCTAGTACTACCCTGGGAACCACAGCATGTTCTTTTCTGCTCTAACCCAAACTTGAAGGTGTGCGAGACTCAAGCAGTAAAATGTTCACAGTATTGGATCCCAGCACTCTCAGAAATACCAATGTAAACTTTCCCTTGTTGCTGGAGTGGTACCATCAAGAGTATACAGTATTTTAGCTGGAAGCCTTCAAAAATATTTTAATGACCTTAAGACCTTAAGGACCACTAATCTATAAGACAATTAAAAGATAAGCACATGTACTACCCAAGGTAAAAGATATAAGGTACAAAAGTTGTAGTCTTCATGCTACCACCCTAGTGACCAGATAAAGTACAGTTTGCTTCTGAGATTCCTGAGAGTGCAGGACTGGAATGCAGATGCTTTAGTTTTAAACCCCGTATTTTGTTTATATGATTATAACATTTGTTTTCACATTTACGTTTAAATTGGCTCATTTGTATAATGCATTTATCCAAAGCATCTTACACTTGCGAGATGATGAAACTGAGCAGTTGAGGTTCACGTGTCTTGCATAAGGACCCAAAACTGGTGCCAAGTGCCATTTCACTTGTAGTAAACACTTAAAATATGTCATACTGGCCCAAACAAAACCCATGTGCTAGTAATGTGTATTGTATTATTCTGTTTTCCTGCACAGTGTGGGCTACCTTTGCTCTCGGCCCAGGCCATGGAATCCAGTTAAAGTCTGGCCGTCTGCTGATCCCAGCCTATGCGTACCACACTGACTGCAGGCAATGCTTTGGAATGCTCTGTAAAGCCGCTCCTCACTCCTTCTGCTTCCATAGTGATACACATGGCAGGACGTGGCATTTTGGGGAAATGGTGCCAGAACCTGAATGCGTGGAGTGTCAGCTTGTCTCAGTGGATGAAGAGGATGGGACCAGTGTGCTCTACTGTAACGCCCGCAGTACCCTTGGATCCCGCGTTCAGGCCCTCAGTTTTGATGACGGCACCATTTTCCAAAGAGGACAACTGGTGCACAAGCTCGTGGAGCCTAGAAATGGCTGTCAAGGGAGTGTGATTGGCTTTCCAGCACCTTTCAACCTCTTCAAGGTGTCCAGCTTGGGTGAAATCCAGGGGGCGATGTCCACTACGAGCTCCCCTTCCACTGCAGAAAGCCAATTCCAGAATTTTTTAACACCAACATGGGTGGTGTATGGACATCCAACTTGGAGCACCGCTCGCCAGGATTTTGGTTTGTACCTCAACATACAGCCCCGTGATCCAGATAGCTGGACAGGGCCATGGATCATCTACAAGGGTCCAAGTGCATACTCAGACTTGGCTTATGTGGAGCTGGGATCTACAGATGAACCACCGGTTCCTGTTTTTGCCTGTTTATTTGAAAATGGCACGAGGACAGCATATGATGAGATTTCATTTTGCATGTTTACACTGTTTGAGCTTATTAACAACCTCCCCAAGGTCCCACCACATCTGAGTGGTGTAAAGTCAGCAGAGAAAAAGAAGAGGAGGAGGAGGAGGAGGAGAAAGAAGAGAGTGTGTCACTTTTGTAGAGTGTGTTAGCAGCAGAATACATGTTATCTGGGCAGATATGCCATTTGTACCCAAGTACACAATAAATCCGGTCACACCTATTTTAGAAGTATCACATTAGAGGTTTTAAAAGGTTTTTAATTTAGCTGTGTAGATACAGGTTTAGGCTCCAGCTTGCCTGCGACCCTGTAGAACAGGATAAGCGGCTACAGATAATGGATGGATACAGGTTTATGAAGTATCGTAGCTGTAGAAGCAAAAACACTTGAGTTTAGTCTGAGACACCATAACGGAAAGCTTGAGAAAGTTCAGGCCCCCCCCCCCCCCCCCAAAAAAAAAAAAAAAAAAAAATCAAAACCCAAAATGTTTTTTTTTTGTAACCATTTGCACTTCAATATACTTTAAAACACAGCCATCAAACTCAAGGCCTATTGGCCAAACATGACTCTGTCCTTTTCAGCAGGCATGAACACGCAAAATACCAGTGCAAAATGTTGCAACATCCTGTACTAGTGCTAATTAGCATTTTCATGCAATCTAGAATTTACTGCAGATCTGTCATAGCGACTACCCACATCCAGCAGGTATGAGGTCACGTCTCACAGTGTCAAAACAGTGGATAAAATCAACACTTGCAGTATCTCCTGCATTTGATGCTTGTCAAACCCATGTCCAAAAAATTCAGAAGAATCAGAAATGTGTAAAGACTTGCCTTTAATTTGATTCAGTGACTGAGACTTAAACCCATAATATATCACCAGTATAGAAACCTACACATGATGAAAAAAATGAAGATGAGAGACATGGGAAATGAAGGACATGTATATTCTTAGCAGAGATAATCTGGTGAGTGTTCTTCAATCACTTTATTAGCATTGATATTTTTGTGATTTGGAAAAGACTTTCAAAGACATGCAAATTTGATAAAAATACCCAGCTTCTGGGGTTGTATAATTCAGTGCCGGTTCCAAGGTTGTCTAGATTGGGGAGGGTTGTGTCAGGAAGGGCCAAAAGTCAAAATCCTTCTTGCACCATTCATGGCACGTTTGGGCGGCGCCGATCTCCATTTCGTAGCCCTCAGCCTCTTGCCTATATTACATAGCTAGGGTTACAGTGGGGGGCTAGTCCTTTGGTAACTGTGAGAGTTTGACTCCCTACTCACATCTGTATTGCAGTGTGCCTTGCCAGATGGCAGTAGGCACCATTTTTATGATGGTCTTTGGTATGACCTGACCATGAGTAGAACTCCCGATCTCCCGATCGAGAGGCAGACACGCTAAGCACTAGGCCACTCGTCGATCGGGAAGGGCAGCTGGTGTAAAACCTGTGCCAAATCAAACATGTGGAACAGATCTGCTGTGGTGACCCCTAACATACAGGAGCAGCCAAAAGAGGAAGAGTTTTGCTATTTGGAAAACAGTCTTTGAACATCTCATCTCATTATCTCTAGCCGCTTTATCCAGTTCTACAGGGTCGCAGGCAAGCTGGAGCCTATCCCAGCTGACTACGGGCGAAAGGCAGGGTACACCCTGGACAAGTCGCCAGGTCATCACAGGGCTGACACATAGACACAGACAACCATTCACACTCACATTCACACCTACGGTCAATTTAGAGTCACCAGATAACCTAACCTGCATGTCTTTGGACTGTGGGGGAAACCGGAGCACCCGGAGGAAACCCTCGCAGACATGGGGAGAACATGCAAACTCCGCACAGAAAGGCCCTCGCCGGCCATGGGGCTCGAACCCGGACCTTCTTGCTGTGAGGCGACAGCGCTAACCACTACACCACCATGCCGCCCGTCTTTGAACATTAATAAAAAAATAATAATAATCAGTTCATTGAATGTTATCACCTAGACCTAGAACAGGTGATAAGTATCTGTTATCCCTTCTTTTTCCGGCTAATATTATTAATAATTGATAGGGTGGATAATGAAAAAAAATCTTTACATCACAGCCGTTCAAACAAAACGCTGATGTGGCACAGGAAGAAATTGTTTTTGGTGTCCCTCTTTCAAAGACCAGCATTTTTTCACCATAACCTCTGTCCTTGTATCTGTACTATATGAGTGATTACACACACCTTAGCCTGAAAACGGGTATTACACAAGTTAATACAAAAATAGTAGATCACATATACTAATATATAGTGGATATAAAAAGTGTACACACTACGTTAAAATGATAGGTTTTTCTGATGTAAAAAAAATGAGACCACGATAAATAATTTCAAAACTTTTCCCACCTTTAATGTGACCTATAACCTCATCTCATCTCATTGTCTGTAGCCGCTTTATCCTGTTCTACAGGGTCGCAGGCAAGCTGGAGCCTATCGTAGCTGACTACGGGCGAAAGGCGGGGTACACCCTGGACAAGTCGCCAGGTCATCACAGGGCTGACACATAGACACAGACAACCATTCACACCTATGGTCAATTTAGAGTCACCAGTTAACCTAACCTGCATGTCTTTGGACTGTGGGGGAAACCGGAGCACCCGGAGGAAACCCACGCGGACACGGGGAGAACATGCAAACTCCGCACAGAAAGGCCCTCGCTGGCCACGGGGCTCGAACCCAGACCTTCTTGCTGTGAGGCGACAGCGCTAACCACTACACCACCATGCCGCCGACCTATAACCTGTACAATTCAATTGAAAAGCAAACAAATCTTTTAGGGGAAAAAAAAGTACAATAAGCTGGTTGCATAAGTGTGCACACCCTTAAACTAATACTTTGTTGAAGCACCTTTTGATTTAATTACAGCGTTCAGTCTTTTTGGGTCAGAGTCTATCAGCCTGCCACATCTAGACTTGGCAATATTTGCCCACTCTTCCTTGGAAAAACGCTTCAAATCTGTCAGATTGCAAGGGCATCTCTTGTACACAGCCCTCTTCAGGTCACCCCACAGCTTTTCAATTGGATTTAGGTCTGGGCTCTGGCTGGGCCATTCCAAAACTTTTTTGGGGTCGTCATGCTGAAAGATAAAATTCCTGTTCATCCTCAGCTTTCTAGCAGACACCTAATGGTGATGATACACGGGGCAACTTTTTGGGCAATGTTGCCGAGCAATGTTGCTGGCAACGGGCAACTAGGTGAGACACAGGGCAACTTTTCAGGGCAACTAACAATGGGCAACAACAGTTAGCAACGGCAGTTTACAGTTAGCTAAAAAAAATCGATGTCTTAATTTTTGCTGTGACCATTTAATCAAGCTGTCTGTTGTTTTTTAGAGCTTTGGTGAGGTAAATTCCTCCATATAGAATATTAAAATAACAACTTACCGGCGTAAAAACAGATGAGGAGTCTCTCCATCTCTTCACTCCACTGACACTGAGCGGCCGCCATATTTGTTTGAAATTTCTGATCCGAACCTCACCGGAGGTCACATGACTCGATACTCACGTTCTGATTGGCTTATCTCAAAAAGTTGCCAGAGATTATCAAAACCATTCAGAAAGAAACAATGTTGCCCAATCTCAATAGAAAAGAGTCAAAATGCAATTGCCCAGCAACATTGCTCGGCAACATTGCCCAAAAAGTTGCCCCGTGTATCATCACCATAAAGGTTTTAGGCCAAAACTGACTGGTATTTAGAACTGTTCATAATTCCCTCCACCTTGACTAAAGCCCCTGTTCCAGCTGAAGAAAAACAACCACAAAACATGATGCTGCCACCACCATGTTTCACCGTGGGTATGGTGTTCTTTTGGTGATGTGCAGTGTTGTTTTTGCAGCAAACATACCTTTTGGAATTTTGGCCAAAAAGTTCAACCTTGGTTTCATCAGATCATAACACATTTTCCTACATGCTTTTGGGAGGGCTGATGTATTTTTTTTTTGCAAAATTTAGCCGGGCCTGGATGTTTTCCTTTGACCCTACCTCATAGTGCATACATATTGAGAATATGGGAGATTGTTGTCACATGTAGTACACAACCAGTACTTGCCAGAAATTCCTGCAGCTCCTTCAGTGTTGCTGTAGGCCTCTCGGCAGCCTCCCTGACCAGTTTTCATCTTGTCTTTTCATCAATTTTGGAGGGACGTCCAGTTCTTGGTAATGTCACTGTTGTCCCATATTTTCTCCACTTCTTGATGACTGTCTTCACTGTGCTCCATGGTATATCTAATGCCGTGGAAATGTCTTTGTACCCTTCTCCTGACTGATACCTTTCAGCAGTGAGATCCCTTTGATGCTTTGTAAGCTCTCTGTGAACGCTGGCTTTTGCTGGAGGATGCAACTGAGTAAATGTCTGAACTTTATTTGGGGTTAATCAGAGTCATTTTAATTGATGGCAGGCATGAACCCAAAAAGACTGAATGCTGTGATTAAATCAAAAGGTGCTTCAACAAAGTATTAGTTTAAGGGTGTGCACACTTATGCAACCAGCTTATTGTACATTTTTTATTTTTTTTCTTCCTAACAGATTTGTTTGTTTTTCAATTGAATTGTGCAGGTTATAGGTCACATTAAAGGTGGGAAAAGTTTTGAAATGATTTATTGTGGTCTCATTGTTTTTTTTTTACATCAGAAAAACCTATAATTTTAACAGGTTGTGTACACTTTTTATATCCACTGTATAATGTTCATGAGATTGTCTGTGGTGTATTCTTTTTCCTTCTCCTCTTGTCCCTCTGCTTCTGGTATACACTGACTCTCTTCTCATTCAGTTTATCACAGATTTGACGAATCAGTTGTCTCCATTCTGTTTGGTTCTCTACCTTTGCTTTCCACTGGTTAAGTGCATCACCAGATTTCAGAGTATTTTTGCATGTCTTTATTATCTTAATTTAGGTCGACCAACAGAACGTGTTCCTTCAATTAATTCACCATAAAATAGAGATTTTACTGGTCGATCATTGTTCATTCTGGACACATGACCTAGCCAGCGTAGTCGACTTCTAACTAGCTTTATTTCTACAACCCCTGGCAAAAAATATGGAATCACTACTCTTGGAGGATGTTCATTCAGCTGTTTTACTTTGTAGCAAAAAAAACAAATCACAGATATGATGCAAAATTATTTTATTTAACAGCTGAACATTCGTAGTGGTTAGCGCTGTCGCCTCACAGCAAGAAGGTCCGGGTTCGAGCCCCATGGCCGGCGAGGGCCTTTCTGTGCGGAGTTTGCATGTTCTCCCCGTGTCCGCGTGGGTTTCCTCTGGGTGCTCCGGTTTCCCCCACAGTCCAAAGACATGCAGGTTAGGTTAACTGGTGACTCTAAATTGACCGTAGGTGTGAATGTGAATGGTTGTCTGTGTCTATGTGTCAGCCCTGTGATGATCTGGCGACTTGTCCAGGGTGTACCCCGCCTTTCGCCCATAGTCAGCTGGGATAGGCTCCAGCTTGCCTGCGACCCTGTAGAACAGGATAAAGTGGCTAGAGATAATGAGATGAGAATGAGATGAGCTGAACATTCTGGCTTTGTAAAATATACCTCAAACTAGACAGAACTTGACGCCAATGGCGTCGATGGGGATGCCTCTGCCCGGTAAACTACACGCCTTATTAAGTTGTGATTTGGGGATGGACATTTGACCTCACAGTAATCTTGACCTGGTGAAATTACTTGTATCAGCCTTGGAGATATTGTGTTCACAAGGTTTTCGGACAGACATTTGACCTCACAGTGACCTTGGCCTTAGACCTTTTGATCTCAAAATCTAATCAGTTTATCTTTTTCTCCAAATGCACAAATGGTGAAAGTTTGATGAAATTCCTTTGATTTACCTTGGAGATATTGTGTTCACAAGGTTTTCGGACAGACATTTGACCTCACAGTGACCTTGACCTTAGACCTTTTGATCTCAAAATCTAATCAGTTCATGTTTGTCCCAAAGCGCACAAATGGTGCAAGTTTGGTGAAATTCCTTTCATTAGCCCTTGAGATATTGCGTTCACAAGGTTTCGGGACGGATGCATGCATGCACGCACGGACGGACGGACGCACGGACAGACGGACAACCCGAAAACATAATGCCTCCTGCACCTTACAGTGGCGGAGGCATTATAAATGAAATCGTTGTAATTAATGGCACATTTTTGTTTAAGTTCAAGTAGAGGAAAAATGATGGAATCATGACCCCAAAAAATTACAAGTCGTACTTTACTGCACCTCTTCTGGCTTTTATGACTGCTTGAATTCTTTGAGGCATGGACTTCACTAATGAAAAACAATATTCTTTATCAGTCGGGTTCCAACTTTCTTGTATAGCAATTGACAGATCAGCTTTGCAGGATGGAGCCTTGTCATGGACCATCTTTTTTAGTTTCCACCATAAATTTTCAACTGGATTGAGATCCGGACTGTTTGCTGGCCATGTCATTGAGTTGATCTGCCTTTCCTGAAGAAAAGTTTTAATGCTCTTTGCTCTGTGACAAGATACGTTATCATCCTGAAAAATGACTTCATCATCACCAAAAGTACCTTTGATTGATGGAATGAGAAAAGTGTCCAAAATTTCAATGTACACCTGTGCGTTTACTGTAGAGGTAATGACTGCCATCTCCCCAGGTCCTTTAACTGACATGCAACCCCATATCATCAATGACTGTGGAAATTTGCTTGTTTTCTTCAGGCAGTCATCTTTATACAGTATGTTTCATTGGAACGGCACCAAACAAACGGCACCAGCATCATCTCCTTGGCCAATGCAGATGTGTGATTCATCACTGAATATCACTTTCATCCAATCAGCCACAGTCCATGACGGCTTCTCTTTAGCCCACTGTAACCTTGTTTTCTTCTGTTTAGGTGTTAATGATGGTTTACGTTTGGTTATTCTATATGTAAATCCTATTTCCTTCAGCCGATTTCTTATAGTCCGGTCACAAACACTGACTCCTGTTTCTGCTCATTTGTTTTTCATTATCCCCTGCCCAAACAAAGTTTGGTGGGGGATATAGAAACGGGTTCCGTCCGTCCGTCCGTCCGTCCGTCCGACTGGTCATGTTTTCGTTTCCCGGCCATATCTTTAAAATTACTGAAGATATCTTCATGAAACTTTGTATACATATCAAGCAACATGTGAACTAGTGCCTTTTGAAATTTTGGATAGTTCTTTAATTTTTACATTAAAAAAATTTATTTTGACTTAGGTTCTGAGAGCAATGTTTGTTTATATCCAAAACTATTCATAATATGGATTTGAAACTTGGTATACATGTTAACAAGGTGATGCAGATCTGCCTCTTCAATGTGCACACTGTAGACCCTAACAACCTACAGGATGGCTGAGAGGGTCAACAACCCATGTGACCTCAGCGACTCTCCTTTGGGTTGCTTTTGGTCCACTCGAGGATAAATACCTGGAACTCCCCACTAGTCAGACAGAACTGAAGAAGGCTTTTGGATGAGAGGTGAAATGTCTTCAAGGATTTCAAGCAAGTCCAGTTGCCTTCTTTAGCACCTACGGATTACGATGACCTGGATGACTGAGAACCTTCACAGACCACACCTTGTCGTGTTTTATTCCTTACATAGTGAAATAAACCAGCACACTGTAACCACTGTTAAAAGTACTGCAGTTTTAATCAAAGATGTTTCTTTATAGTCATTCTATATGATTTCAGAAGACAGTTTTACCATTAAATACTGCTCATTTTAACAATTTTCATCATACAAACAGTCATATAAAAAGAGATGAGCTTGCTTTATACAAATATAAAACTTTCACTGTTATATTCTCCATGACAACAAAAAGTGATTAGATCCTTTAAGTTATTTTTCATATAAAAATAAAATTGAGTGATGTCAATAAACAATACATATACATTCTGATGATGATAATAATAATAATAATAATAATACACATACAGTACTGTGCAAAAGTCTGAAGCACCCCATTTTTTTATACAAACTTTGTTCTAGATTTCTATTTTATGACTTCTACATTATCGAGTCAAAACATTACAAAAACATTTTAGAGTTCCAAACGTTCATCTTTTTCCCAGCACAAAATTAAATGTTACAGAAAATTTTTTTGTATCTGAACAGCATAATACGTCAGAGCCCACCTTTCAGATTAAAAAAGAAAACATAATGAAGGGTACTGGGTTTTGGTGCCAAATTAAGAAGCAAGTGTGACACTCAAAGTGTCCAGAAGAACTGTGGCTGGTTCTGCAAGATGCTCAGTAAAACCTACAGCTCATTTCCTTATAGAACTGCACTCATTGTACCTGAGACGACTATTTTTTTTTTAAAGCGAAGGGTCATCTCACACCAAATATTGACTTTGTTTCATTTCTTATGGCTTACTAATTACTGTTTATCATATTTTTTTAATGTTGAATCATTTAATTTCATTATTTTTTAAGCCGGGGCGGCACGGTGGTGTAGTGGTTAGCGCTGTCGCCTCACAGCAAGAAGGTCCTGGGTTCGAGCCCCGGGGCCGGCGAGGGCCTTTCTGTGCGGAGTTTGCATGTTCTCCCCGTGTCCGCGTGGGTTTCCTCCGGGTGCTCCGGTTTCCCCCACAGTCCAAAGACATGCAGGTTAGGTTAACTGGTGACTCTAAATTGACCGTAGGTATGAATGTGAGTGTGAATGGTTGTCTGTGTCTATGTGTCAGCCCTGTGATGACCTGGCGACTTGTCCAGGGTGTACCCCGCCTTTCGCCCGTAGTCAGCTGGGATAGGCTCCAGCTTGCCTGCGACCCTGTAGAAGGATAAAGCGGCAAGAGATAATGAGATGAGATGAGATTTTTTAAGCCATTTTTGGTTGACAGCATTTCTTTAGATGTGCCTAAGACTTTTGCACAATACTGTGTATATATACAGTTTATGTACACTTAATGTCCATGTCAGTAGGAACACCTATACATTCATGCAATTATTTAATCAACCAATCAAGTGGCTGCAGCGTGATGCATGAAACCATACAGATGCACGCAAGGACCTTCAGTTAATATTTACATCAAGCATCAAAATTGGGAAAACAAATGTGACCTTCATGAGGATGGCATGGTTGTTTTAGCTAGTATTTTAGAAGCTGCTGACACAAGTGGAAAGTGTGAAAACGAACTCATTAAAAAAACAAAACAACAACAACAAAAAAACTCCTGAGGCAGCTCTGCAAGCAAAGATGCTTTGCTGATGACCAATGTTGGAGGATAATGGCCAGACTGGTTCGAGCTGACAGGAAGGCTACAGTACCTCAAATAACCACTCTTTACAACCATGGTGAGCAGAAAGCATCTCAGAAAACACAACAGTGGTGAAACCCGAGACAGATGGTCTTCAACAGCAGAAGACCACATCGTGTTCCAGTCCTGTTAAAGTGACACAGGTCGATGTGCTGGTTCAGGAATCATTTAATCCACTCCCCTTTCTGAATTGTTTGAGCTGATACCCATCCCCATAGCTGGTATGCATCATTTTGTTTCAATACATTTTATTTCCTAACGTGGGGCGTCCTAACCACGTGTTAGGCTGTTTACAAACCACTCGCTCAGCAGCCAGTTCGGAAAAGTCACGTGAGGTCATGCGTGAGTCAGAGGTCGCGACCGCGGAGCCACAGCAAACATGGCGACTCACCCAGGTCAGTGCAATGACAGCTTACAAAATAATGCTAATTGGTGTCTTTACTTATTACATCAACTTTTCTACAGGTTAGAATTGAAATATTCCAAATCTAAACACACCTGTGAGCTTGAAGGCTCTTGAGCGCTCGCGTCTGTGTCAGAGGCCGCCGGTTCCGCCATGTTTGTTGCGACCTCGCTCATTATAATATTATAAAGGGGATAAACTTTGGCCAGCGCGTGGTGTTTTTCCAGCTCGTTCTCCTTCACAGGCATGAGGCAGCAGGCAATAGTGTGTGATTCAAGTACCTAGGGGTTATTCTAGCTCCACAGGGTACTATTCATCTTTTTAATACATCGACCTGTGTCACTTTAACCAAGAAGACAAATTGGAGGCTACAGGCTCATGGAAACTGTACAATTGAAGATTGGAAAGACATCAGCTGTTCTTTTTCCAGTTTGGGTGAGCTTCTTAAACTAGCTATTGAGTGTCTATATATGGCATTTATCAATTGTCATAATTTATATATACTTTAATGTCCATACAACACTGATTTTCCTTATCAAGGTGGGCTTTCCTTAAACATCATCACTACTACTGTTTTTCTTGAAGATGTTCTAGAGTACGTGGACATTTTGTTACTGAGTGTCTGGAATCCCAGTATTTGAAATAGCTTACTCCTAAAAGACTTGCACATGAGGAAGTAAATAATCGGGTCCAGACACACGTTGAACATAGCCAACAAAAGTGTCGCCTTTTTCCCAATTATCAATGAATACGATATCGGACCTTTATTAGTTTGACTTTTGGTGAACGGGATCCTACATAGATGATAAGGCACAAAGCAGATAAAAAACACAACCAGTAAGACAAGAATGTTCTGCCCTTTCTTGGCCTTACGCGGGAGTGTCTCTCCGACCATGATAAACTGGGCAGAGGATTGATGGATGTGTCTGTAGATGGACATGTAGCAGGTGAGCAGGATGATCAGAACTAGGAAGAAGATCAGTATGTTGGTGTATACCACCACTTGGTGCCATGTTTTACCGAGCTCAGTCTTTATATCTGCACAGTTCATGGTATCTGGGATAGTCTGATTGGTTAGTATTGTATTGGGAAGTGAAAGAGATATCATTGCAAACCACACCATAAAAGCCATGGCTATGGTGAATGAGTAACTGTACAGACAAGCACCACACGTTCCACCGAACGGTCTCACGATCTTTAAGTAGCGATCCAGAGCCACCAATCCGAGGAAGAGGATGCTGGTGTACATGCAGCAGTAGAAAAGCACGGCTGTGTATTTACATGACACGACTTGAACCAGAGAAGATTTGTACTTGATCTCAATGAGCATGTTGATTGGTAGCGTGAGGGCCATGAGGAGGTCAGCCACTGCCATATTGCGCAAATATAGCATGAAGGTTCGCTGCTGCGTCTGGATCTGGAAGAACACCCAGACAGCCATGGAGTTCAGAAGCAGGCCAACTATGAAGATCAGTATGTACAGGAAGCCAAAGATGACAGAGTCGTATCCGAATGAGTTGTCTATTTGGTCTGTTTGGTTGTGAATATCCATGGCTGGGAATGACAAAAAGTGCACAAAATGATAATTTTAAAAAAGTCGAACAAAGAGAACAACTTTTGGAGCCTCATCTTTTGAATCTGTCTTATTTCAAAGTGGCTTGTCAATGTAGGTTTCCTTTCACGGCAGAAAACATTAACGTGAATTGTTTACATGAATTGCGATTCACTTTCAAGCCCTTTTAAGGGTTTGTTTATAAAGTCAGATTTCCTGCTAAAAGAGTGATATTTTTACTAAGAATGTCTCTCAGTGAAGGTTACACTACAGGTTCATCTAATCTATCGAACATTTAATTCCAGAGTCATGCAGAATTAAGAACGTATGAGGCACAGTTTATGATACGGCATTTTTTTGTTCAGTGTGCAGTTTCTCATCTCATTATCTGTAGCCGCTTTATCCTGTTCTACAGGGTCACAGGCAAGCTGGAGCCTATCCCAGCTGACTACGGGCGAAAGGCGGGGTACACCCTGGACAAGTCGCCAGGTCATCACAGGGCTGACACATAGACAACCATTTACATTCACACCTATGGTCAATTTAGAGTCACCAGTTAACCTAACCTGCATGTCTTTGGACTGTGGGGAAAACCGGAGCACCCGGAGGAAACCCATGCGGACACGGGGAGAACATGCAAACTCCGCACAGAAAGGCCCTCGATGGCCATGGGGCTCGAACCCGGACCTTCTTGCTGTGAGGCGACAGCGCTAACCACTACACCACCATGCCGCATTTACTATGTTATTTTGAATTATTTTATATTAACAGTTGGACTCAAGCTGCATTCCTAAAGACCTGATGTACGGCGAGCTGGCAGAGGGTTCACGACGGACGGGACGACCATGCCTGCGCTACAAAGATGTCTGCAAGAAAGACATGAAACTGTGCAACATCAACGTCACCACGTGGGACGATGTGCAGATGACCATGCAGCTTGGCGCCTTGCCGTCAGACAGAGCGTACAGAGAGCAGAGGAGACAAGGAATGAAAACCGTGAGGACAAGAAAGCGAGAAGGAAGGAGAGAAAATGACAGCCTCAGCAGGCACCGCCGTTCATCTGCAGCAAATGCAGCAGAGACTGTCATTCATGGATTGGACTGCACAGCCACTCGTGAAGATGCAGATAAAAACATATCTGGACGCTACACCATCGTCTCTCGTACATGGAAGGATGACGATGATGACAATGAATATTAACACGAATACAACGTAAACACTGAATTGAATAACTGATTAGAAAAAACACTGACACCGGACACTCCTTTCATTGACTAATAAACAATGATTTAAATGTTAAATCTAACTGGTATAAATACAGAGGTGATTGAGAGAAAATTGCATGTGCTGATTGGTCAAGAAATTCAGACTATTTCTCAATAATCACCTCGAGCGACTCGGCAAAATGACGGCCAATCACTTTGTCACCGTAAGCGAGGAAGAATTAGGAATTATGAAAGAAAATACTGTTCCTAAAAGCACTAAAGATGCTACGAAGTTTGGTCTAAAACTATTCAAAAATAAGATGGAATTGTGATTTATTTTATCGATTTCAAAACAAAGTATTTTATATGACTCGGCGTAGATAAGTGACAAGTCTGCACCGCACCATTATACCATTTGCATGCCACTTCTGAAGTTTGAAATTAAAAAAAATTTAAATACGATTATTTATTTATGTTTTAAAAATAATCACCTGTGTATTTATACTAAAACAATTATCTGCTTCAGGTATCCGCCTTGACCTTCGGCAAATAATTGCAAAATAACAACACATTTAAAAAAAATAAATGATTTTTGGACTTACAAGTCCCCATGAACTAGCGTTTACTTGAGAAACAATCATGTATTATGTTAATGATAGCATTAATATAAACCTGTGATTTGAAATATAGTCGACATAACTGTCAGCTGCTGTTCTTGAATATTAATCAACACAGAATCAGACCTTCAGCAGCGCTGTGCTATAAAACATCAATAATGAGATAGCACTGCTGATTATGCAGTTCTGATAATAAAATATCGTCGATATTTACAGTGAATTTGGATATCAACTTGGTTATCAATCAGCTGGCAAAATTTCAAAATAAATTTCTAAATAAATCTGTTTAAAAGTTATTGACATCTTTTCTTTAAAGTGTTTGCTTGCCTTTCGTGTAGTCCAAATTTTCCGCACACGGTGTTTTCTTTAAGACTAAGAGCTCTTCGAAATATCTGTCTTATAAGAACACTGCCTTTGAACAATAAAACAGCTAGTGCTTCCTAGAAGCTTCCAAAGAAAAAGGTATTTATTACAGGTCATAGTTCAGTGGTCCTATAAAAATTGAAGATAACTAATTCATGCTAAAGGCATCTTTTAAATAGCTTTTTACAGCTCATAACAAATGAGGAAAACTATACAACCTACCTAAACTACATGAAACATGCCCTGATCTTATACTCATGATAAGCAACTCCATATAAAACTTCTTCCCTGGAGAAAAAAAAAAAAAAACTCTAACAAAACCCCCTCAAATATTATAACTAATAAAAAGAATCTCACCTGGATCACTGTGGTTAACTCTGTCCTGCTCTCCTGATGTGTGCTTTGCGTTCAAATGAAAGCAGGAAGCAATGAAAGAACTCTGCCCTGCATTTTATTACTGAACAGAGTGACGAAGTTTATCTGCCCTGTTGATGTGTTTGGGCTTGCAGTGAGCGTTCCAAGGAGCTTTCCTTGGAAATGAGTATCGACATTATCTGATTATTAACTGAACAGATTTCATTTTCAATTGTCTGGAAAGGATCTAATTCTATTATGAACTCCTAATTATATGATCAGTGAGACAATCTGGAATATAATCTGATTTGTAAAAAAAGATAACCTGATAATTTGGCTAAACCCAGTCTCTCATTACTGGTGTTTCTTTAACTCCAGCAAATGTTTTCTGTAACAATGAAACCAGGGCCGTCGACAGGGGGGGACAACCGGGTATTTTGTCCCGGGCCCAGGCATGAGGGGGGGCCCAGAACTGGTCCCTCATGAAGATGCCATTAATCATTCTGTTTCATTTCAAAATGTGCTATATTAGTATTCAATGAATGATTTCTGGTTCTTTTGCCTTTATTGTCTTCGAAAATAGATTCAAGAACCCACCTACCACCCCTAATGCAGAAATGGTTTGGTCTTTGATTAAGGCGCCAAATAACACGGCACTATTCCATCATAACGCTTCGACAATAAGCGTGCGAGCCCGTTTGCCAACATGCACAAGTCAGGAGCAAAGAAAAGAAAAGAAAAGAGAAAAAGAGATGAAGAAGCCAAGAGCCTCAGGGGCTCACTGCATAGATATTTTAGAAAAGATTCAGATGATGGGGATAGATTAGGGATAAAATTAGCTCATGTTTTAAGTCGTTCAAATTCTGTAAAGCTGCTTTGCGACAATGTTTATTGTTAAAAGCGCTATACAAATAAACTTGATTTGATGATGCAGCAGGTGGTGAAGGCAGTGGGGCAGCTGAGCCAGGTAAGACACAGATAACTTTTTTCCAGCCCCGTAATGTAACCCCAGCACGCGCGACGCGCTATTCATAATTATAAAGTAGGGGATAGCAGGGTACACTGAGTGAACACTGAAATGCACAGGGCATTGAATTATTTCATAAACATATCAGTTTAATAACACTGTGTTGCATATATCTCAATGAAGCAAAGAATAGCACATTGGCCCGCAATCATATCCAAATGTTTTAGGCACGCTTGCTGAGCTGCGCTGAGCTGGACTCCGGTTAGCTGAAAGCCCGTGGAACGCTGCCTCTTGTTAATTAAACCTTATTTTGTTGGAAATCATCCCGTGTAGATACGACGGCATGTAAAATTGCCAGCTAGATAGAGTTTAATGTAACGAATGGGCTATAAATGGGGTGTTTTGAGGTTAGTCTGTTGCAAAACATTAAACTTTCGCTTAGACTGGATACTCTTCAAACAATTCCCTTGCTCAAGTGAAAAATGATAGGCCTGTATGAAAAGCGCAATTAATGAAAGTAGCCTAATAAGCCCTAAATGAATAAAACAACCTCTGTTTTATTGTTGTTGCTTACACGTTAAGATTTTGAAATCTTCTCGGTCCAGTTCTATATCCAGGGAACGTTGTAATCCTTTTGGTTTATCCGTAATAAACGTGTCAGCCCCCAGGTCAGATAGGCTAATGTTACGTGGTTGGGAGGGTGTCAATTTTTTTTGTAACATTCTAAATCGAGTACGGAAAGGACGTTTATGAATAACAAGACAAAAAAATACACTGAAAAACTCACTGTACACATCACTAGTGGCACACACGGACTGGCCTTCGGGAGTAGCGGGAGTTTTGCCGGTGGTTCAGTGTGGGCCGGCGGAGAAAAAAAAAAAAAAACAGTTGCGCGCTGGCTTTTAATATGATAAGCAATGTTAACAGTTTCTTAAAGAAACTGTTAACATTGCTTATTACAGTTGCGCGCTGGCCTTTAATATGATAAGCAATGTTAACAGTTTCTTAAAGAAACTGTTAACATTGCTTATTACAGTTGCACGCTGGCCTTTAATATGATAAGCAATGTTAACAGTTTCTTAAAGAAACTGTTAACATTGCTTATCATAGAAACTGTTAACATTGCTTATCATATTAAAGGCCAGCGCGCAACTGTTTTTTTTTTTTTCTCCGCCGGCCCACGCTGAACCACCGGGAAAACTCCTGCTACTCCCAATGGCCAGTCCGTGTGTGACTAGTGGTGATGCTTCTATGTTCAGATTTCGGGAAAGCCATAACTCCGTTCTCATTGAGGCCCAGTTCCATCCCGTAAACAATCATTTTGGTTTATTAACTACCTGCGCTCAAACATGTCACAGGAGAGGCTCAATGGGCTGGCTATGCTCTCTATAGAGCGCGAACTTGCAAAGAAGCTGGACTTCAATGACCTTATTGACGACTTTGCCACAGCAAAAGTCCGGCGCATTGCATTTCGCACCTGAATAGTTGCAGACTAAGGAAATGTTCAAACTGTAAATATGTTGAAATGTTGAAATAAAATGGTTGACTGTTATAATGGGCTTGGAATACCTGTTATTTAAGGGTTGGAGTGTGACTGTGAAAAGAGGGGTTGGGTGTGGGTGGTTGCTGTGTGGCGATGTGCGTGCGCGCGTATGTGTGTGCGTGTGTGTGTGGGGGGGCACTCAGATTATTTGGGGGGGGCCCACTCAGATTATTTTGTCCCGGGCCCAGCCAAAGCTGTCAACGGCCCTGAATGAAACACTTCTATCCTTCTATGTGTTGGAGCAGGTTATATTTTCACCTCAGTTTTTTTGTATTTTCCCCAACGTAACTCAAAAAGTAGTGCATGGATTTTGATGAAATTTGGAAAAAAGTGGGCCAAGGACCAAGGAACAATTGATTAGATATTGATGCAAATCTGGATATGTATGTGGGTCCAGGATCCAGATATGGATGCAGATCCAGAATTTTTTTCTCTTTTCCCAACCTAACTCAAAAAGTTGTATATGGATTTTGATGAAATATGGAGGAAAGCTGAGCCATGGACCAAGGAACAATTGATTAGATTTTGATGCAAATCCGGACATGTATGCAGATCCAGGATCCAGATATGTATGCAGATGCAGATTTTTTTCTCTTTTCCCAAATGTACCTCAAAAAGTAGTGTATGGATTTGGATGAAATTTGGAGGAAAGCTGAGCCATGGACAAAGGAACGATTGATTAGATATTGATGCAAATCTGGATATGTATGTGGATCCAGGATCCAGATATGGATGCAGATCCAGAATTTTTTTCTCTTTTCCCATAATAACTCAAAAAGTTGTATATGGATTTTGATGAAATATGGAGGAAAGCTGAGCCATGGACCAAGGAACAATTGATTAGATTTTGATGCAAATCTGGACATGTATGCAGATCCAGGATCCAGATATGTATGCAGATGCAGATTTTTTTCTCTTTTCCCAATGCAACTCAAAAAGTAGTGCACGGATTTGGATGAAATTTGGAGGAAAGCTGAGCCATGGACCAAGGAACAATTGGTTAGATTTTGATGCAAATCTGGATATGTATGTAGATCCAGGATCCAGATATGTATGCGGATGCAGATTTTTTTCTCTTTTCCCAATGTAACTCAAAAAGTAGTGCACGGATTTGGATGAAATTTGATGTCCAGCTTTAGTATTATCCTAGATTTTGATGTTGATAATATGTGGCTTGGTGGAGGTATACACTCTACTAAGTGCCCTTCTAGTCTAACAAAGAACATGTCTAGTCCCTGATATGGTTAAGTTTTAAAAACTATTCGCTAACATTGATGAAAGGAGTCATTTCTGAAAGTCAGCACTTTGTAACAGTCAGTGATAAAACCTTCAGGGCAAACAAGTTGATTGTCGCTTTGCAATTTCTTGATAACAAGCTACATTTTTTTGCTGCAGTAACAGTCAAGAGAATGATAGTTTAGAGCTGCTATAACATGTCAAAACATTTAATGCAACTATAAACGGATTAAACATACAGTGTGTTGCTATATAATAAACAAAAATTGCAATTGCTGATAAACCGCTGAATAGAAGACTTCAAGATATGCTGTTACAGGAAAATCAACTTTAGCATGATAACAAGAACTGTTTTTCATCAGCCACCATCATAAGACCTTGTTGCTGATTGTTTTCTATTCATAGCACTGAAACACTTTGGTAAAAACCTGCCAAACAACCTGGGAACAAGATTATTTTGCCATGATAGCATTCACGGAGTTTTGGCATGCTTATCAGCTGACTCATCAGACTGTGACCTCGGAGAACACACAACACCTCCTGCTGCCAACAGGATGTTTAATACATAGTGAGTTGGGTGTTCACATTGAGTCACGTGCAGACAGTACACATGTCATATAAAAGATATGCTCATAAAACCATGGTCTACATTACATGCAGTTTGTACAGTCTGTCAATTATGGAATTGAAGTAGCTGGTGTTCAATTTGTAGTTATCAATATTGTGCTTGAACCATTTCCCCCTGATTGGGTCACCCACTCACCAGCCAGCTCTCACCTATCATGTGATATCTAACAACCAGGGAAGGTAAAGCCTATCATATGCTTCCTCAAAGACACATGAAGCCAACAAACCCATCTTTTCAAGCTGCTGCATCACAGTTCAGCATAACACACTTGGCGGAAAAATGCTATCTACCTTCTTCTGCATACCTGAGTTCACAGATGCTTACAAATGTCTAGTTTGAATGTCATCAACATTGAATCCCTCTCATATTCTAATACTATTACGACAACTAATGTACTGTGCGTGTGCTTCTTCTACATTGCCACACTATTTATACTCCTTTATACTATGGGGGGCAGCCACGGCCTGTAGGTTGCAAAGGTATACAATTATCCTTGGGTCTAAAAGGTCACCGGTTCAATTCCCGGGACCAGCAGGAAAAACGTGAGGGGAGTTGAGTGAATGAACAGCATTTCCCCTCCTTCTGCATCAGGGCTGAAGTGCCCTTGAACAAGGCCCCTAACTGCTCCCTGGGTGCTGTAGCATAGCTGCCCACTGCTCTGGGTGTGCTCACTTGTGTGTTCACTGTTTCAGATGGGTTAAATAAAGAGGAGGAATTTTGCCTTTCATGAGTGTACATGTGACAAATAAAATCTTATTCTATTTATACATGGTCCCATGGGTCACTGCTCAAATCTCTTAACCTTCAACTAGCAATGGTACAGTTTGAAATTTTCATAGTATGATAACCTAGTACGGGGCGGCACGGTGGTGTAGTGGTTAGCGCTGTTGCCTCACAGCAAGAAGGTCCTGGGTTCGAGCCCCGGGGCCGGCGAGGGCCTTTCTGTGTGGAGTTTGCATGTTCTCCCCGTGTCCGCGTGGGTTTCCTCCGGGTGCTCCGGTTTCCCCCACAGTCCAAAGACATGCAGGTTAGGTTAACTGGTGACTCTAAATTGACCGTAGGTGTGAATGGTTGTCTGTGTCTATGTGTCAGCCCTGTGATGACCTGGCGACTTGTCCAGGGTGCACCCCGCCTTTCGCCCGTAGTCAGCTGGGATAGGCTCCAGCTTGCCTGCGACCCTGTAGAAGGATAAAGCGGCTAGAGATAATGTGATGTGATGTGATGTGATAACCTAGTACAAAAAAAAAAAAATTCATAATTTCACAACAACATTAAATGTAGCTTGTTACTGGGTACACAAGTCCTTCAAATCCCAAACACAAGCTCAAATCCCCTAATTGTTGTTCTTTTCTTTTGATAATGACTTTCCCCATAAAATCTCTCCCACTGTCAGTGTTTATTGCGATATTTTTAAAAGCTGAAATTGTGAGTGGCTGTGAAGAAAGGTGGTGATTTTGCTGTACTTATAATCAGCAATGCCATGTTCTTCTGTGCGTTTTAAGCTGTTATCTCTGATAAAGTTCGAAACATGGTCAAAATGGCAGCAAAGGTAGCAATGTAAAGCGTTTATAACAGTAGTGGATCATGCAGGCCAAAGGTTTTTCAGAGCACTCATGTTCTGTTCTAACACATCCCAGGAAGTTGTGAAATGCTTGTTAAAATGTATTTTCAAAATATCATAGGTCATACCTGTCTCATCCTAACACACCGTTACTCATTGTGAAACCCTGATTCTGCAACACAATTACTTTCAGGGGCACAGATAGGATTTTTGAACTGGGGGGGACTGAGCTGTCAGCAAATGATTCCATTTTGTGTATATATATATATGTGTGTGTGTGTGTGTGTGTGTGTGTGTGTGTATATATATATATATATATATATATATATATACATACATATATACAGGGGTTAAATTGGGATTGGTTATGTGGGGGGGCTCTGCCTCGTACCCGCCCCTGCCCCTGCCCCTGCCGCCCTGCCCCAATATACTTTTTGGAAAATAACCCTCTAATTTGATAACCATATCATATTGCACAGAGATATACACCGTATCTGTGTGTTGTAGGCCTATGTGTGTCTTGTAGTGCCCCCCTACACATTATGGCAGTTTGAATGTAGATTGGTTGGCCAATGTAACAGATTGTACAGGTTGTTGTACATTGGTTTGAAGGAAATGATTAGTGGGGGGTCTGGGGGTCCTCCCCCAGAAGTTTTTTATTATCATACATGTTATTTGCTGAATTCTGGTGCATTTTAATAAGTTGTTAGCTGACTTTACAGAGGTAGGTTGAGCAATATCATGTTAAATCTTGTCACATGCCTACAGGTGAAAAATGTGAAGGAGAAATGTTCAGTGAGAAAATTTGAAGGCTTGCACAATCTTAAACCAAAACAGTTGATTTATTTTGGAGGATAAATGTTAAATATGCCAAAACACTGTCAGTCAAATTGTCAATCAAATATATTCATGCAGTGAATGCAACCAAATACAAACAACACTATAACATTGGAAGCATTTATTATTATTGTTATTATTATGTATTCAATTATTTATTTGGCATGTGGTGCTTTTTGTATTGTCTAGAACATACATAAGATGAGCATATTATAGCAGCAAAATAGAAGCACAATCATTTGAATGCAGCAAAAGTTTTGCTGCATTCAAATGATTGTGCTTCTATTTTGCTGCTATAATATGCTCATCTTATGTATGTTCTAGACAATACAAAAAGCACCACATGCCAAATAAATAATTGAATACATAATAATAACAATAATAATTACACTAATAATACACTAATAATATTAACAATAAATTATAATAAATTAACATTAAATTAAATATTAACAATAAATAATAAAACACTAATAATATTAACAATACAGTGAACATAATCATTATCATATTTTTTATTATTAAAAACAAAATATCAAATAATACTGAAGAGGGGAAAAAATAATACTGATCTAAATATGTTGTGTTTTTATTTTTAGACAGTATGTGTTTTGCTAAACACATACTGTCTAAAAATAAAAACACAACATATTTAGATCAGTATTATTTTTTCCCCTCTTCAGTATTATTTGATATTTTGTTTTTAATAATAAAAAATATGATGCTGCCCACCTTTTGAAGAAATCTGTAAGCTTCCTCCTCTTTGCTTTCCTCATTTTTAACCTTTAGCTGCTGACCTCTAAAAATCCAAGACAACAAAACAATTTATTAACCTTCTTGTATAAAAGTGAAATTGACTGTATCGACAGTTAATTAAGGCTAGAGCACAAGACGAGTGTTTTGTTTATGTTTGCCAAAGGTAGCTAACTTGAGGCAACGTTAGGCTCAACTTTTGGTCAATCTCAGTAGCTAACTTTAACTGACATCTCCCCCTTCCCCCTGGCTAATTTCTGTCGATAACTGGGGACTATGGAAATTGAACTCGCCAAATGCACAGACAGTTCGTTCAAGCACCTCTGATGGATTAGGATCGTATGCAGGTAAAAGGGGAGACGGTGTACGGAGAAAATTATAAACAAGTCACAACGCTGAAACACAAGCCCAAAAACCCGCAAACCACGACTTCTGATTTTTTTTTAAAGCGAGCTCACAAAAAAAGAAACCCCAAAGTCGCTTATAAAAAGCGGAATTGGCAACCCACGCAGTGTTCCAGAAACCAGAATCTCTGATCGCAAGTTCTGTTCTAAATAGCTTTGACAGGTCGTCTTGTTATCAGGAAAACTATGATCTATCTCATAAAAGTCATGGGTTTATTGATTAATAAAACGATATTTAATTATTCAGAACTGAAAATCATGAAAAGGGTTTGTTGCTTTTGATGTGTGCGTGATCATATGCCATCCGCTCCGAGCTTATGTGCCGGGGCTCAGCCCCGGACAGCCCCGGCCCAATTTAACCCCTGTATATATATGAGTGATTCCACGCTTATGGGTACTGAAAACTGAAATGGGGACATGAACTTATTTTTAAAAATTCACCTAAAACCATTTCTTTTTTTTACCATCAGGTCACAAAACATGTAATCTTTAATGAATGATATGTTAAAAGATAATTTTAATTTTCTGAGATGTAATAAAAACATATTTATATGCCAAAGTCAGAACGTAACAGAAGTGTTGTGGACATATATATTCTCAATTTTAACAATGTAGAATTACTTTTTGAAACATACAGTAGGAAGGTGATGTTTTAGCAAATATAATTAATAAACATGTGTAGTAGAATAAACATACACATTCTTTCAATAAGATTAACATGGTATATAGCTAGATTGTAATTAATTTGTAACAGACGCGAGATGGACAATCGTAACAGAAGTAATGTAACAGACATCATTTTGGAACTCATAGGCTTGACTTTGGCATATAAATATGTTTTTATTACATCTCAGAAAATTAAAGTTATCTTTTAACATATCATTCATTAAAGATTACATGTTTTGTGACCTGATGGTAAAAAAAGAAATGGTTTTAGGTGAATTTTTAAAAATAAGTTCATGTCCCCATTTCAGTACCCATAAGCGTGGAATCACTCATATATATATATATATATATATATATATATATATATATATATATATATATATATATATATATATATATACACACACTACCGTTCAAATGTTTGGGGTCACTTTGAAATGTCCTTATTTTTGAAAGAAAAGCACTGTTCTTTTCAATGAAGATCACTTTAAACTAATGAGAAATACACTCTATACATTGCTAATGTGGTAAATGACTATTCTAGCTGCAAATGTCTGGTTTTTGGTGCAATATCTCCATAGGTGTATAGAGGCCCATTTCCAGCAACTATCACTCCAGTGTTCTAATGGTACAATGTGTTTGCTCATTGCCTCAGAAGGCTAATGGATGATTAGAAAACCCTTGTACAATCATGTTAGCACAGCTGAAAACAGTTGAGCTCTTTAGAGAAGCTATAAAACTGACCTTCCTTTGAGCAGATTGAGTTTCTGGAGCATCACATTTGTGGGGTCGATTAAATGCTCAAAATGGCCAGAAAAATGTCTTGACTATATTTTCTATTCATTTTACAACTTATGGTGGTAAATAAAAGTGTGACTTTTCATGGAAAACACAAAATTGTCTGGGTGACCCCAAACTTTTGAATGGTAGTGTGTATACATGTTATTTCACCTCCCTCACTGCCATCACCAGGAACTACCTGCAGGCCAGGACAATGATAACATTTTAACATAGCCTATGGAAATCCAAAGTTTACACATTATCATCACACACAGAAATTGCAAAACTGCAAAACTAGTTTTAAAACTGCTAAGTTCTAACTATTAAACATAGCAAGAGGCTGGGCTACGTGTGTGTGTGTAAAGTGTAAACCAGTGCATCCTGACTTTCTAACTATGCCTGTGTGTTGCGTGAGCGGCAGTCAGTCAACAACTCTTCGCAAAGTTTCCTTATGAAACAATATGCTCGCTGAAATTATGGCAGGGAACGCCAGATTAAACATTAAAACTGCCTCCTGAGCACTGTATCTACAGGCTACCACCGAAAGAAGGAGGCTACCAGAAAGGCATCTCTACTCCGTACGATTTTACTTTCACTACGACATTACTTTGAACAGACTATCAAAAAATTGCAAGGTGATATGATAAAGTAAGGCACAGTTTACTTACAGTCTTTTTTTTTTTTAAAAAACGATGCAATCGTTTTCTGCCTTTTGGCACCCTTCATCATGCCGTGTTGGGGTCCTGAACTAGGAGGAGCTGTCCCCGATATGCCTGTCAAACTTGTAACCATAGCAACCAAGCTCGAGCTCGCAACCTGTGCAGTCTGCGCAGTTGCAACTATGTCTGTACTGCTGTGCACCTCAATAAACCGAATGGTAATTAGTCTTTTGATTTTTCCGTGAGGTTTGCCTTATGCAAAGAAAGACAGCATAGACGTTTTTTCCTCCCTATAAGTGGGGGGTAGAGCCCTGCACTCCCGCGGGAGTCCCGCGGGACTCGCGGGACCCGCCGCAAAGCAGTGCGGCACGGGACAAATTTTGAAAGCTCATTGCGGGCGCAGGCGGGACCGGAAGTGCACATATGCGCGCGCGGGCGGGAGCGCACATATGCAGCGCGGGTGGGAGCGGTGATAAGCTGCAGTCCCGCTAACTAAAAACGTGCTTGAAATAAAATTTATAAATTATTAATTTATGTCTATCATATATAATTTGTGCTGGATGTTTTATTTGGCATTAATAAAAACATTCTGACACCTAAATTTGCAGAGAAAGTCAGATTGAGTGAGAAATGGCATCTTAAAATTGCCATTGATCCCCCTAAGGGGAAATTCTTTGATCACTCTAATGACTCGCAGTTCACACCCAGCTAGCAAGAGAACCATGAGTGAATTGATTTACTTGTTGCGTTAGTCTACAACTTTAATCAGAGAGACAGGTTACACAGTGACAGTAGGCTTGACTCAATGCTATCTCAGAAATCCTTCCTGTAATATGCAAATTTGGCTGTCCAATCAGAGGCGGCCAAATTTGCATATTACAGGAAGGATTTCTGGGATAGCATTGAGTCAAGCCTACCGTCACTGTGTAACATGTCTCTCTGATTAAAGTTGTAGACTAACGCAAGCAGTAAATCAATTCATTTCTTTTACTAGCTCTGTGTTGCAATTAAAAAAAAAAAATTGGTACAAAGCAAGCCCATTCACTTTTTTATGCTGATCAGAGAATTACAATGGTTTCTCATGTGATAAAAATGTGTGATTTGCGATTAAATATTTTAATTGTTTGACAGCACTAATTATTATTATTAGAGATACTACATGATGAATTCAGAAACAAGGCAAACAATAACAAACGTGAGCTGTGGATATTTATGCTCAAATCCACTCAAAGTAGGGGGCGGGGCACCATCACGCTGTGTCAAGACAAGAACTTTCCTGAGAAATAACGCGAACGTCTGCATCATGCGGGATTTGCGGGCGGGAGCGGGACAAAATATGGCAGGCGCGGGCGGGAGCGGGACTGAAAATCATAATTTTTTTGTGGGCGCGGGCGGGAGCGGGACTGAAAATCATAATTCTTTGCAGGCGCGGGTGGGAGTGGGACTGCACAATGCGGGCACGAGCGGGAGCGGGACTGAAAAATCCGACCCGCGCAGACCTCTAGTGGGGGGGACCGAACGAGGTGAATTTAAATCTGGGTGGGACGAATCCCCCCCGTCCCCCCCTTTATCTGCACCCGTGACTACTTTCAAGAGACCAATCTGAATCCTTTTGTAAGACATATTACAAAAAAGGATCTATCACAAGTTCAAATTTATGAATATAGGTCCCATATATAGACGGAATGACAAACAAGATCGTTTTCACTTGATACATGTCTCAAGTTTGATCCCTGACCAAAGCAAGTCTTTCAGCTCTTCAATTATCATTCCAAACCCAGTCCCCAAAAAGCAATAAATACAAACTACTTGATTACGGTCAAAGCAAAAATATTGACAGGTGTAGCCCTCCCACCTATGTTCAGGCTCGTTATATATTTTCTAAGGGATAGGAAAACACCAGGGGGAGCGGCACATCGAATTTATACCTTTTAACCACTTACGCCAGTATAGGCCTACATTAAATTACCATATTCATTATGTTTATGACTGACACACCAATGTCCTTATCAAACAAACACACAACCTCAAAATAGAAATTAGGAATAACAAGATTGAATTTATTAAGTAACCACTCTTTTAACCTTTTAACTGGTACCTAAATTATACCCACCCACAGTCTTTAACCATGACCAGTTTGTAAAACTACTCCCACGAATGTCTCACTGGTCAATAGCGACGTTGGTGCACATTCAGAACGTTGGCGCGCATTCGTTGGAGCTCATAGATCAATTCGCTGAATCAAAATGGCAATAAACTCTGTGAAATATTTCACTCATGACTATCCAGGGGTCCTGTTGTAAGCGTGCAGTTGTAGAGGTCTGGAATCCGGTTATCCGCTTCCTTGAACTGTAGTCCACAAGGCCTCAAAGCGAAGATACAGCCGCAAAACCTGCTACCTGGCTGAGAGAGGCCCACGTCCAAGTCACGCCGCTGAACCTGGCCTGTAGAGTCTTTTTAGCGAACGAACTTCACCACGGCAACAGCTCACGCATGGATAAATCTTGTTTGGGCATACTTCACACATCTCATCGGGGAAAATCAACTTGCCCAGGCTATATATCAATAAACACTTAGTTTTCTAGTAGCCCACTCAATTTTTACTCATTCACATTCCGTCATAATTTTTTTCTTCCCCCCTCTCAAAAAAACAACCAAAAACATCCATAATCTCATGGCTTTAGCGCCACCTTTCTGAATGGCAGGAATCCAAAACACAGTAGAACACATTTATATTTTAATGCAATTCTTTTACAAACATTATATTGATCAACCATGGAGGTACAAAGATTGTCTCTTTTTTTCCTTGTGAACTAAAATAAACATTAAAGGCTAATTTTAAAAAAAGGGCACTACACAGGCTCTGAGCTTCCAGTGAATGTTATGTCCTTGATGTTATCTGTTATGTGGATGGAGATTCAGCAGGATTAAAAACAGGTTTTATTTTTGTTGTAGACTCAACTGCCATCACCTTCCATAGAAAGAAGGTGCTTAAATTCAGTTAAAGAGTTCTTTCAACATTTAAGTCATGAGAATTTTCTTGTCATAAAAAATCTCATCTCATCTCATTATCTGTAGCCGTTTTATCCTGTTCTACAGGGTTGCAGGAAAGCTGGAGCCTATCCCAGCTGACTACGGGCGAAAGGCGGGGTACACCCTGGACAAGTCGCCAGGTCATCACAGGGCTGACACATAGACACAGACAACCATTCACACTCACATTCAGACCTACGGTCAATTTAGAGTCACCAGTTAACCTAACCTGCATGTCTTTGGACTGTGGGGGAAACCGGAGCACCCGGAGGAAACCCACACGGACACGGGGAGAACATGCAAACTCTTCACAGAAAGGCCCTCGCCGGCCACGGGGCTCGAACCCGGACCTTCTTGCTGTGAGGCGACAGCGCTAACCACTACACCACCGTGCCGCCCGTCATAAAAAATAAAAAATATGATGTTTATTTATGTTCAGTACCACTTTGGATCCTAAACCCATACACTTGTACATTCATTCGGACATGCTCATTCTTTCATTACTTTACCTTCATCTTGGTCAGGGTCACAGTGGATGTGGAGCCTATCCTGGGAACCAGGAATACACTATGACAGGAAACCAGTTTATCACAGGGCACCATGTACACACACACCCCTAGGGCCAAATAGGTATAGCCAGTTCACATACTGTAATGTTTTTGGGAGGTGAGAGGAAACTAGAAAATGTTGAGGAAACCCATATGGACAATGTAAGCTTAGGTCTCATTCAGACCAAAAGATACTTTCGAATAGCCAACCCAACCCCAGAACTTGCAGCTGTAAGGTGGCAATGCTACCTGCATAAAGATAATAAAAACACCCGGATTGATTTCACTTATACGACAAAGGCCGAATCCCATTTCACCCCTTGGACCAACCCCTTGGCCCTTCCCCTCCATTTTGCACGTTCACGTGAAGGGGTAGGGGTATCCCAATCCCAGTTAACGCGGAGGGGTAGGGGAAGGGGTAGGGCTTCTGTACCCCTCCAAACGGAGATTTTCCTGGAGCTGACTCCGAACGAAGGGGTTTGAGTGATTTCCCACAATGCCATGCGGATTTCAGCGAGATTTCATGCGGATTTCAGAAAGATGGCGGTTCCCGCGGCGAAAGATTGTCATAAATGTATTTTCTCCATTATTTACGTGTTTTAAGTTGTTATCCAGAGGAAACACGCCGCTTGATTCGCTTTCGAGCTGAGAATGAGCAGCGATTTCTGAAATCCAAGCTGCTGCTAAAAAGCTTTGGGAGTGAGTATTGTTTTCGTTTGCTTGACTGCGTACGTTTTGTTCTGTTATTCTCGCTTTTATTGTTTACATGAGTGTTCTGACACCTCATTCTGTCGGATGTGGTGCACGAAGCGCCAAAGATATCCCATTCAGTGGTGTTAGTTAACAAATCACACCCTGCCAGCAGAGATTTCTGGTTCTGCCTCTGTCTCTGACTGTAGCGGCTGGTCGCAGCCAATGACGCATTTGGTCGTGTTTTGCTAACGTAAACGCTGACGGAGGTACGCGATGACGTATGCGATCGTTGAAGGGCTATCCCAATACGTAAGGGTTGAATTTCAAGCCCTATCCCTTGTAGCTCAGTTTCAAGGGGAAGGGCCAAGGGGAAGGGGGAGGGAAAGGGGTAGGGGTAGGGGTAGAAATTAGAATTGGGATTGGGCCCAAGAGTTTGTAGACACCTAACTATTATTCCCAAATTTCCCCAAACTGTCAGATGCTCACAACTGTATAGAATGTTTTTGTATGCTGTCGAATTACAATTTCCTTTCAGTGAACTAAGAGGCCCAAACCTGTTCCAGCATGACAAAGTCCCTCTACACAAAGCAAGCTCCATGAAGCCATGGTGTGCCAAGGTTTGAGTGGAAGAACTCGAGTGTCCTGCACAGATCCCTGACCTCAACCCCACTGAACACCTTTGGGAACTCCAACTACACCCCGGACCTCCTCGACATCCTGACATCAGAGCCTGACCTCGCGAATGCTCTTGTGGTGGAATGAACACAAATCCCCACAGCTATGCTCCAAAATCTAGTGGAAAGCCTTCCCAGAAGAGTGGAAGTTATCCTAACAGCACAAGGGGAATAAATCTGGAATGAGATGTTCAACAAGGAAATATGGGTGTGATGGTCAGGTGTTCACAAACCTTTGGCTGTGTAGTGTACCAAACAACAAGAGCAGTCAAAATACAGTTAAAAAGAAAAGGACACATGATCTTTTTGCTTCATGACAGGTTCACCTAGTAGAACATTAAAGCAAATTTGTGAACTAGAGAGGCATAAGATAGATAACATAAGCACTGGACAGGCTTGATACTTCCTGGGGAAAAAAATTAATATTTACAAATTAACTTTTTGTCTCATCTCATCTCATTATCTCTAGCCACTTTATCCTTCTACAGGGTCGCAGGCAAGCTGGAGCCTATCCCAGCTTTTTGTTATCTCTCATTGACTCGTGATTATCATACCGTATGAGTTGTCTATCCTGTCCTTATACAAGTAAGTAATTATTGTACCAGCAATATTTTCATTGGGTTCCATGGAAATTTCGTCCTGATTAATGCCTTTAAAGGAGAACTGAAGTCATTTTTAAACTTGTTTTATTTTTAATTAACACGTTATTCAGTTACATTTGTGGTTTTAGTAACCTTATATTGTGACTCGTATTGGCAACTAATTGCAATTAAATATTATACTTATCGGCCTATTCGGTTTTTAGCCATGTTGAATTTAGTTCGTTTGGTCCACAGCAGGCGTCACTTATCCATGCGATCTTCACGAGACTTGTGCGAGACTTTGAAACGTCAAGTGTCAGCGCCGCCATTTTGAAAACTGTTTTCCAAATTAAATATTGCACAAAAACGAGTTAAAATGATGATTACTGCTTACTTTTTTCAAACTTTCCTGATTGCTATCAAAACAAACAAAACTTCCAGCTTGATCACATCAGCATTCGAAATAGGGCGCGCGCGTCTTTTGACAATATTGGCAAATGTTGGTCACTTTGATTTCCGCTGTATGTTTTATTTCCATTTTATGATGTCATGCACAGGTCTCAACGAATCTTGTTTATGACCACTGCTAAACACTCAACTTGCTACAGCAGTGACAAACTAGCCAGCAGTGACAAACTAGCTATCAAAAATGCATTCCTATATTTAATAAAATGAGATAAATAGAATTTTGATAATAAAAAATTTGCCTTCAGTTCTCCTTTAACTGAGACACAGATAAATGGTTTTGTGTTAGGAATAAACATTTGGGGATGTGCTGTTAAAATAAAATAATCAACGACAGGGTGGTGTGATATGATACGACTGATTATTTTTCTATAACAGCACATTCTGAAGTGTTTTATTCATCATATACCACAGCAATTTGCCAATGATTATAATGTTTTATTCATGACTGAATGACAGTTGCCTGATGTAACCTTTTATAGATATGTTTAATCAGTGGCGGAACAACTGCACACAAGGCCCTAGGGCAAAACACCAATCAGCCCCCGCCCCCACATGGCGAAATTGCAAACAAACAAATTAGAAGGCTTGCGGCATATAGGCCTACTCAGACTATATCTAACAAAAAGCAGTTTTTAAGAACGTAGCCTTTGGACCACCTAGCCATGGTGAAATTGCAAACAAACAGAAGGCCTGCGGCATATAATCAGGCTATATTAGAACAGAACTTGCTCAAAGTTCTTTTTTTAAATTATTATTATTTTATTTTTTTATAGGCCTACATAGCCTGTATTTTCCATTTATTTTTTATTATGTTCCAAATAGACACTAAACAGCAACAAAAAAAAAAATCCAGCAATCATGAATGATACACCCTCATTGTGTAAGCACGTCTTCAACTACAAAGCCGACACGGAAACCTGCGTTCGTCATTAAAAAGGCATTCGACGCGCCTTGCGCGCCGCAAAGTCGTCGACTATTTGAGGGATGTTAAGCGCTCTTGCTCGCTCATTCTCAATTGATAAAATGGCCAATCCACAGAGTCTCTCTTGACCCATTGCGCTCCTGAGATAATTTTTTCTCATCTCATTATCTCTAGCCACTTTATCCTGTTCTACAGGGTCACAGGCAAGCTGGAGCCTATCCCAGCTGACTATGGGTGAAAGGCGGGGTACACCCTGGACAAGTCGCCAGGTCATCACAGGGCTGACACATAGACACAGACAACCATTCACACTCACATTCACACCTACGGTCAATTTAGAGTCACCAGTTAACCTAACCTGCATGTCTTTGGACTGTGGGAGAAACAGGAGCACCCGGAGGAAACCCACGCGGACACGGGGAGAACATGCAAACTCCGCACAGAAAGGCCCTCGCCGGCCCCGGGGCTCGAACCCAGACCTTCTTGCTGTGAGGCGACAGCGCTAACCACTACACCACCGTGCTGCCGAGATAATTTTTTATCAATTTAAATTTGGAGAAAGAGTGCTCTGCTGTCGCAACTGAGACGGGGAGAATGAGAAAAAGCAAGAAGGCCGTGCACACCTCACTAAATGTAGAAGTTACTGCTGGATGATCTACTACCAGCAACCTGGCCAGGCTAAGCACAGATGTGTGTCTCACTATCTGCTCCTTGAAACAAGCCCTAAATGACACTAGTTGACCAGGAAAGCTGGAGTCAATATCCCGACTATAGTGATCACACAGTCGACAGGCCACTTCATATAGCTCCTCGTCCTTGGCATGCTGGAGCATATTTGGATGAATAGCCTCAAACAAACGAGCAGTCTGATTTAAACTGACAAACCTTTGTGACAGCTGCTGAATGATTACATCAAGGCATGCATAGAACACATTCACCTGATAATAATGTTCTGCATCGGAAAGCCAGCTGTCTTCGCTAAGGTGATCAAAGTGGCGCTTCACTTTTTTCAACCTGGTGGCGACAAATTGCATTTGACTGCCCCATTTCACAGCCAATGCCAGAGTGGAAGCCTTTGCCTCATCAAACTGCTCCCTTTACTCCTGTAGAGTTCGTACAGCATTCTGCAATAATGCAGACGCTTTGAGGAGATCAGTGGTCTTCTCCTGCAGTAACTTTGAGATGGCATTAGTGCACTCCAAAATCTTTGTCTGAAGGCTGATTAAAAATATGAACTGAAATTTAGTAATGGCCTTTTTAAGCTCATCTGCCTCATCTTGTTCATTTGTTTTCTCGCTTGTACAGTGGTGCTTGAAAGTTTGTGAACCCTTTAGAATTTCCTATATTTCTGCATAAATATGACCTAAAACATCATCATATTTTCACACAAGTCCTAAAAGTAGATAAAGAGAACCCAGTTAAATAAATGAGACAAAAATATTATACTTGGCCACTTATTTATTGAGGAAAATGATCCAATATTACATATCTGTGAGTGGCAAAAGTATGTGAACCTCTAGGATTAGCAGTTAATTTGAAGGTGAAATTAGAGTCAGGTGTTTTCATTCAATGGGATGACAATCAGGTGTGAGTGGGCACCCTGTTTTATTTAAAGAACAGGGATCTATCAAAGTCTGATCTTCACAACACATGTTTGTGGAAGTGTATCATGACACGAACAAAGGAGATTTCTGAGGACCTCAGAAAAAGCATTGTTGATGCTCATCAGGCTGGAAAAGGTTACAAAACCATCTCTAAAGAGTTTGGACTCCACCAATCCACAGTCAGACAGATTGTGTACAAATGGAGGAAATTCAAGACCATTGTTACCCTCCCCAGGAGTGGTCGACCAACAAAGATCACTCCATGAGCAAGGTGTGTAATAGTCGGCGAGGTCACAAAGGACCCCAAGGTAACTTCTAAGCAACTGAAGACCTCTCTCACATTAACATTAGCCAATGTTCATGAGTCCACCATGAGGAGAACACTGAACAACAATGGTGTGCATGGCAGGGTTGCAAGGAGAAAGCCACTGCTCTCCAAAAAGAACATTGCTGCTCATCTGCAGTTTGCTAAAGATCATGTGGACAAGCCAGAAGGGTATTGGAAAATGTTTTGTGGACAAATGAGATCAAAATATAACTTTTTGGTTTAAATGAGAAGCGTTATGTTTGGAGAAAGGAAAACACTGCATTCCAACATAAGAACCTTATCCCTTCTGTGAAACATGGTGGTGGTAGTATCATGGTTTGGGCCTGTTTTGCTGCATCTGGGCCAGGATGGTTTGCCATCATTGTTGGAACAAGGAATTCTGAATTATACCAGCAAATTCTAAAGGAAAATATCAGGAAATCTGTCCATAAACTAAATCTCAAGAGAAGGTGGATCATGCAGCAAGACAGCAACCCTAAGCATACAAGTCATTCTACCAAAGAATGGTTAAAGAAGAATAAAGTTAATGTTTTGGAATGGCCAAGTCAAAGTCCTGACCTTAATCCAATCGAAATGTTGTGGAAGGACCTGAAGTGAGCAGTTCATGTGAGGAAACCCACCAACATCCCAGAGTTGAAGCTGTTCTGTATGGAGGAACGGGCTAAAATTCCTCCAAGCCGGTGTGCAGGACTGATCAACAGTTACCACAAATGTTTAGTTGCAGTTATTGCTGCACAAGGGGGTCACACCAGATACTGAACGCAAAGGTTCACATACTTTTGCCACTCACAGATATGTAATATTGGATCATTTTCCTCAATAAATAAATGACCAAGTATAATATTTTTATCTCATTTGTTTAACTGGGTTCTCTTTATCTACTTTTAGGACTTGTGTGAAAATCCGATGATGTTTTAGGTCATATTTATGCAGAAATATAGAAAATTCTAAAGGGTTCACAAACTTTCAAGCACCACTGTAAGTGAGAGCTTGTCGAGAGCTTTAACGACGTCTCCATATCTGTACTTTAACTCAACAAGTGCATCATAGCGGGAGGACCAGCGGGTTGGGCAGAGGCGTTTCAAGGTTATGTCCCTGCTCTCTGGGCTCAATAAGTCGCCAAGTAATGCCGATCTCTTAACACTGTTGGCAAAAAAGTTGTACAGTTGTTCAACCACATCATAAAACTGTCTAATCTCTGGGATAGTTTTGACAGAATCATTCAGTACCAAATTCAGACAATGAGCCGCACAGTGCAGGCACAAAGCAAGGGGCTCCAGCTCCGGTATTCTTGCTTGAACACCAGAATAAATTCCGCTCATGTTCGCTGCACCGTCATAACCCTGTCCACGGCATCTGGAGAGATCTAAGCCATTCCTTCAATGCAGCTAATAATTCGGCCCTCCAGTTCAGAAGCGGATGCGTTCACAGTTATCTTGAATCCAAGAAAAGCCTCAACTATCCTGATACTATCCTGATAGCAACACCCATTTCATCTCGATCAATTAAAACATACCTGAAGACTTGGCTCAGATGATCGCGCTTTGCTACGTCTTGAGTGGTGTCCATAATGATGGAATAAAATGGAGATACATTTATTTCATGGACTATGTTGCTCTTGACTCTCTGTGATAATACTCGTGCATCTCAAAAAATTAGAATATTGTGAAAAAGTTCAATATTTTCCATCAGTTATTTAAGAAAGTGAAAATGTTATATATTATAGACTCATTCAGTGGCGGCTTCTGAATTTTTTTTCAGGGGGCGCAATTTTCCCCCGTTATGTCTACACGGACCATAAATGTCCACAGGACTGAAGTAAATTGACCTAGGTAGCAAATCAATTGGCCGAACTTGTTTTTGCCTGGTAAATTCAGATATCAATATAGACAATATCTCTTCTCTCCACTAAGTGGCAACACCGAACAAGTTAAAGGTGGCAAGGTAGCCTAGTAAACTAGACCCACACGCCTAGTGGCCAAAAATATTTTTGCCTACGAGTGGCAAATATTCACATTTAGTCTGGCTTGCCAGGCTAAAACCAAGGAAGATTCATTGTGAAGCCTTCAAAGCAAAACATTTGGCATCACAATCAATTAATATTACATTACTCATTTATTTTCTCATATTTTTCCAGTATTCTATAATAAGTAGACACAAATTCTTAATTATAAACATATTCTAATTTCTTCATTCTAAAGAATGCAATTAAAGTGGCAGGATATAAATCCAAAACAAGTGTTTATTTAAGTTTTGAAAAAGATGAAGAAAAGCATAACCATCAAAAAAACATGTGCAGCTTAATTATGTGTTTTTTTATATGAGTGATTCCACGCTTATGGGTACTGAAATGGGGACATGAACTTATTTTTAAAAATTCACCTAAAACAATTTCTTTTTTTACCATCAGGTCACAAAACATGTAATCTTTAATGAATGATATGTTAAAAGATAACTTTAATTTTCTGAGATGTAATAAAAACATATTTATATGCCAAAGTCAAGCCTATGAGTTCCAAAATGATGTCTGTTACATTACTTCTGTTACGATTGTCCATCTCGTGTCTGTTACAAATTAATTACAATCTAGCTATATACCATGTTAATCTTATTGAAAGAATGTGTATGTTTATTCTACTACACATGTTTATTAATTATATTTGCTAAAACATCAACCTTCCTATGTTTCAAAAAGTAATTCTACATTATTAAAATTGAGAATATATATATGTCCACAACACTTCTGTTACGTTCTGACTTTGGCATATAAATATGTTTTTATTACCTCTCAGAAAATTAAAGTTAGAAAAAAAGAAAAAAGAAATGAAAAAAAAAGAAATGGTTTTAGGTGAATTTTTAAAAATAAGTTCATGTCCCCATTTCAGTACCCATAAGCGTGGAATCACTCATATGGAATTGCACCATTTTAACAACAAATAATAATTCTAAATAAATTCTGCAGTTTTTTTCCCCAAGAATTCCTCCAGAAAGCCATGCCTTAAAAGGAAATTTAAAGTATTACAAGCATGTCAATGAACACAAAAGGCTTTAGTTATTTAGCTATATACACACAAGGTTACACAAGGTTTTGTAGTCAGTGCAACTTGGCTTAACAAGTTGGAAAAAAGGTAAGGTGCTGCTGGCTCCAATGAACACATATACTGTACAATATATAAAAACTGAAAATATGCTTAATTTACACCAAGTCAGAGAGAACTTGAGGCTACTGAAATATTCCAAGCATGGCAATGTTAAACTGCCATTGGTAAAACAAAAACATGGCAATGTTAAACTGCCATACAACTTCCATTGGTAACACACACACAAAAACTTTTGCCTAGTAAATTCAAATATCAGATATCACTGTACCGTCTGCTGTGCTACTTCCAGGGTGGAAGAGAACGCAAGGGTAGCAAAAAAGAGCATTGTCTACATCACAGCCAGCTAGCCAAGTTTTCCGGTGGCACCAGTTCTTGTTAAAACCTCTTGAGCAGGTCTTCTCCCCCTTCGTAGACATTTGTTTGATGTTTAAATTCAGTCTAGGAGGTCCTAGCTGTTTGATTGCCGTTTTCTCCTCATTGGTACGACGACTAAAGGGAACTTCTTTCAGAGTCGCTATCGTATTGTTGCACTCAACACTCGCCGCCATCTTCGTAGAATGTTCACACATTTCCTGCGCAAGTTGCGTTTTCCAGCCCAAAATTATGTTCAAAACCCGCTAAAATACACTTAAAAACGTCCAATCTGGCAACACTTGCGCGGCGCAACAGGCGTATGACGTAAGCACGCTGCTTGTGCGAGCACATAAAACCCAATAGAAAATGCATTGGGAGCATGATTTTCGAAAAAAAACGTATGTACCATTAGTGTCAATGGGAGATTTTGGGGCAAATCTGAACCTGACAGAAATCGCCCCAAAAGGGCGTGGCTACACCAGGCGCGACCTTAGCCTGATTGGACAATGACATTACTGTTGCCGTGGTAGTAGGAGTGATAAAAAAAAAATCTCCCTCCCTGTTTGGGAGTGCGTCGCCCAAATCGCCCCTATTAACGAGCCGCCAGTGGACTCATTACACATAAACTAAAATGTTTCAAGCATTTTTCTATTTTAATTTTAATCAGTATGGCATACAGTACAAAAACATAAAAAAACCATCTCAAAATATTAGAATATTTCATTTAGAGTTTGAGTAAAACAGTATGAACACAGTGTATCTCTCGGTCTAGTTCAGTACACACAACCACAATCATGGGGAAGACTGCTGACTTGACTGTTGTCCAGAAGATGATCACTGATGCCCTCCACAAGGAGGGTAAGCCACAAAAGGTCATTGCTGAAAAGGGTGGCTGGAAAAGGTGCACAAGCAACAGGGATGGCCGCAGTCTTGAGAGGATTGCCAAGAAAAGTTGATTCAAGAACTTGGGAGAGCTTCACAAGGAGTGGACTGAGGCTGGTGTCAGTGTATCAAGACCCATCACGAACAGACAGCTTCAAGAAAGGGGATACAACTTTTGCATTCTTAATATCAAGCTACTCCTGAGCCAGAGACAATGTCAGAAGTGTCTTATCTGGGCTAAGGAGAGAAAGAAATGGACTGTTGCTCAGTGGTCCAAAGTCCTCTTTTCAGATTAAAATACATTTTGCATTTAATTTGGAAATCACGGTTCTAGAGTCTGGAGGAAGAGTGGAGAGGCACAGAATCCAAGGTGTTTCAAGGCCAGTGTGAAGTTTCCACAGTCTGTGATGATTTGGGGTGCCATGTCATCTACTGGTGTTGGTCCACTGTATTTTATCAAGTCCAAAATCAACACAGCCATCTACCAGGAGATTTTAGAGCACTTCATGCTTCCATCTGCTGACGAGCTTTTTGGAGATGCTGATTTCCTTTTCCAGCAGGACTTAGCACCTACCCACAGTGCCAAAACTACTACCAAATGGTTTGCTGACCATGATATTACTGTGTTTGATTGGCCAGCCAACTTGCCTGACCTGAACCCCATAGAGAATCTATGGAGTATTGTCAAGAGGAAGATGAGAAACACCTGACCCAAAAATACAGATATGCTGAAGGCCACTATCAAAGCAACCTGGGCTTCAATAACACCTTAGCAGTGCCACAGACTGATCACCTCCATGCCACACCGCATTGATACAGTAATTCATGGTAAAGGAGCCCCAACCAAGTATTGAGTGTATAAATGAATATACTTTTCAGTAGTTGGACATTTCTGTATTGTAAATCCTTTTTTTGATTGATCTTAGGGAATATTCTAATAATTTGAGATACTGGATTTCTGATTTTCATGAGCTATAAGCCATAATCATCAAAATTAAAACAAAAAAGGCTTTAAATATTTCACTTTACATATAATGAATATAGAATGTATGAAAGTTTACCTTTTTGAATTAAATTATAAAAAAAGGAACTTTTTCATTGTATTCTAATTTTTTGAGATGCACTAGTATATAAATGATCTCATCCTGAATACCATGGCTCAGATATTTAACTGATCCCTCGGGCCAGCTGATCAGTTCTTTCAGGACAGGGTTGTAGCGGGCCAACAGTTCAATGATGGACAAAAAGTTTCCTGCGTTCCCCTGCCCAATGGACTCTCGGTGTCCGTGTCCCCTAAATGCCATGTTACATGATGCTAAGGTCAGTGTGACATTCACAATGCGCTCTAACACTTGCCTCCAAAAGTTAGCCGCATTATGAAAATCCCTCTCCATATCAGCATCTATTGTACCATGGAGTTTCCACTGCTCATAGACTACACACACACTGAGATGGATCTGGGTAGATTCATGCACTGTAATTTTGAAGGAGATATGTTTCCAATCTCTAACTCCATTTACCCAGGCATTATTGTAGGAGGGGGCTTGACAATTGGCAAAAAGCCAGCAAGGCTCGCAATATGCACAGTCAAGCTTGGGTGAGTAGCTTAACCAGCTTCGTGGAAGTTTAATACCAGCTTTAGTGACAGATGTGTAGTAATGGGTTGAAAAACTGCGATTGCCAGTGACGGGAAAGGGACTATTTGGCTTACATGGGCCAGTTTGAAGGATATACCTCTTCACATTAGCATCTGCAATGTTTTCAGGGAAATTACCACAGTCTGTTGGAAAATTACCTGGGTTTGATGATTCCATGCTGGGAATCATGCTACTCACTTCAGCTAACTCTCCACATTCCCTACCCTCCTGATTCTGGTTGCTCATCTCAGCTAACCCCTCTCCACGTTCCCCACCTTCCTCTATATGACTTTGGCCGGAGCTACTGCTAAGCACCACCACGCTACTGCTGCTAGTGCTAACACAGAGCAATGCATGTTCACTACTAGCAAATTCAGGGACAGGAGAAGGCAAAGTAAAAAATGAATCCAACTTTGGAAGTTTAGAGTTTGCCTCCTCTTTGTTTTTATTTTCCTTCCTCTTTGTATCCCACTTTTACTTTTAAACATGCTGAATTCGTTTCTAGTAGACAACCAACAATCGCAACCAGGCATGCACCTTCCTAGTCTTGTTGTATGTCGTTAGACGGATGAGGACGTTAGGCAGCCTTTAGATCCTACCCATCATGCATTGCAGTTTTTTTTGCAAATTCCTCAAATGAAAAACAATTAAATACAAAAGGAACAGCTTAATTTAGCTTGAAAACATTACAATTTATTATATTTTAAGTTTGTTTAGGGATTTCACAGGGTTTTTTTAATTTAATTTTTTTTTTAACCATGATAAGAATGTGTAGCAAAAATGAGAGATATATCGGTCAACTAGTCTGTAATCATGTGAATACTTGTAGATTTCAAGGAATTTCCAATGAAATCACGTAAGGCACACTTATTGGGAGGGCCTGAATGTCAAAGGGTGGGGCCCTGTACGGCTAGAGGGAGGGCCCAAGGCCCAGGGGCAATGGCCCCGCCTGCCCCCCCTTTAGCTCCACCCCTGCATTTAATGTTGTGAAACCATTAAAAAAAAATGTGTTGTGAAAGTCATTAAAAAAAGCAGCTTGTGCAGCAGTGAAACCTGAACAACACCAGAACAGTAGTCCTGAAGAATATACCATGTCTGAAGCTTACTGACTTTGTTTAGTCTTACTTTGTGTTGAGCATCGACCATACAAGTCCTGATGAATGGGCTATTAAAATAGAAACAATAATTACGATAGAAAAGATATTAGACCGACTATATAAATCTGTGAATCTATGAAATATAGTCAGATCTATTGTAAGAGCAGTTGGCATAGAAAATAAATAAAAAGTTAAAAAGTGGAGGTTCGGTTATAAAGTTATGACTCCATCTGCTGGATACACAGCACTACACACACACACACACACACACACACACACACACACACACACACACTTGTACTTTTGTTGTTGTGGGGACTCATTGACATAATGCATTCCCTAGCCCCTTCCCCAAACCCCAACCGAAACCTCATTCTAACCTGAACCTGAAAACTAAGTCTTAACCCTCAAACAGCCCTTTGAAAAAGTGAGGACCAGCCAAAATGTCCTCACTTCCCCAAAATGTCCTATCTCTGTTGGCAAAAAAAATGTATTCCGGCCCTCAATATGTAGTAAGTACAAGTACACGCACACACACTTGTACTTTTGTCATTGTGGGGACTCACTGACATAATGCATTCCCTAGCCCCTTTCTCTAACCTTAACCACCACAACTAAATACCTAACCCCAACCCTGGCCCAAACCCTAATCGAAACCTCATTCTAACCTGATCCCTAAAACTAAGTCTTAACCCTCAAACAGCCCTTTGAAAAAGTGAGGACCAGCCAAAATGTCCTCACTTCTCAAAAATGTCTTAACTCTGTTGGTAAAAAACAAAAAACAAACCAAACAAAAAACCCCAAACAAACAAACAAACAAACCCCCCCAAAACTGCATTCCAGTCCTCAATATGTAGCAAGTACACACACACACACACACACACACACACACACACACACACACACACACACACACACTATCATTTTTTGTCTTATTATCATTGTGAAGACCTTGTACTGTGTAGCCAAAAGGAAACCTTTTGGCTGTTTTTTTTTTAAACTAAAAGTGGAATTTCGATCCATTATAGCCCAAAGTTGGAAGGACACTTATGCAATGAATGGGTTCGATTTGGATGGACAAAGAGAGGTAACTTCAAGCCGACAGGAAGGTTTGGTGTCCGCCCCATACATTTTGAAAAAGATAAATTTGTGAGGCAGATTCACATAGCAGGATTTGAGCGATGTCTGGTATGCAGAGGAATTCCTACGATCTGGAAATAAGTCAGAAGCACCATCCCAAAGAGCTCACCACCACACAAGAAGTGTCAAGCTTGTGTTGAGCTTGTTGCTTGAATTTATTAGTTGTCATTAGTCTTTTATCCTTTTCACTGATAGCAGTTCTGAACTTTTATACAAGGCTAAATAATGGCAGCAATTAGGCACTTTCACTTTTAGTGCTGGTCGGACCGGGTGGCACATTGTGCCATATGCATTGTGCGCAGCGAGCATGCAACAGCCAGGAAACTGTTAAGGTTGACTTCCAAAATGAAGGTGCTCATGAAACTACAACCTCTTCTGGTCCTAACGGTACCAATTAGGACCATGTAGACCTTTTCTATTTTGTGCTACAATGTTAAGTAGAGGTGTGTGTGTGTGTGTGTGTGTGCATGTAACAATCTAGCATCTAAATGGCTGCACCAACTGACTTTCAAATTTTCAAGGTCACTCAAGGTCAAAGATCATGGTGCCAAATGAAAGGCCATATAGGAGTTCCTATATGCTCATCATAGTAAACATCTGTCAATCGGCAACTGTTTTTGAGTTATAATGGAAAATATGTTATTTTGACAGATGACCTTGACCCCCCAACCTTTAACCCCCAACCACTACGGAGACTGTCCAAGCTACTCCATCATGCAGCATATGGTTGGAAGCAGAATAGAAAGATGCACATTTTGGTTTTGGGTTGAAGTCAAAATGATGAATTTGAAGAAAGTTATCAAGAAAAAAACAACAATTTTGACCTTTCCGGTGACCTTGACCCGATTACCCCAAAATTTAATCAGGTAATCTATGGACCATTGCCCACCTACCCTGAAAATTTGAAGTCAATCAGTGCAACTGTCTAGATGCTAGATAGTTTACAACAAACAAACCGCACTGAGTACAATACCTTGCCCCGCTTACCAAGGTAGCGCCAGCGAGGTAATGAATGGACATGCCATCCTGTTATCTCTCTCAACTAACTCATTGGTGCTTTTTTCCTTGTATTTATGGCTCTGAAAAAGATTCTTTCTTCTTCTTTTTTATTGTTTTATGGCGGTTGGCAAACAGCTTTTAGGTGCATTACCGCCACCTTCTGGACTGGAGTGTGAGCCAGACTGTTTACTACACTACTGTGCTAAATTCTCCTAATAATTCCTGTATCATTTAAAAACCTAAAAATAGCCCTATATCCTACATTATCTGAACTCATCTGCAATATCTCTCTGACACCTCGTGTCATATGATTCCTTTGAAGTGTCCTTTTAAGTGTCTGTCCTCTCCTGTTGATATCTAGGACAATCCAACATCACATGCTCCACCGTTTCCTGTAGTCCACAATGTTCACATCTACCAGTAGCATGCTCATCCATTATGTTTAATGTACTGTTCAGACTAGTGTGACCAAACCTCATCCTTGATACAATGTCTTCCTCCTTTCTATTTCTATTACTTCCTCTCATTTCTCCTACTCTGAAAGAGATTCTGTCACAACATGAGCAAAATGTATGCTGTTCAATTAATGCTCTATCTTCAGGTACTCTCAGACCTGTGTGCTTTGGCATGCACACCAGAGGGACTCTTGGGCGAGCTCCGGACTGCACGTGCACCAAGTGGACCCCTGCATGCACGCTGTTAACAACGCACACCTGCACATGATTAAGGCGGAATCTGTGCAACTATATAGTGTTTACACGCATGCTTAGTGTGAAGTATTACATGACGTTTGTACACTTTACCGAGTCTTATTTCTCAGTGTTTATCTCCTGATTCCTGTTTGTGCTTTCGTCCTTGCCTGTGTTATGTTTGTGCCTCGCCTGACCCTTGGCTAGTTTCCTCGTTCATGATCTTATTTAGGGTGGTGTAGTGGTTAGCACTGTTGTCTCACAGCAAGAAGGTCCTGGGTTCGAGCCCAGCAGCTGGCGAGGGTCTTTCTGTGTGGAGTTTGCATGTTGTCTGCATGGGTTTCCTCCAGGTGCTCTGGTTTACCCCACAGCCCAAAGGCATGCAGGTGGCTCTACATTGACTGTAGGTGTGAATGGTTGTTTGTCTCTGTGTTAGCCCTGTGATAACCTGGCGACTTGTCCAGGGTGTACCCTGCCTCTCGTCCATAGTCAGCTGGGATAGGCTCCAGCTTGCCTGCGACTCTGTAGAACAGGATAAGCGGCTACAGATAATGGGCGGATGGATGATTTTGCTTGCTGATTTGGATTTGTTCATCTGTAATCTCTTTTATAACAAATACCTATTCTGCACATACATCCATCTACTAGCAATCCCTGACAGGTACTACTATTAATGCATCATATCCATCTTCTGTCAAATAAACAAAATAAACTGTCTAAACAACCACTCTCTTCTCCTTTCGGTATTTCGTTCGAGTGTGCTGTAGCCAAAACAGCCAAAGCATCTGTGTCTATTGTTGTACAAATAGCAGCTCCTCCTTCTTCAAATACTGCACCAGGCACAAACAGAAACAGCCTTTCCACCCTCTCCTTCAACTACAGCATCGGTATTTTATTAAAAAATAAATAATGGTAATTGCATGCTGACCTTGTGCCTACCAAGTGAGGTTACAAAGATGACAGTTACAAAGAGACACTGCTTTATCATAACTGTGAATGTTGAACACCAAAGCAAGAAACAAAAATGACTAACCAAACTATGATTTGTACCATGTATTAACTCCCTGGGTTCCAGAAAACCACTCAAGCAGTTGTTGCTTTTCTTCTTCTTCATGAGTGACTTGGCTTGTGTGTTCATCCTCCTCTTTCTCCATGGCTAATAGATTCTAAATTGTCCTCAGACAACCAACCAAAGATTAAGGAAGAATTTGAAGAGCTTTCGTCGTCTTTTTCAAAAGAATCAGTTTCAAGAATGCACGGCACTGCAGAGGATAGTATGCTTGGGTTTCACGTGATGTCGCATCCTCCTCATTAGTTATTCAAAACTTTAGCTGGTGGTCTACCAAAGCTCAGTTGACAAAGCGTTTGTACGAAGAAGGTGCATTGCTCACATGAAAAATGCCTTACGCTTGCATTGTTTTTCTAGGTTGTTAGAATCAATCAAACCGTGAAACTGATTAGTTTCTTCAGGATTCCCCATGAACTAATAAAAAAGGGTGAACGAACACAGGGTTTCACAAAAAGACGTTGAGAAAGGTGGCTTTTGAACCTCTCAGTGAAATTGAAGGGAGCCGAGTCGAAGCATGCTCGAGTTTGCAGTGATACTTGGTGAAAGGTTTGTATATCCCTCTCAACTATGTCCTTAGTGTTTTCCAAGTACTTGTCTTGGTATGTGTTGTTATTTTATGGTACTTTTTTTCGTCACGAAGCGCTGAAGTCCCCAGCTGTTTCTTTGTTTACTCCTCACCCGATGGCCGCCATACTGAAAACAACGCGTCTCACTTTCTTTAACAGGGTCTCCTAGCGGTCTTTTCAACAAATCTTTCAGCAAGTGCATGCAATCAAAACAACCACGAATAATAAAGTCCATATGCATGAAGGTCGCGACAAAATTCTTACCCAGCCATACAGTTACAATGCGCCGTGATCACGTCTCCATCTTGTTTAACTAAGATCCAGGTCTTTAAACGGGTTTCTGATGATCTTTGTGAATGAGTTACATGAGAGATAAGAGCCAACGTAAGTGCAAATCAAGCGAACTGTTGTTTGTTTACACTTCAACTTGCAGCGCTTTGTTATAAAGATGCGAATGAAAAGCTTAAAAAAACATACTTACATGGGCAAAAACAATACAGGGTTAATTCGGCAGCGACTTGATACTGAGGTCCTTTACCCAGCCACATACAAAAAAGTTGTAAGCCTCCATACTCTTCCACGCTTTCATCTGTTTTGCGGTGTAGAAGGACGTCTGCAACACCAGGTAGTTCGAGATGTCAGGGAACTCGACTGAAGGGTAGTTTTTGAGATTGTATGACAAATCCTTCTTTCCCAGACTGTAGGGGTCGATTCCATTGCACATAGCAATCTTCTGAATATATCTAAAGCAAGCAGTGGCTTCTAGCTTACAAGTATACTCTGATAAGTTATCGCTAGTTGTTTGCACTATGGCAGCCGTTTAGACCACCAGCTATTTCACTTCCGGTAAAACCGCTAAGAAAAGTTACATGACTGAAACCCAGCAATAATGGCAGACAAGCTTTCAGTGATTTTTGGAACAGAATTCAGATGCAACAAATTATTTTTCAAATTAATTTTATTTATCGGGGAACTTTACAACCTATTTGAGCATATCACACACAGAAAACCCAGGATTTTATGATGTAATTTTCATTAGACTAGCACTTTAAATCAAAATGACTCTGAATTACTCATGTGTTCTATATGACTTGTAATACACATGCCTACAAAGGTCTTCCACCAGCAACCCCAAACACTTTACCTAGGTAAACCTTCTACCACCAGGGGGCGCAGTCAACTGAATTCTAATTAAATTATTTTATTTTCAACTTATTAACCAGTTTTAGTAATATCTGTTTTGAGGCACTAACTAATTAAAGCAGTGTTTAGTCTTAATACCTGATTCTAAAGTCCGCTTTTCACATATTAATACACTTTATTTTGATAATATAGAAAATAACATCAGCTATTGTTACCAAAACAGCTTAATACATTGAAACTTAATACTTATTGTAAAATGATACTACATAAATTACCCCCCCCCAAACACACACACACACACACACACACACACACACACACACACACACACGCACAAAACAAAATTCAAAGGAAGAAACAGGGCTTAAGTAAGATTAGTAGAAAGGAAATGAAAATGACTTGACTGTGCACAAAATGAGAACGTTGTTTTTCTTACATGCATTACTTTTTAGAGCTCAGACACCACACCTAATAGCTAATAAGGGCATTAGAAATATTCAGAGAAAAGGTCAATCAAAGAGAAACCAATCTGTGCCAGTTTGCAGCATGCAAATAAGTGGCAACTAAAGAAAAGGTCATTGAAATATACAATTAAACAAACAAAAAAACAAAACCAGAAATGTGCCACGGTGGTGTAGTGGTTAGCACTGTCGCCTCACAGCAAGAAGGTCCGGGTTCGAGCCCCGTGGCCAGCGAGGGCCTTTCTGTGCGGAGTTTGCATGTTCTCCCCGTGTCCGTGTGGGTTTCCTCCGGGTGCTCCGGTTTCCCCCACAGTCCAAAGACATGCAGGTTAGGTTAACTGGTGACTCTAAATTGACCGTAGGTGTGAATGTGAGTGTGAATGGTTGTCTGTGTCAGCCCTGTGATGACCTGGCGACTTGTCCAGGGTGTACCCCGCCTTTCGCCCGTAGTCAGCTGGGATAGGCTCCAGCTCGCCTGCGACCCTGTAGAACAGGATAAAGCGGCTAGAGATAATGAGATGAGATGAGATGAGATGAGATGAGAAACGTGCCAGCTTGTTTATGCACTAATGTTTGGTGGAAAAATATATACATATACCTGTAGGGGTGGGATATATTAGGCAGCAAGTGAAGAGTCAGTTCTCAAAGTTGATGTGTTGGAAGCAGGAAAAATGGGCAAGTGTAAGGATCTGAGCAACTTTGACAAGGGCCAAATTGTGATGGGTAGTCGATTGGATGAGAAAATTTCCAAAACAGCACATCTTGTGGGTTGTTCCTGGTATGCAGTGGTTAGTACCTACCAAAAGTGGTCCAAGGAAGGACAACCAGTGAGCCGGCGACAGGGTCATGGCTGTCGAAGGCTAGCCCATATGGTCCAATCCCACAGAAGATCTACTATAGCTCAAATTGTTGAACTAGGAAGGTACAGTAGGTGTTAGAACACAGTGCATCACAGCTTACTGTGTATGGAGCTGTGTAGCCACAGACCATTCAGAATGCCCATGCTGACCCCTGTCCACCTACTGTGGGCATGTGAGCATCAGGTTTGGACCATGGAGAGATGGAAGAAGATGGCCTTGTTTGATGTGTTTTCTTTTATGTTATATGGACAGCTGGCTGCATGTGCATTGTTTACCTGGGGAAGAAATGGCACCAGGATGCATGATGGGAAGTTGTCAAGCTGATGGATATATTGTGATGCTCTGGGCAATGTTCTTCCTGGCATTCACACAGAGGAACCTCCTACCTAAACATTGCTGCATGGCAATTAAACCATTTATGACAATGGCATTCAATAGCAGTGGCATCTCTCAGCAGAATAGCACTGCAACAATTGCTCAGGGATGGTTCGGGGAACATTATTCATATTATTATGCCCAAATATGAATGTTAACATCACATACTGCTGTATATCAGATCCAGGCTGCAGAGTTGCTCGATAATACTAACCATAAATACTTATAAATTATATTTGAAAGTATAGATGAAAGTGTAATGAAAATATAGACAATATATCAAAATCTTACTCAAATAACAGAGTATTAGCTTAAAATGAACTCAAGTGAAAAAAGAATAGTTGCTGCTTTTAAATATACTCAAGCATTAAATATAAAAATGCAAATGCATTTATTTGACTGATGAAATTACAAAAGTCGTAGCAAGTGATGAACTGGCAGGATTCTTCATAGTTTTCGGACATGGAAGAATTTGATTGGATGAAATTAAAATGGTATTTAAATAATATTGGCTGGCGTTGAGTAGTATATCAGATATATTCCATTCAGCTAGCATGATATTGAATGAGTCGAAGACGACTGGCTGAATGGAATAGACCACAAAAAAAAAAAGCCAGCCAATATTATTATTATAATACATACACATTCCTTTCGGGTGTTCAACGTGTCTTATTCTTTCCAAATTCTCTCAAAATCTGCCATATTTAACAAAACAAACCTGGCAGCCATGTTTGTTTACAAATTGTCACAAAAGTCACTCGTTAGTGCCGAGGTTTTACGTCTCCGACGTATCTCTTTTCCAGCTTTTTGATGTCCGTTGGTGTGTTTTTCTCTTGTAAATATGTGTGAAGAATATCTAATGAAGATTTGGTAGCCTTTCGGCTGTTCAATGTGTCTTTCTCTTTCCCGGCGAACAAAGAAATCTGCGCATGCGCAACAGAAAACTCTCTCATCGGATATTCGCATCAGCTCCAACGTGTGATGTCATGTTGTCTTGACAATCCTGCAATATTGTAAACCATATTCAACACTCATTCTCCACTGGGTAGAGTGACGTAATACATAGGATAAGCGATATGCGAACAATATTGTGTGCTATCAAACCAAATGAATGAAACCCGCTAGAAGGGAATAGAATCTGTATAATAATTAATTGATGTACAACATCGAGTCATTGGTTGTATGAGAGAAGAAGAGATTACAAGATTTATAAGAATACTTCAAAAGTCTGAAAAAAATGTAAGGAGGGAAAAGTTTTTATTCTTGGAAATGTAATTAAGATTACAAGCCTAGGTATAAATCTACTCCAACAAGTAAGACCATAAACAGTTATTTTCCAAATTTATTCAGCATGTAAGGTATGTACAAGATGTCACTTATAATTATTACATATTTACTATAGTTACTATAAAATAAAGTGCTATCCTAATTTCAAAACTGAAATTCAAAGGCCCCAAAGACAAAACCTTAAGTGAAAGTAAAAAAACAGGATATACAGAAGACAGATTTAAAAAGAGAAAGAAAAAAGACAGAAAGAAATCTTATATAAACTTCTCTATTTTTATTTTTTACAAATAAGCTTGATACCTGATAAAAATTGAATAGCTGATAAAATATCAGTGTTTAAAGTAGCAAGAGAAACTAATGCCATGAGGAATCGAACTGACACTAAATGCTGTGGAGTTTAGATTTAACAAAGAAAGAAATCCCCAACATTAGTTAAGCTGCTCAAAAACAGTTGACATGTTGAGAAATTCTTCCAAGGAATTGCTACTTGGGCTAATTTTACACTTGTGTCAGCAGATTTAGCTTCACTTTCTTTTTCTATTAGCAAATACATCGTCTTTTTTATATACCAGAAACGTTTAGTATATTTTGTATGTGTTATCTGCTTTTTGGAATCTGAGAGTTAAAGTGTATAAGTAAAAAAAAAAAAATAAAGTAGCTTTAGCACTATGTTAATAAGGCTCACTAGGACAATATTGTGCTACGATATTTTAAATAACATTATCCTGACTTTACACTCATTAACACTTGCCAGTCCTGATCATTTACTAATGTTCAGTTTAGGCCATTAAAAATATGGAGGACAAATATTTTTATTCTATCAGCATTCACTGGATATGAACAATTGCGCGCTCTGATTAGCTACTCTACTACTAGGATATCAGCTCATATACCGTGAGTAGAGAAAAACAAAATGACGACATGTATTGCTGAACCAACCGAGGAAGAAATAAAAACTCTACTCGAAAACAAAACTCCAAAAATTGTTAGCAAGTATTTAAAAGAAACATCCATCCATCACTGCTTATCCTGTGCAGGGTCACAGGCAAGCTAGAGCCTATCCCAGCCCCAGCTGACTATGGGTGAGAGGCGGGGTACACCTTGGACAAGTTGCCAGATGATCGCAGGGCTGATACATAGAGACAAACAACCATTCACACTTACGGTCAAGGTAGAGTTACCAATTAGACTGTGGAGGAAACCCATGCAGACACAGGGAGAACATGCAAACTCCACACAGAAAGGCCCCCGTCAGCCGCTGGGCTCAAACCCAGAACCTTCTTGCTGTAAGGCGACCGTGCTAACCACTACACCACCATGCCGCCCTTTAAAAGAAACACAAATAACTAAAGGAATATAGTGCTTTTTGGGTCTCCCCCCCAAATAGCTCCTGTTTCACACTCCAACCCAGTCGGTGGCAGTAATGCACCTTTAAGTTGGTTTGCCAACCACCAAAAAACCCTAAAAAAGAAGAAAACTCCCCCCAAAATACAAAAAAAGCAACAAAATATGAAATAAAAGTATCTTTTTATTTTTCTAGAATTATTATTATCGCGGGCGGCACGGTGGTGTAGTGGTTAGCGCTGTCGCCTCACAGCAAAAAGGTCCTGGGTTCGAGCCCCGTGGCTGGCGAGGGCCTTTCTGTGCGGAGTTTGCATGTTGTCCGCGTGGGTTTCCTCCGGGTGCTCCAGTTTCCCCCACAGTCCAAAGACATGCAGGTTAAGTTAACTGGTGACTCTAAATTGACCGTAGGTGTGAATGGTTGTCTGTGTCTATGTGTCAGCCCTGTGATGACCTGGCGACTTGTCCAGGGTGTACCCCGCCTTTTGCCTGTAGTCAGCTGGGATAGGCTCCAGCTCGCCTGCGACCCTGTAGAAAAGGATAAAGCGGCTACAGATAATGAGAGATGAGATGGAGCCTTTTCTGTCCCTGAATGAAACCATCTCATAGTAATTAAACAGGGACACTGTCACCATTTTCATGAACAGGCATCACATTGAGGGGGAAATTCCAACTCCATAAGTTAATCAACTTATTAACTATGGCATCATTCGATTAACTCATTCCACATTATCAGGCAAAGAAACACAAGAAATCAATCAAATGTATTCATTTGTCTGTATGTAAGATCAGTGATGATGAATGAATTACTTTGCTGGCACAATAGCTAATCTTGCTGATGTATTTCTGTCCTGTGAGGTCGGAGAAATTTGGCAGATTAAAGTACACATAACATGTAAATACTGCATGCTAGAAAATAAACGTGAAAATGTTGTTTGGCGGCCTGGGAAAACCATTTACATGATGAAATTATGACATTTTCTACACTGTAAATAATGATTTGTTGTTTTATTTTTTGAACAGTGTACTATATACACTCCCTGGCCACTTTAATAGGAACTTGTTCTTGACTCTAAGATTCCTATTCTTGGCTACAGGAGTTGAACCCAGTGTGGTCTTCTGTCTGCTGTTGCATGCTGAGATGCTTTTCTGCTCATCACGGTTGTAAAGAGTGATTATTTGAGTTGCTATACGAATCCTTCCTGGCAGCTCGAACCTATCTGTCCATTTTCCTCTGACCTCTCTTATCAACAAGGCGTTTGTTTCCACCCACAGAACTGTCGCTCAGTCAAATTTTTTTTTTTGTTTTTCGCACCATTCTGTGTAAACTCTGGAGACTGTTGTGTGTGAAAACCCCAGGAGATCAGCAGTTTCTGAAACACTCAAACCAGCAGTCCATCTGGCTCAAACCAACACCCACGCCACAGTGAAAGAAAGTCGCACTTTGAGATCACAATTTTTCCCATTCTGATGTTTGAACATTGTGAACATTAACTGAAGCTCTTGATTTGTGTCTGCATTATTTGATGCACTGTGCTGCTGTCAAGGGGTCGGCTGATTAGACAACTGCATCAAACAGTATGGGTGTTCCTAATAAAGTGGCTGGTGTGTGTATTTCTATATTCTATAGACGTTTCCTGAATTGAAATGCGTTTCTTTATTTGCATGTATCTCACAAGTTGGGGCGGCACGGTGGTGTAGTGGTTAGCGCTGTCGCCTCACAGCAAGAAGGTCCTGGGTTCGAGCCCCGGGGCCGGCGAGGGCCTTTCTGTGTGGAGTTTGCATGTTCTCCCCGTGTCCGCGTGGGTTTCCTCCGGGTGCTCCAGTTTCCCCCACAGTCCAAAGACATGCAGGTAAGGTTAACTGGTGACTCTAAATTGACCGTAGGTGTGAATGTGAGTGTGAATGGTTGTCTGTGTCTATGTGTCAGCCCTGTGATGACCTGGCGACTTGTCCAGGGTGTACCCCGCCTTCCGCCCATAGTCAGCTGGGATAGGCTCCAGCTTGCCTGCGACCCTGTAGAAGGATGAAGCGGCTAGAGATAATGAGATGAGATGAGATCTCACAAGTTATAGCAGACCTCACTTATAATTTATAATCTACTATATATTTATACATCTGGTTCCTCTTCAAAAAGTGAAAAAGAGAAAAAAAAAGATGAAATAATTTGAGTCCGACTGTGGTGCAGGAACCTAGCAGACATTTTGAGGGTATCTGAAATCTGACATTGACTGTGTAAGGAAATGACACTCAGCTAGGTGAGGTTTTACACATCTTTATAGGAAGACTTTGTGGTTTTTACCACAGTGTTTGTTGAGATAATCTTCGGAGAAAGGGAGCAATTTTAAAACGTACATCAAAACATTTTTATTAGTTCATTTCAATGAAGTGTATTTATGGTTTCTTAAATTTGAGCTGGCAAAATAAGTTTGCAAAACAAACAAAACTATTTTGGTTTTTCTTTCATTTTTTTCATTCGTTTTGCCAGAATTCAGCCACAGAGACATCCGATGGGTTTTCCCAGGCTACCACAGATAGGTTAAGTTCATACACCATAATGGTATTAAAACCTTAAAGGCACTGGATGGAAGGTATGAACAATCTTTAAACCACAGTTTCATCATAAAAATGAAGATAAACTAGGGTCTAAATCTTTGAAAAATTGTATTCTTGTGTAATACATGTCAACTGAGTGAAAGTGGTCTGTTGTGTTTTGATAAATGATTAAATAAAATCAGCTCATGCCAGCAAACAAACCCAGCTATAAGATCTACACAAGTGTCTCAATCTTCAAGCTTCAGTTATATACAGTAAAAATATTATTTTATAAAATTACCCTGTGATGATTTGAAGTTCAGATGTAATGTTAATCACTGTCCTCAACTCCAGTGTATTGTGACCAGACGTCGATATTCATGATGATGATGATGTTAATGTGAGCGGAAATCATTGGCCTTGTTATAATGACCCATGTGTGACATGTCCTGTTTGGTTGAGGTCTCTGTCGGGGACTCGAGTCCTCCACCGGGTAAAGGCTTGCGACAGAGAGTAGCGGTTAATTTCCTGCGGAAGACTCGGCACAAGAAGACATAGATGAGAGGGTCCAGGCAAATGTTGGTGGCTGACAGCCAGAGTGTGATCTCCTTTGCCAAGTAGAGCTGCTTCTGAGCCCAGCAATGTGCCGACGTGCCTCGTGTTTGAGTGAGGGTGTAGGGCACTCGGGCCAAGTGGAAGGGAGCAAAACATATAAAGAACACACCCACTACGACAAACACCTGAGAAGAAAAGATATGAGACAGTGTTATGCTGATAAACGTGGCTCTTACAAAGTAGATAGAAGTCTCAGACTCATGGCCACAAGCTTCAGAATTTTGCTCTCTGCTTGTCTGTTTTTTGCACAAGATGTAGTTGCTGGGGTCAAAGAATTCACAGAAACAAGTCTGTAAATTTTTTAGAGAGTTGGTTTGGCAAGAAAATGTTGTTGGTCATTTGTAGTGGCTGCTTTCTGTGAAAACAGGCAGCTCTTGGCCTGAAAATCACTTCAGGATGAGGGATTTTGTGAGCAAATTAACAACCGAGGGGCAGGCATTAAATTTGAGTAAGCAAGCTCATTCTGTGATTTAAAGACAACATGACACACTTTTTGTAATGACCATTATTTTTTAAGTGTTTTTTTTCCAATTTTATTTAAGCATTTACTTGAAATATTTAACAGTTATTCCACGAAATCAAGTCGTACATGAACTGATAGCTGATGAGGCACGTAGCATCGAGTCGGCTATAAGTAATGTATGACGTGATTGAGTGGAATAACTGTTTTATTCTCTCCACATTCACTGGATTTTGAGAAACAGAGCATTTTTATTGTTATTTTTTGCAAATTCGATAAATAAAAACTTTATACAAAACATAAGATAATAATTTCCGCTTAGAATGTAAACAAACCAGCTAAACGACGGTAACGATTTGTGAAAAATGCTACAGTATTAATTCTTGAAAAATAAAAAAGATACGTTCTTACTGTCAAATACTTTCATTCTAGATTTTGTTGCTTTTTTTGCATTTTTTGGGGTTTTGTTTTCGTGTAGAGTTTTTATTTCGTCCTTCGTTGCTTCAGCAACACGGTCGGACATTTTCTTCTTTAGGGTTTTTTTTTTGTGGTTGGCAAACCAACTTAAAGGTGTATTACCACCACCGACTGGGCTGGAGTGTGGAACAGGTGATATTGGGGGGAAAACCCTTATATTCTTTTAGCTATTTCTGTTTCTTTTAAATACTTGATAACAAAGTGATATACACTATATTGCCAAAAGTATTTGCTCACCCATCCAAATTATCGGAATCAGGTGTTCCAATCACTTCCATGGCCACAGGTGTATAAAATCAAGCACCTAGGCATGCAGACTGTTTTTTACAGTTTGGAGCTGGCCCCTTCTTCTTCCAACATGACTGTGCACAAAGCAAGGTCCATAAAGACATGGATGACAGAGTCTGGTGTGGATGAACTTGACTGGCCTACACAGAGTCCTGACCTCAACCCAAAAGAACACCTTTGGGATTAATTAGAGTGGGGCCTGAGAGCCAGGCCTTCTCGTCCAACATCAGTGTGTGACCTCACAAATGCGCTTCTGGAAGAATGGTCAAAAATTCCCATAAACACACTCCTAAACCTTGTGGACAGCCTTCCCAGAAGAGTTGAAGCTGTTCTAGCTGCAAAGGGTGGACCGACGTCATATTGAACCCTATGGATTAGGAATGGGATGTCACTTAAGCTCATATGTGAGTCAAGGCAGGTGAGCGAATACTTTTGGCAATATAGTGTATCTGACTTGATACGCTCTGCCATTTTGTTTTTCTTTACTAACAGTATATGAGCTGATGGCCTAGTAGTAGAGTAGCTAATCAGAGCATGCTCATATCCAGTGAACGTGGAGAGAATAAAACTTATTATTCGGCTACACTGTAAAAATTGGTATCAGATATTTCTGCTGGATACGAACAACATTCAAAGAGCATGTAAAAGGATTTCGCTACACATCTAAAGAATAAAACATGATGAAGTATGCTGCTATAAGAAAGAACTCATGTAACTAATGGAGTGACATCAAGCAGAGCAGTTTCCACCCTGAAGTTCAACATTTTTCATTTAACAGCACTTCGTGGGGTGTTTTATTCCTTTTACATCCTAACAATTTGCTAAAGATTACAACTTTTATTTATTAAAGAATGACGCATTATACTTTCTTTCAGTCTATTTAATGCTGTACAATGTCCATGAACAAGTTCCTGTTATCATGTATGCGTCCTTCCTTCACTAGCCTCTGTTCTTCTTTCTTTTGAATTTCATAAGAAAACGATGCAGCTTGTCATGTCACAGAGATACCGGAAAACCATCTCTGATAAAGGGGTTCCTTTGGTGGTCAACTTAACCTTACAGTTTTACTTCTGACTGTTAAAAAAGCCCTGACATTGTAGACTTCTTCCAATAATACTCAATAAACATCTCCTTATAGACAATGTGACAATATCAGTGCTTTTAGTTTTTATATCCATTTGTATTCGGTGAATAAATTACAACACCAATTCCAAAAAAAGTTGGGTCACTGTGTAAAACATAACTAAAAACAGAATGTGAAGATTTGCAAATCATGGAAACCCTATGTTTCATCAAAAATAGTACAAAGACAACATATCAAATGTTGGACCTGAGAATTTATTATTTTTTGAAAAATATATGCTCATTTTGAATTTGATGTCAACAACAGGTTTCAAAAAAGTTGTGACAGGGGCAACAAAAGACTGAAAAAGTTGTGTTATGCTGAAAAAAAATAATTTGGTTAATTGGGAACAGGTCAGTAACATGATTTGGTATAAAAAGAGCACCCCAGAGAGGCGGAGTCTCTCAGAAGTAAAGATGGGGAGGGGTTCACCGCTCTGTGAAAGACTGTGTGGGCAAACAGTGCAACAGTTTAAGAATAATGTTCCTCAATGTAAAATCATAAAGAATTTGGGGATCACATCATTTACGGTATATAATATCATTAAAAGATTCAGAGAATCTGGAGAAATCTCTGCATGCAAGAGACAAGGCTGAAAACTGACACTGGATGCCTGTGATCTTCAGGCTCTCAGGCGACAATGCATTAAAAGCAGACACGTGTTTGTAGTGGAAATCACTATATGGGCTCAGGAACACTTCAGAAAACCATTGTCTGTGAAAACAGTTCATTACTGCATCCACAAATGCGAGTTAAAACCAGATATAAACAATATCCATAACCACCGCCACCTTCTCTGGGCCCGAGCTCTTTTACGATGGACTGAAGCGAAGTGGAAAATTGTCCCGAGGTCTGACAAACCAAAAGTACAAATTCTTTTTAGAAATCATGGACACCGCGTCCTCCGGGCTAAAGAGGAGAGGAATCATTCGGCTTGTTGTCAGCGCACAGTTCAAAAGCCAGCATCTATGATGGTATGAGGGTGCATTAGTGCACATGACATGGGCAGCTTGTATATCTGGCAAGGCATCATTAATGCTGAATGATATTTACACGTTTCAGAGCAATATGCTGCCATCCAGACAAAATCTTTTTCAGGGAAGGCCTTCCTTCTGTCAGCAAGACAATGCCAAACCGCTTTCTGCACATATTAAAACTGCATGGCTCTGCGGTAAGAGAATCTGGGTACTAAACTGGCCTCCCTGCAGTCCAGACCTGTCTCCCATTTAAAACATTTGGCGCATTATGAAGTGCAAAATATGACAAAGGAGACCCTGAACTGTTGAGCAACTGAAATTGTATATCAGCCAAGAATGGGACAACATTTATCTTTCAAAACTACAGCAATCGGTCTCCTAAAAGTAAAAGGTGATGCAACACAGTGGTAAACATGCCCCTGTCTCAACTTTTCTGAAATGTGTTGCTGACATCAAATTCAAAATCAGCATACATCTTTCAAAAAACAATAACATTTCTCAGTTTCAACATCTGATATGTTGTCTTTGTACTATTTTCAATGAAAAATAGGGTTTCCATGATTTGCAAATTACTGCATTGTGTTTTTATTTACAGTTTACACAGTAGGGTGGCACGGTGGTGTAGCGGTTAGCGCTGTCGCCTCACAGCAAGAAGGTCCAGGTTCGAGCCCCGTGGCCAGTGAGGGCCTTTCTGTGCGGAGTTTGCATGTTCTTCCCGTGTCCGTGTGGGTTTCCTCCGGGTGCTCCGGTTTCCCCCACAGTCCAAAGACATGCAGGTTAGGTTAACTGGTGACTCTAAATTGACCGTAGGTGTGAATGTGAGTGTGAATAGTTGTTTGTGTCTATGTGTCAGCCCTGTGATGACCTGGCGACTTGTCCAGGGTGTACCCCGCCTTTCGCCCGTAGTCAGCTGGGATAGGCTCCAGCTTGCCTGCGACCCTGTAGAACAGGATAAAGCGGCTACAGATAATGAGATGAGAGTAGTTTACACAGTGTCCTGACTTTTTTGGAATTGGGGTTGTATGTGGAGTTTCAACTCAGATAGCTGTTGCGATAGAAATAACATATTAAAATTAAAATGAATTTAAACCTGTGGCACCACTGTCAGCTTCTGTTACAGGGAATTAAGCAATGCCTTCTGACCAATCAGCTTCAAGAATTTAACACCGCTGCAGTCTAAACTTTAATAGTGAAACTCTCATGACTGCATGGTGTTGACACATCTCATTATGATTTTGTTTGCAGCTAGAAATATACTTATGTATGGTAAGTTTCAATTTGAAGAACAGTCCACACATGAAAAACCTCATTTTTGGTATCATTTCCTTCTCCAACTTTCCAAAAGACATCATTCATCCAAATTAGCACTTTTTATTTAGGGATCTTTGTAACTATTTACGACCTCGATGACTAGTCTTACTAGAAGTCCAGATGGCATTTTTACCTTCTTACCCTTATTTCATTTGAGTTCAGACAGAGTAATGAGTACTGTGTCATACCTTGGACTTGGTGCGTTTGCTGGCGGTGCCAGAGCTGCTCCGTGAGGTGCGGTACGACTCGTACACCTTCCTGCTAATGAAGGTGTAGCAGATGGCCATTAAACCCAGAGTCCCCCAGAACACCACCTGACAAAAGTAGTTAAAGCCCTCGTGCCAGCGGAGGCCCAGCTCACTCTTCATGCTGCTGCATTTCAGCTTCCCAGTGCGACCCACAGGAAGCTCACGGTCAGTCAGGATCACATTAGGCAGCGCAAAAGCAACCATGATGGTCCAGACCACTGCACACACCACCTTACCCACCCCAACCCGCTGCAGGGCGCACTTTCCAAAGGGCCGCACTATTTTCAGGTATCGGTCCAGGCTGATGAGACCCAGCAGCAGGATGCTGATGTACATGGTGGTGTAGAAGAGCACACCCGTGTAGCGGCAGTAGAAGGCCCTCAGTGTGGTTGAGCCTACGCCCGCGTCCGTTAGTACCTTTATAGGTATGGTCAATGTCATGAGAAGGTCGGCCACCACCACGTTCTTCAGGTACACCACAAATGTGGAGCTGCTGTGGATCTGGAAGAAGATCCAGGCTGCCAAGCAGTTGAGGATGATGGCAGCCAGGAAGAGTGCAGAGTACAAGCAGGGGAACAGGACCGAGGTGATCCTCGTGTCCAGCTTGCATTGCATGGAGGTGTTATGCTGAGTCACATTCATCCTCACGTCCTAGCTTTGACTGGAAAATAAAAGTACTTTAAAAATATGTTTTATGCCATAATAATATTTTTTAAGTCATAAGCATTTCTGCCATATTGTTACTCAGTTGATAGTCATAACTTGAAAAGTATTTAATAATTAATTATTCAGTATCGCAGTCTAAATATCCTAAACCATGTGTATATTAAACAATAATTCCATAAAATTGAGTTGTACATGAGTGGATAGCTGACGAGGCATGTAGCACTGAGTTGGCTATAAGCCACGTACAATGAGATTGAGTGAAATAATTGTTTTATTCTATCCACATTCACTGGACTTTGAAAAACAGAGCATTTTAATTTTTTTCCAAATTTGATAAATAAAAACTTTACACAAAACGTCTGACAAAATAATTTCCGCTTAACAAACCAGCAAAATGGGGCGGCACGGTGGTGTAGTGGTTAGTGCTGTCGCCTCACAGCAAGAAGGTCCGGGTTCGAGCCCCGTGGCCGGCGAGGGCCTTTCTGTGCAGAGTTTGCATGTTCTCCCCGTGTCCGCATGGGTTTCCTCTGGGTGCTCCGGTTTCCCCCACAGTCCAAAGACATGCAGGTTAGGTTAACTGGTGACTCTAAATTGACCGTAGGTGTGAATGTGAGTGTGAATGGTTGTCTATGTCTATGTGTCAGCCCCGTGATGACCTGGCGACTTGTCCAGGGTGTACCCCGCCTTTCGCCCGTAGTCAGCTGGGATAGGCTCCAGCTTGCCTGCGACCCTGTAGAACAGGATAAAGCGGCTAGAGATAATGAGATGAGATGAGAAACCAGCGAAATGACAGGAGCAATTTGTGAAAAATAAAAAAAAGATATGTTCTTACCATCAAATACTTTTATTCCATATTTTATTGCTTTTTTTGTATTTTTGGGGTTTTGTTTTCGAGTAGAGTTTTTATTTCGTCCTTGTTTGGTTCAGCAAAATGCTCTGCCATTTTGTTTTTCTCTACTCATGGTATATGAGTTGATATCCTAGTAGTAGAGTAGTCAATCAGAGCATGTGATTACTCATAGCCAGTGAATGTGGATGGAATAAAAGCATTTAGTATGATGATGATTAAATATAGAATTTTCAATAACAAATACATTAATGGTCAAGAAAACTAGAGAGAAAGTATCTTGAACATGTACCTGACTGCAACAGAACTGTTAACGTGCACGTATTGTATATGAGAACAGTTGCATACACATATTTCCACAGTGGAAAACAAAAAGCCTGTAAAAATGGGTCACCATCTGCAGTTTGTAACCACACAGCAAAACCTCATCAAACAAACAACTTCAGATGACACGAGACAATGGTTTTCCTTTTTTACGTATAGTTCAGGTTTTGAAATAGCATTTACAGGCAAAATAATTCTGACAACATTTAAATGCTAATCAGGAAATGACACAATCGACAACCACGTTTTGATCTGTGAAAAAAAAAATATATTAATAAATACATGCAAACTTATTGCCTGAGATGAGTCAAATGACTCATGAGAACACTGCAGTTTTTATCATGTGGTATCCTGTCCAGCTGTAATCATAGACTGTAAAAATAATGGACAAAGCCTCTGTGATGTCACTCATAGGATTTCTGAAGAGTGGGTTTGAAGCTCAAACAAGAAGACAGTCATCTATATCCCCTGCCCTATATACCAAGTTTCAAGATATAATTTGTCACATTTTTCAAGTTCTGCTGCAGGAAACCAACCCTACCTCTTTACACTGACCTCAGCAGCCCATGGCATAAGCCCACTGGACCTTTGGTCCAGGTAAGTTAAAAATTAAAATTTCTCATATTTCTTAATATCAAAAGGCACATATACATTACTTAATCAACACATATACCAACTTTCAAGACCATACCACTCATAGTTTTCAAGTTCTGCTCCAGAAACAAAACCTAACCCTAAGACTAACCTGAGAGACCAAGTCTGAAGTTATTTCCATGGAAACATGAAAAATTAAACTTTCTCAAATTTCTTAGTATGAAAAGGCACATCTACATCACCCTGTTAACATGTATACCAAATTTCAAATCTGTATCATGAATAGTTTTGGATATATGCAAACGAACATTGCTCTTAGAAACTAAGTCAAAATCTATTTTATATGTAAATATTTGAAAAATACTTTTCTTCCCCCAAAAAAATCCAGAATAGCAAAAGGCACCAGTTCACATGTTACTTGATATGTATACAAAGTTTCATGAAGATATCTTAAGTAGTTTTAAAAATATGACACGGAAACGAAAACGTGACCGGACAGACAGCCGGACGGAAGGAACCCGTTTCTAAAAGGCACATCTACATCACCTTGTTAACATGCATACCAAGTTTCAAATCCCCATCATGAGTAGTTTTGGATATATGCTCTGGAAACGAACATTGCTTTTAGAAACTAAGTCAAAATCTATTTTCTATGTAAATATTTGAAAAATATATATATTTTTTACAAAAATCCAAAATAGCAAAAGGCACCAGTTCACATGTTGCTTGATATGTATACAAAGTTTCTTGAAGATATCTTCAGTAGTTTTAAAGATATGGCCCAGAAACAAAAACACGGACAGACGGACGGACGGACAGGACCCCCCCCCCCCCATTTCTATATCCCCTGCCAAACTTCATTTGCGCAGGGGATAATAAGGAGGCTACATGTGTCCCCATCTTGGCAGCGCCTGACTTCGCTAATCCATAAATGGAGAAAGGGATGGGGGTAGTGAAGTTTGGCTACTGGAATAGTATGGCTGGAACATGCCTACTAACCTCAAAGTTAACAAGCTAACTATGCAAGCTAGCCAACAAACTACTGGCTAAACTACAAGAAGCTGCTCCATAAGATACAGACCATAACCACAACGGCCGGTTTACCAAAAGGAAAAAAAAAATCATGGGGTGTGTAACCGTCCAATAATTGAGTTGATCAAGGAGTGTTGTCTTTTTGTCACTCAAGCTGTCAGACTGTCAGTTTGAGCCTAATTTACTGAAAGGGAGACCCTGATAAACTTCATCGGCGGTGATTACATCAAAAATATTGAAAAGTTAGTACAATTTAATCAAGCAAATTAAAGTAACTTAGAGGTGTAGTAATGTGTAAAAGTTGTGTTTGCATGGGAAAAGCTCTTAGACGAAAATAGGCAAGGCTCCATGAATTAATTACATAAATCCATCACCTGCGGTGAATTTGGCTTGAGTTCTGAGGTAATGCTAGCTAGTGGCTAAAAATATGACAAAACCCAGCTGTCAGTCAAATCAGCCACGTCCCTAATTATGCATAAGTGTATGACTCAATATAATTTAAGCTGTTGAATTATATAAAACTTCACCCCCTGCACAGTTGTCATGAAGGGGGACACTAGCTATCGAGACTGAAGCTGTTTTTTGTACCAGGCTGTAAATATATTTGTTTTTGCTGTAAAGTTGGACATTTTAACACAGGGGTCTTGCTTTTGGAGCCAGACTCAAGTGGCCATTCGAGGAACTGCAGATTTTAGCTCTTCCACACTGGCTTCACTTTTCAGGAGCATGGGTTGCCACTTGGCTGTAATGCTGAAATGACGTTAAATTAAATCACAATTACATCATGGCACTGTAAGGATACAAATCCATAATACTGTCCTTCTACACTCTTTTTTTTTTTGCACCGACAACATTAGATGAGACACATTTTTATGGAAAAAGTGATTAATTAGCTGAAACTGCACTATAACGATAGCAGACGAGTGCTTGGTTGGTTTATCCTTCAAACCATTAGCATGTTTTCTTTACAGGACAGCACATAAGCTGGATTTGACTGAAGGTAGTGTACTTTGTCATTTAAGATCTCTGATGATGAAAAATAAAACACCCTCAACCTGGATTTCCTATGAAGTCACTTGGAATGTTCTCCTCTTCAGCAAGTGACTTCAGATGAAAATGGCTGCTCGAAGCATCAGCAGGGTTCCTTCTTATTTTATATACAGTATAAGGCAGTATGATGGTGCAGTGGTGAGCACTGCTGCCTTGCAGCAAGAACATTCTGGGTTCTAACTTTGCAGGACTTCCTGTGCAGAGTTTGCATGTTCTGCCTGTGTGGGTTTCCTCTGGGTGCTTTAATTTTCTTCAACAGCCCATTGCAAATTAGGTCAACTGGCTACTCGAAATTTCCTGTAGGTGTGAATGTGAATCATTGTTCATCTCTGTGTTAGCCCTGAGATAGACTGGTGACCTGCCCAGAGTGTTAGTTGGGATTTGCTCCAGTTTTCCTCTGTTGGATAAGCGGTGTAGATAATAATTGGATGGATAGACAACATAACAATCAACATATAGACATACACTCTCCACCTGCTGTTTTTGTGGCTACTGCCTCATATAGAGGCAGTAGCCACTATGCCATCATGCTGTAAAAATGTAAGAGTGTAACAATCATGCACTGCGCATTCCGCATGATTACAATAGTGCATGCGCATAAGCATTACAATCACCAGAATGGTGAATCGTGATCTTGTGATATGAACAGTTGATCTCGTGTTATCATTGTGTTGTAAGAATGTAAGAATGAGTGTAACAATAGCGCAGTGCGTAAACTTCGTAACCAATCAGCACTTATCCTGATCAACTTTGATTACCCGTTCTATTTCTTGATAAACTTTGGAACTAATCAGAACTAGAAACGAAATAAGAAAAACCTTGTTATAACTTCATAGTATCAGAAGATAATCAGCAGATAAAAAGACAAACAAAATTCACCTCGTGGTTCGCCGAGGCTACTGATTCGATATCAAGTAAGTGGTGTTTATTTTAAGAAAATTTACTTTTTGATTATCACAGCTTTTGTTTGGTCCTTTTGAAAGGCCAAATGAAAGGTTTTGTAAGTTTTTTTTTTTTTATACTGTTGTATTGAAAATACCATTGTTACTTTCCTCTACTTCCCTGTCAGTTGAGTACAAAACATTCTTTGCTTTTGGAAAAATATTCTTATCATATATAGATGATGTCATTATCATTTGCTGAAATTTGTCTTTATTAAATATACTGTTATTCCATAATAATGTTGTTGTTTACGCCACTTGTAAAAATGTAATTTTTTAATTTTATTTTTTATTTTAGAGTCTTTACACTTGTGACACAAAACGTGTTCATTAATACTAAATAATGCTTCTAAGACAATTCCATAGCTGCCAACTACTACTAATAAATCGTATTTATTACGATTTGTCGTTTTGATTACGAAAATACGAATTTACTACAATAAAATACGATTTTGCCAATTTTCATGGGTCATTTTCAAAGTCTATCACCGGTGGGATTCGTATTTGAACCCGTTGTGACGTAGTCAGAGCGACAGAAAGCAGTGGGGGAGGGTAAACCATAGACATATAAACATAGACGCCGCATTCTGCGTAGAATCATACGTCATCCTCGCCGCCATATTGGATGTGGCAAAGTGGAGATTCTTCAACCGTCTCTGGTATAGCGTCTAGACAGTAGCCGAGAATAAAGATGCCTCATTCATGTGCTGCGTTTAACTGTACCAACAGGTTTACCGTCCAAACGAGATCACATGGGATTACCTTTCACAGGTGAGACTGGAAAAATACTTTTCAATACTGTTCCTTCAGTCTTCAGTTTCCCAGCTCATCTCCACCGGGTAGGTGTATAGTTATAAGCAGTGAGAATTAGATAATACAGTGCCACACTATGATGAACGTTTTTGAACGTATGATGAATGTTTTTAACCTTTCTGAATGTGAAGGAATCAGTGATGTATTTTGTTTTGGTATGACGTTAGAACCTGGCCGAACTCAGTTTGGCGGTCATTCAGCTCACTTTATTCAACGAGAGTAGGTCTGTGTGGTGACTCAATAAATAAAACAGTAAATTTTTATTTTCATGCACTATTGCAGTTTTTCCACTATTTCCATCATTTATCATATGAAGTCTTGTAGGTTGGTTATTGTGGCCTCAGGTTTTGGTAGCTTGCTACGGTATGCTGACTGATTAGCTTACCTGAGCTATCTATCGCGTATCTGTCGCTAGTTTGCAGTGTACAGGGTATTTCACACACTATTTATAACCATCACATTAAAAGTTATGTGTTGTTTTGATGCCTGTTTGTTTCCCAAATATATACGTGTGTGTCTTAATGGGTGAATAAAAGGCATCGAGTTAAATATTATTGTAGAAAGGGGCTTTATGAAGTTCAGTCCATTTTCTTGCATTGGTTTACGGGGAAGATTTGCCGCATCCAATATGGTGGACACTCTGACGTATCCCAGCAACGGAGCCACCAGCTCAATGCGGCGTCTATGTTTATATGTCTATGGGGTAAACAAACAGCATGTGGAGAGGGACACCATTGGAGCGTCGAGTGTTTTGGTGAAGATTCAGCGATCATGGAATGAGCGGAGAGCCTCTTCCTGCTCATGTTTCAACGAAAACTCCTAATTCTTCTAAAACTGATTCCAAAGCGGAGTCAAACGAGCGCTGTTCAATAGCACTTTCTACAGCGTCGCGCAGCCTTGTCGTCACTCCTGTAAAAGCCCGCCCAAAGAATCCAAACAAAAACCTTGCGTTGTGATTGGCGGGCACGATTTGATGCCCAGGGTGTGTTGTTGATTCTGTTCTGTTTGATTTGTAGTCATGTGAAGAAGCAAGTTGAAATTGACACTTTTTTGAGCTGTTTCACTTTGTGCCAAGCATGTTTTGAGGCATTTTTATGTTTGGTGTTGATTACAAGAGGTTCCTTTTATGTTTGATCTGTCCCAAATTGCTTTGATGATATATGTATTCTAGTTCCAGGTAAATTTGTTTCCATTGTTGAAAAGAACTTTGCAAATTAATGTAAGATGATAGTTTAGTTTGTAGAATAAATTTTGTCAAACTATTTTGTTTTGGTGTGATTTTTCAGGGTAGTTTTGCTAGAAAGCTTTGGCGGCGGCCCCCAACCCCCCACCAAGACTCAGTACCCAACCTTGTATTACTATTTACAATTTCGGAATGTTGGCAGCTATGCAATTCATGAACAAGTGCTTTCTTACTATTTTGAAAACAGACCTAGTTCACAGCACTGTATTTTGAACAAAGCCCTGATGCTGCTCACAGCTTGGTGATGCTTGCAAGAGATGAGGCTATTACAATTGATAACATGTATATATGCTATATTTACTGTATGGACATTGTATCAGAAAACAATTTTATTTATAAGCAGTAGCCACATGTACCCATAGGGCACCTATTTTATTTTATGCAGTTCTCCAATCAGCCAAACCCTTGACAGCAGCACAATGGATAAAATCACACAGGTACAAATCAAGGGCTTCAATTAATGTTCACACATCAGAATGAGAAAAATTGTGATCTCAGAGTCTGACTTTCACTGTGGCATGGGTGTTAGTTTGAGCCAGATGGACTGGTTTGTGCATTACCGAAACTGCTGATCTCCTGGGGTTTTCACACAGAGCAGTCTTTAGAGTTTACACAGCATGGTGCAAAAAACAAAACAAACAAACAAACAAACAAACAAACTGAATGAGTGACAGTTCTGCGGGTGGAAACAAACACCTTGCTGATAAGAGAGGGTCAGAGGAAAATGGCCAGGGGTGGGTTTCCCAAAAGCATCGTAGCACAAAGATCATCGTTAAATGGTAGGAGTGAGCATCACAATGAACGCTGTCTCTCCTAGTTAAGATGCTCTTAGCATTAAGAGGCTTTTGGGAAACCCGCCCCAGATTGGTTCAAGCTGCCAGGAAGGATATAACAACTCATATAATCATTCTGCCGCTAGGCGGCATGGTGGTGTAGTGGTTAGCACGGTTGCCTCACAGCAAGAAGGTTCTGGGTTCAAAACCAGCGGCCCGCAAGGGCCTTTCTGTGTGGAGTTTGCACGTTCTCCCTGCGTCTGCGTGGGTTTCCTCCGGGTGCTCCGGTTTCCCCCACAGTCTAAAGACATGCGGTTAGGTTAATATGGGACGGCCTTGGGCTGAGGTGCCCTTGAGCGAGGCATCTAACTCCCAACTGCTCCCTGGGCGCTGTTAGCATGGCTGCCCACTGCTCTGGGTATGTGTGTGTGCTCATTGTTCATGTGTGTGTTCACTGCTTCAGATGGGTTAAATGCAGAGAGGAAATTTCACAAGTGTGTGATGAATAAAGTTGTGCTTTCTTTCTTTACAACCGTGGTGAGCAGAAAAGCCTCTCAGCATGCAACAGCAGAAGCCCACATTGGGTTCCACTCCTGCAGCCAAGAACAGGAATCTTAGAATCAAGAACAAGTTCTTGTTAAAGTGGCCGGGGAGTGTATTCACTTATGAAATAAGTAATGTGAATGAGCTCAAAAAGTTACTATAGGAACAAGGATAGAGACGTGAAAGCTGATGAAGTTCAGGAAGCAGAAACTAAGGGTGGATCTGGGCTTATATAAGGTTTTATGAAGTCAAAGGTAACTTTCTGACATGTCTGCTTGACAAAATTTCATCTCATCTCATTATCTCTAGCCGCTTTATCCTGTTCTACAGGGTCGCAGGCAAGCTGGAGCCTATCCCAGCTGACTATGGGCGAAAGGCGGGGTACACCCTGGACAAGTCGCCAGGTCATCACAGGGCTGACACATAGACACAGACAACCATTCACACTCACATTCACACCTACGGTCAATTTAGAGTCACCAGTTAACCTAACCTGCATGTCTTTGGACTGTGGGGGAAACCGGAGCACCCGGAGGAAACCCACGCGGACACGGGGAGAACATGCAAACTCCGCACAGAAAGGCCCTCGCCAGCCATGGGGCTCGAACCCGGACCTTCTTGCTGTGAGGCGACAGTGTTAACCACTACACCACCGTGTTACCCTACAAAATTTCATGCCTTAAATAATTCAAGAACAAATACTGAGTACAGTCACTACTTCTGTTGCTATTTGGCACTGACTCAAAATACACAAGTGTGTTACACAATTTACTGTACACATCACATTAAAGGTAAAAATAATCACAACAGCATTACGATCCTGACACGACCTACTGAACCGGCCATTCCAAGACTGCTTTTCTTTCATTTCTGTCAAGACGAGTGCCTATTTGTTCAATAGTATTGATGTCCTTTCTTTCGACAACTTGCCTCACATCGGATTAGTAAAAACCATAAATAAAATAAATGTAAAGCAAAAAAAAAAAAAAAAATCATTCGCTGGTGTGAGAAATGAAACACATAAATACATAACTAAATGAGAAACAGGACAAACATAAAAAGGAAGAAAGTTAGATAAATTATCCTCTAGTAATGCGCATTTCATAATAATCCTTTAAGATAGAGGATCAACTTGAGGAGCAACACTTATTTTAAATTGCATATAAGTAATTATTTGCTGTGAATAGCACAGCATACACACTGCTATATTGTGTACAGATAAATGCATTGTTTAAATTGTCTTATAACTGTACATTGTGAGACAGTACAGCTTTTATATAGCATATCAAATGTTGCATCTGTAAATATCAAGACCAAATACTGAACAAAAAATAAAATACAGTAATTAAACATTTTTAAATATAACACAATGTGATTATGTTGGATTAGGAACTTACCAGCTGCTTTATTAGGAGAAGTGAAAAATTCTTCTGTTTTTTTTTTCTTCCCCAGATGAAACTGCTATGTGAAATTCAGTAAATGCCTGAGACCTCCCATTCACGCTGTGCTTATTTCTTTGTGCTTGTGGCCTGCATATGCTTGCAGAAAAATACACACGTAAACATGTCTCACACACATTCACACACACACTTGTTTTCTCTACTGTTGGCCTCTCAAAGCCTTCCTTTCTCGTCACAATAAGTCTGTCATTCCAGTGCCAGGGTTTATATCCCCATCCTGTTCCATTTCCTGTCCTTTGTTTCAGCGTGGCCTCAGTTCTGCCTCGTGCCCAACTTTATTTACTTATTTGCATAAACATCAATAGGTGCTAAATAGGTGCTGCACAACACTAACTAGCCTGTGACGTCTTTTCAGGAATTGGTACTATCTCTTGGAAATTAAGGTGCACACACACACACATGTATCTATAGATGGATTTCTAGCTGTCTGGAAAGACAGACGAGTGAGAGAAAGTGTGTTTTGGGTGCATGCATTGTGAGTGGTTGTGCATGTGCAAGCTGATATCTGTAAAACACACAGCTGTTTGTGGTTAGCTGCAGAAACTTCACATACCACCAATGTACCCCCCCCCCCCCCCCCCCCCCCCGATCCAGTCTGTCTGTGTGTGTATATATATGTGTGTGTGTGTGTGTGTGTGTGTGTGTGTGTGTGGGTATGTGTGTGTGTGGGAGATATTGCAAGTATATGGACTCATTCTGATAAAAACGAATGTGGCGTTTCTATTTTGACATTTTCTATTTTTATGACTACGCAAAAAAAGAAGTGAAGAAAAGAAACATTTCCACCAACCTACTAAATTTCACTTTTATCGTCACTAATAATTGATATTTGGAATGCTGTTGCTATGTATAATGTACTAACCCCATTTTCAGAAAAGTTGGGATAGTTTCCAAAATGCAATAAAACCAAAAATCTGTGATTTGTTAATTCAAGAGAACCTTTATTTAACTGACAAAAGTACAAAGAAAAGATTTTCAGTACTTTTAATGACCAAATTAACTGTATTTTATAAATATAAAAAAGTTAAAATTTGATGCCTGTAACACACTCAAAAAAAAAGTTGAGTCAGAGGCAAAAGAAGACTGAAAAGTTTATAGGCTATACAGTGGCGCTTGAAAGTTTGTGAACCCTTTAGAATTTTCTATATTTCTGCATAAATATGACCTAAAACATCATTAGATTTTCACACAAGTCCTAAAAGTAGATAAAGAGAACCCAGTTAAACAAATGAGACAAAAATATTATACTATTTATTTACTGAGGAAAATGATCCAATATTACATATCTGTGAGTGGAGAAAGTGTGTGAACCTCTAGGATTAGCAGTTAATTTGAAGGTGAAATTAGAGTCAGGTGTTTTCAATCAGTGGGATGACAATCAGGTGTGAGTGGGCACCCTGTTTTATTTAAAGAACAGGGATCTATCAAAGTCTGATCTTCACAACACATGTTTGTGGAAGTGTATCATGGCACGAACAAAGGAGATTTCTGAGGACCTCAGAGAAAGCATTGTTGATGCTCATCAGGCTGGAAAAGGTTATAAAACCATTGCTAAAGAGTTTGGACTTCACCAATCCACAATCAAACAGATTGTGTACAAATGGAGGAAATTCAAGACCATTGTTACCCTCCCCAGGAGTGGTCGACCAACAAAGATCACTCCAAGAGCAAGGCATGTAATAGTCAGCGAGGTCACAAAGTACCCCAGGGTAACTTCTAAGCAACTGAAGGCCTCTCTCAGATTGGCTAATGTTAATGTTCATGAGTCCACCATCAGGAGAACACTGAACAACAATGGTGTGCATGGCAGGGTTGCAAGGAGAAAGCCACTGCTCTCCAAAAAGAACATTGCTGCTTATCTGCAGTTTGCTAAAGATCACGTGGACAAGCCAGAAGGCTATTGGAAAAATGTTTTGTGGATGGATGAGACCAAATAGAACTTTTTGGTTTAAATCATGTTTGGAGAAAGGAAAACACTGCATTCCAGCATAAGAACCTTATCCCATCTGTGAAACATGGTGGTGATAGTATCATGGTTTGGGCCTGTTTTGCTGCATTTGGGCCAGGACGGCTTGCTATCATTGATGGAACAATGAATTCTGAATTATACCAGCAAATTCTAAAGGAAAATGTCAGGACATCTGTCCATGAACCGAATCTCAAGAGAAGGTGGGTCATGCAGCAAGACAACAACCCTAAGCACACAAGTCGTTCTACCAAAGAATGGTTAAAGAAGAATAAAATTAATGTTTTGGAATGGCCAAGTCAAAGTCCTGACCTTAATCCAATCGAAATGTTGTGGAAGGACCTGAAGCGAGCCGTTCATGTGAGGAAACCCACCAACATCCCAGAGTTGTTCTGTATGGAAGAACAGGCTAAAATTCCTCCAAGCCGGTGTGCAGGACTGATCAACAGTTACTGGAAATGTTTAGTTGCAGTTATTGCTGCACAAGGGGGTCACACCAGATAGTGAAAGCATACTTTTACCACTCACAGATATGTAATATTGAATCATTTTCTTCCATAAATAAATGACCAAGTATAATATTTTTGTCTCATTTGTTTAACTGAGTTCTCTTTATCTACTTTTAGGACTTGTGTGAAAATCTGATGGTGTTTTAGGTCCTATTTATGCAGAAATATAGAAAATTCTAAAGGGTTCACAAACTTTCAAGCACCACTGTAAGCAGGTTAATTGGTAATATTTAACAGTTATTCCACGAAATCAAGTTGTACATGAGCTGATAGCCAACAAGGCACGTAGCACCGAGTTTGCTATAAGCCACATACGAAGAGATTGAGTGGAATAACTGTTTTATTCTATCCACATTCACTGGATTTTGAGAAACAGAACATGTTTATTTTTATGTTTTGCAAATTCGATAAATAAACTTCCGCTTAGAATGTAAACAAACCGGCGAAATGACAGGAGCAATTTGTGAAAAATGCTGTCATAATAATTATTGAAAAATAAAAAAGATACGTTCTTACCATCAACTACTTTTATTCCATATTTTGTTCCTTTTTTGTGTTTTGGGGGGTTTTGTTTTCAAGTAGAGTTTTTATTTCGTCCTCGGTTGGTTCAGCAACACGTTCCACCATTTTGTTGTTGTTCTTTTTCTTCTTTAGTTTTTTTTTTTTTTTGGCTGGCAAACCAACTTACAGGCGCATTACTACCACCAACTGGGCTGGAGTGTGGAACAGGAGATATTGGGAGGGGAAAAAAACCCTACGTGTATTCTTTTAGCTATTTCTGTTTCCTGAGTACTTCGGAAAACTGTTGTCACTGAACACAGTTTGCTGCTGCATCCAGAAATGCAACCTGAAACTGTATTATGCAAGGAAGAATCCATTCATCAAGTCTATGCAGAAACACCACAGAAAATTGGTAATTACTTAACCAATTAAGTTATGCTGAAGTGAACAACACCTTATCAATAGTATACAAAGAAATATAATGTTAGCTGGTTGGCGAACTTAGTCAATGCTGTTGGAACTTCTGTAGTTTGCTAGTTTCCTAGAGTGGTAAAGTACATAACAGATAAGAAATACGATAAGAATAAGAAAATCCTGAAGCTTTGCTTTACACTTCCGCTTGTCCTTGTTGCCAGGAGACCTTTGCTAATGACTCCAGAACTGTCGTAGCAATGCAGGTGTAACAAAACACAATTACAATGCACACTGTCCAAAAAAATCACTTTGGTGACAATGACGACTGCCTCATGTCAATAAAGTCCTAGTTCACTTTTCATGGCCATGCAGAACTCTCCAGTCTTGGTTAGGTCTTGGTCTGATGTGATAATCAGTAACATATTAGAGCCAATCAACACAATCCAGAAACTGAATGATAGGACATTAGTAAAGAGCAGGTTCTGACACAGAAGACTTCCTCCAGATCTCACAATCTTTAAGTAGCGATCAAGGCTGATGAGTCCCATCAGAATCACACTCATGTTCATGGCTACTGTAGGTAGAAGAAGACACTTGAGAATCAGCAGGTGAAAGCATGCAGCCCTGGAGAGGCTCCCGGGAGTTCACTGGCAACTCAAATGGGAAAGGTCAAGGTCATGAGGAGGTCAGCTGCCACCAAGTGTTTCAGGTACACCGTGAAACTAGAGTTGGCCTGGAGGTGTGAACATATCCAAGCTACTATAAGGTTCAGCGCAAGAGGGAAAATCGTGAAATAGAGACTGGGAAGTGTGATTTCCCATGCTTCTTGATTCATTCCACAATCTGAAGAAGATGCATTTGGAATTTGGGTTCCATTTGAAGCCATAATTAAGCCTAAAAAACAAATTTGTGATGAGTACAAATACTTGTAATTAACATACCAGCAAAAGAAATTGACATTGCATTTCTCACTTTTCAACATAATGGCATTTTTCCAGCTCGTTAAATATAATATGAAAAATCTTCCATTAAATTAGGAATAAATATCTACAAAATAAGGAATAAATAATTTGGGAATGCGTTGCTAAGACTTACCAAGTCGAGAAAAAAGGGAGGGTGTGTTTATTTTCCACTTTCACTTTTAAGAAGAACTTCATTTTATTTGCAGATTTCACACTAAGACTCACATACATACATACATACATACATACATACATACATACATACATAAGTAAATTACCAGTGATTAAACACAGGTGAAAGCCATCACATTACCTGTGGAAGACATTAAAAGCCACCTGTCAAATATTGTGTTGGTCCTCCTTGTGCCGCCAAGCTCTGACTTGTCGAGGTATGCAAGGTTGGACCTTGCTTGTCCTGTGTATCCCACAGATCCTCGATTGGACTGAGATTTGGGGAATTTGAAGGTCAGTCAGATCAACACCTTGAACACTTTCTCATGTTCCACAAACCATTCCTGAACATTTTTTTTTTCAGTATGGCAGGCTGAATTATCCTGTTGAAAAAGGCCACCATTTGAATGGTTGTTTGTCTCTATGTGTCAGCCCTGCGATGATCTGGTGACTTGTCCAGGGTGTACCCCGCCTCTCACCCATAGTCAGCTGAGATGGGTCACAGGCAAGCTGGAGCCTTGCACAGGATAAGTGGTTACGGATAATGGATGGATGGATGGATGGATGGATGGATGGACAAAGTTACACAGATACATATACTTGCCCATTGTTCCTCCTTCTGGCACATCAACTTTGAGAACTGACTGTTTACTTGCTGCCTAATATATGTGCCAATGTAATTAGATCCTTAAAGATTAAGGATATTGTCTCTCTCCAATGTAAAGTCAGACTACATGAAACCTTTCATGAGTTATTAGCCTTGAACAAATCCTCCAGTAAAATCCTGTCACTAGAACATCTACCCTGCACTTCACCGTTCACAGTCACCCGATTACTAATTGCACACACCTGGACTCAATAACCACTGCACTCATTTAAGCACTCTCACAACACTTGCACTTTGTAAAGTATGATTCCTCGCTGCCGCATCTACCCACTCTCGATCTCTGAGCAGAAGGCTATGGAGGATTATGTGCAGGTGGCTCTACAACAAGGGCATATCCTCTGCTTCTGCTGGTTTCTTTTTCATGGAGCAAAAGGGAGGGGGCCTTAGGCCATGCGTTTATTGTAGAGGACTCAACCAAATCACTGTAAAATATCTCTATCCCTTGCCTTTAGTTCCTTCAGCCACTGAGCAACTCAGATCAGCCAGAGTGCTTCCCAAGCTTGACCGACACAGTGCTTATCATCTGGTGTGCGTCTGAGAGGGTGATGAGTGGAAGACAGCATTTAGCACCACCTCTGGCCACTACAAGTACTGCATGATATCATATGGGCTATTCTACATGTTAAGTGTCTTCCAATGCTTAATGAATGATGTATTGAAGGATGTGCTTGGTAAATTTGTAATTGCCGACATCGACATAATATTGATCTACTACCCTACCCTGGAAAGTCATGTAAATCATATTAAGAGTGTCTTAGCTCAACTGCTTAAGAACCACCTCTTTTTCAAAGCCAAAAAGTATGAGTTTCACATCATCCAGATCTTCCTAGAATATGTCACCAGTTCAGATGGAGTAAACATCGATGAAAATAAAGTCTCTGCAGTAACCTCTTTGCACACTCCTACTACAGGTATGGAGCTTCAGTGTTTTCTAGGATTTTCCAACTTCTATGAGAGATTCATCACAGGATTTAGTTCCACTGCGACACTACTCACAGTCCTGCTCAAAAAAGGTCCCATGCACCTCCTCTGGAATCAAGAGGCCAAAAGAGCCTTCTCCCAACTCAAAAAAGCATTTACTTCTGTTCCCATCCTTAAGCACCCTGAGCCCACTAAGCCTTTCGTTATTGAAGTTGATGCATCTGAGTTCAGTGTCAGAGCAATGGGAAGCCCAAGTTTCACCTGGTAGCTTTCTTCTCCAAGAAACTCACCCCCACAGAACAAAATTATGACATTGGTAACCAGGAGCTTTTGGCTGTCAAGCTGGCGCTAGAGGAGTGGCAACACTGGTTGGAAGGGAAAGCCTATCCTTTTACCATTTTCACCGATCAAAAGAATATGGAGTATCTCAAATCTGCCAAGAGACTGAATCTATGTCCAGCACACTAGGACCTCTTTTTCACTAGGTTCCAATTCACCATAGCCTACAGACCTGGCTCTAAGAACACAAAAGCCAACTCTTTTTCCTGTATCTACCCATCCACAGCTCCAGTTTTGCATCCAGAACCCATTCTCCCTTCAGCCTGCTTTGTGAATACCCTGATTTGGGAGATTGACCAAGAACTTGCTCAAATTTTGCCATATCAGGTTCCTGCCAACTGCATTTTCCATCCATCCATCCATCCATTATCTGTAGCCGCTTATCCTGTTCTACAGGGTCGCAGGCAAGCTGGAACCTATCCCAGCTGACTATGAGCGAGAGGCGGGGTACACCCTGGACAAGTCACCAGATCATCACAGGGCTGACACATAAAGAGAAACAACCATTCACACTCACATTCACACCTATGGTCAATTTAGAGCCACCAATTAGCCTAACCTGCATGTCTTTGGACTGTGGGGAAAACCAGAGCACCCAGAGGAAACCCACGCAGACATAGGGAGAACATGTAAACTCCACACAGAAAGGCCCCCATTGGTCACTGGGCTCAAACCCAGAACCTTCTTGCTGTGAGGCAACAGTGCTAACCACTACACCATTGTGTCGCCAGCAACTGCATTTTGCATAACAATTTGGATGTCTGCCAGTTTGCATTATTAAACTCCCTTCTGCTTTTATATCTGTCTGTCACTTGAAGTTTTCTGACAAATCCATTCTTCTTTTCTTAGGAAAAGTTTCCCTACTGCTTAAAACAGTGCTATTTAATAATAATAATAATAATAATAATAATAATAATAATCTCATCTCATTCTCTCATTATCCCTAGCCGCTTTATCCTGTTCTACAGGGTCGCAGGCAAGCTGGAGCCTATCCCAGCTGACTACAGGCGAAAGGTGGGGTACACCCTGGACAAGTCGCCAGGTCATCACAGGGCAATAATAATAATAATAATAATAATAATAATAATAATACCATTCTTTTTTACATCCTGAGGTCTTCTGTTTCACTGTATTTTCTTATCTTGATCCAATTTGAAAAAGAAAGAAGAAAACATTCCACATACCTTTTAGGATGTGAACGTGTCAAACTGCCCTTGTGTCATACATATCATTTGTTCATCTATAGCCTCTTCTATGAAGTAAACAGAGATAACAGTCTTGCTGAGTAAAAAAAATCACAACAAAAAACCATACTGACGTGACTGCCTTTGTACTCTATGTCTCTGCTGCTTCGTTGGAAACCATAATATTCCAGAGGACTGTTAAAACAGCAGAGAGGATGATGGGAACACAGCTCCCCTCTATGGACACCTGTTCACACACCACTGCAGGAACAAACTGCGGGTCATTTGTTAAAGACCGACATCACCCTGGGCATTCTCTGTTTAAGTGGAGAAGCCCTAGACACCAGCCAAGATTCCACTGACAAGAAAGTATCAGAACAAACAGGAAGTACTTCCACAACAGTTTCTTCCCATCAGCTATCAGACTGCCCTCAAAGGACCCGACCAAAACTCCTCCAAAATTGTGACAATAGACTGACAGAATGTCACCCTCATGCACACAATCATATTATAAATCATTATATTATCTGGGGTGGCACGGTGGTGTAGTGGTTAGCTCTGTTGCCTCACAGCAAGAAGGTCCGGGTTCGAGCCCCGTGGCCAGCGAGGGCCTTCCTGTGTGGAGTTTGTATGTTCTCCCCACGTCCACGTGGGTTTCCTCCGGGTGCTCCGGTTTCCCCCACAGTCCAAAGACATGCAGGTTAGGTTAACTGGTGACTCTAAATTGACCTGTGTCTATGTGTCAGCCCTGTGATGACCTGGCGACTTGTCCAGGGTGTACCCCGCCTTTCGCCCGTAGTCAGCTGGGATAGGCTCCAGCTTGCCTGCGACCCTGTAGAACAGGATAAAGCGGCTAGAGATAATGATGATATATTATCTGGACACAAGTGTTTTACTGGGAAATAAACTACTGATATTTTTCATACGAGCAACATCTGGGACATGGAGAACCAAAACCATGCCATAAATCTTGATTTGTCGCTCATGAGGAAATCGATGAAGTGGTTGGATAAATTTGGGTACTTTTTGTTTGTGAATGTGTCTATATAATAAAAAATCACACGTTGGATTGAAGATATCTTTGGTCACATCTAGTCCAGAAGGAATGATCTAAAGTGGGCCACCTTGCACAATAAATGTTCTACGCTATGTACAAGCTGCATGCAAGCTATATATAGAAGCTATATACACCCTAGGAATACATACCTATTTGCCAAAAAGAATCCAAAATTGTGATGAATTGACCAAGAAGAAGTGATTTTTGTTGAACTGCTCATTAAGGCTTAATTAGTCCATAACTTCATTAATAATTGGAATAAAGCAAATCTGGGTAGAAGTTATATGCACCTTAGGTACCCCTACCTTCATGCCAGAAAGAATCAAAATCGGTGAAGAATTGAAGGGGAAGAAGTGATGTGTGGAAACTGCTCGTTAGGGATTAATTACTCCATATCTTCATTATTAATTGCAATTATGCAAGTTTGGGTAGAAGCTATATGCACCCCATGCAGACCTACCTTCCTGCTAAAAATAATAAAAATTGGTGAAGAATTGAGAGAGAGAAGAAGCAATTTTCGTGAAATGTGGATGATGACGCACGGACGCCAGACGCCAGACAACACATGATGGCATAAGCTCATCGCCTGTCAGTCGGATGAGATACTACTACTACTACTACTACTAATAATAATAATAAAATCTGACGCAGTCACATTAAATATATTCATATAATAATTATAACATTTAGTAATAATAAAATTTTATTGTAGATATTTCATGCATTACAAATAAAAGTAGGTCATAATTCAAACTAAACACAATTACACACTTATTATTGCATATGAACTCACAAGCAAATGTTACAATATTTGTTTCTCAACTGGTTTCTTCACTGGATCGGTTTTCAACACATACCGCAGATCAGGCCTTAGACCTTTAGTCCAGTATAAAAATTTATAATAAAAACATTATGAATTAATTACAAAATGTTGCAAAATTGCTGTATTATTTATATCATGACAGACTTTGATGCATATGGAGATATGGTTTGGTCTCTAATGTGAACCTGTGCACAGTTTTAGCTTCCGATGTAGTTTCAACACCATTGAACTATCAGTGTTCTGCAGAAATGCATTACACACTGTAATGTCATGGCAGGTATTTACAAAGAGTTGCACACATTCACAGTTTGCAGCTGCACAACTTGAAATCACCAGTGCTTGCTTTAAATTGTAATTGTTAAAAAAAATAAAAAAAGGTCCATTGCTTTTGCCTTCAGCTTAGAGTGAAGTTTCTGAAGACTGGCATGCATCATTGTTTTTTTCCAAAGGATGGAAAGAGTTTTTCAAGGTCACATATCTCCCAAAACTTTTCCCTGAAAGCCTTACAGAGAAAAAAGTAGATCAGGGGATCCAGGCATACATTTAGAGATGAGAGCCAGAGGGTTAATTCCTTACCAATTTTCAAGAAAAACCAGGTACATGAGCAATTGCCTTTAATCTGTAATAAAGTATAAGGTATTCGGATGGAGTGGTAAGGTACATAACAGATAAGAAAGATGATAAGAATAAGAAAAACCCGAAGCTTTGCTTTACGCTTCCGCTTGTCGTTGTTGCTATGAGACCTTTGATATGACTCCAGAACCGTCTTAGCAATGCAGGTGTAACAAAACACAATTACAATGCACACTGTCCAAAAAATCACTTTGGTAACAATGACGACTGCCTTGTGCCAATCAAGTCCTAGTTTACTTTTCATGGCCATGCAGAACTCTGTGGCCATATTCATAGGGTCTTGGTCCGTTGTCATAATAATCGGTAACGTAATAGAGCCAATACACACAATCCAGAAAGTGAATGATAGGGCATGAGTAAAGAGCAGGTTCTGACCGAGAAGACTTCCTCCAGATCTCACAATCTTTAAGTAGCGGTCAAGGCTGATGAGTCCCATCAGAATCACACTCATGTTCATGGCTAGGTAGAAGAAGACACTTGAGAATCGGCAGACGAAAGCATGCAGCCCTGGAGAGGCTCCTGGGAGTTCACTGGCAGCTCGAATGGGGAAGGTCAAGGTCATGAGCAGGTCAGCTGCCACCAAATGTTTCAGGTACACCGTTAAACTAGAGTTGACCTGGAGGTGTAAACATATCCAAGCTACTGTAAGATTCAGCACAAGAGCAAGAGGGAAAATCATGAAATAGAGACTGGGAAGTGCGATTTTCCATGCGCTTTGATCAATTGCACAATCTAAACAAGATGCATTTGGAGTTTGGGTTCCATTTGAAGCCATCACTAAGCCTAAAAAACAAACAAACAAACAAACATGTGATTAATACAAATATTTGTAATTAATATACCAGCAAAAATAAAATTGAGCTCTATATGCAGTAAGCTGCAATGCCTGCCATCATGTCTGACACCTTTCTATCATAGCCAGCATTAACTTTTTCATCAATGAGCTCATCAATGAGGCTTGTGCACCCAATGGCACTGTGGCAGCGGGGTTGTGGCCAAGCGTCAGTTTGTGAATGGAGGGTGGTGTCAGGGAAGGTGAGTGGCAAAGTCAATGAACCTGGTGTCAATTAATTTTTTTTTTTTTTTTGTGTGTGTGTGTGTGTGTGTGTGTGTGTTTGTTGCAGTGACGGTGGAGGATAGAAAAGGAGGGAGAGAGTGAAGAGAAGGGAGCTCTCCTGACCAGAACCCGTGTGTGTGTGTTTGAATAGTGAGTGAGCGAGTGAATTAATGAAGCTGAAAAGTGATAATTGAAGGTATACTGGCATATATCCTTGACTCCTCTATCCCCTGAGAAAATGGCCTTTTCCACACCGTTTGGATTACACCAGTTTGTCACACTTCCTTTTTGGATTATTTGGGGCTCCCGCTATGTTCCAGCAGCTCATGGACAAGAACCTCCGTCCTCATACTGCCTGTGCAGCAGCGTACCTCGATGACATTATTGTGGATAGTAATGATTGGCCGCGGCACCTTGAACATGTTAGGGCTGTCATAGAGTTGCTGAGGCATGCGGTTCTCTCAGCTAACCCAAAAAAGTGTGCAATTGGTCAGGTGGAAGTACGATATCTAGGTTTCCACTTGGTCATGGGCAGGTGTGTCCTCAAATTGACAAGACTGCAGCGATTGCAGCCTGCCTGAGGCCCAAGACTAAAAAGGGGGTGAGACAGTTCCTGGGGCTGGCTGGCTACTATCGTAGGTTCATACCTAATTATTCAGATATCACCAGCCTGCTGATGGAACAACATCGTCAGCGCTTCTGGACGCTGGCATTGGGGGAGGCCGGCTAGCCATTTGCATTCAGCCAACAGCTCTGGGACGCCTGCCAGCGGTGGCTGAGGGTGGACGACTGTGACGCCGAGGGGATCATTTTTCTGGTGACACTGGAGCAGTTCATCGCACGTCTTCTGGAAGGAATGGTGGAGTGGGTCCAGTGTCATCACCTGGCATCGCTGGATCAAGCCATTGAGTTGGCGGGGGACCGTCTGGTGGCGGTTACAGCAGCAGGCAGATGTGTTGCCTCTTCTCTTTTTCTCTCTCGTTCTCCTTCTCCCCTCCCTCCTCTTCCCGTCCCATCCCCGCCCCATTCCCCCATCACGGAGACAGGGGCCGGTTCCCACCCAGCTGGCCCGCCGCACCCGCGGTGTCCTCCCGTCTTCTCCTTCTGTGTCTTCTCCCCCCAGGTGAGTGACGCCCATAACACTGGTGCAGAGGTGAAGCCTGGGCCAGTATTCTGGAACTGTGGGGAGCCTGGGCATCTCCAGGGTCAGTGTTCCACGATGGATGTAGGAGCCATGGTCTGGATCCCCGATGCACCAGAGATTGCCCCCGATTGGACTGGAACGTATCGTATACTGGTGAGTGTTCGAGGGGATACGTATCATGTGTTGATGGATTCCGGCTGTAATCAGACCTCAATCCACTAAAACCTGGTGCAAGGTGAGGCACTGGGGAAAGCACAAGTGGTGAAGGTTTTGTGTGTGCACAGGGATGTTCACAATTATCCATTAGTGTCTGTCCACATTCTATTTTGGGGAGAAAAACATAGTTCAAAGGCAGCGGTTAATCCACTTCTTACCCACCCGCTGATTTTGGGGACTGATTGGTTGGGGTTCAGAGGATTAATGGAGCATATAGTAGGGGGTGCGTCCTGCAATAATGCATCATGGGGAGATCCTGGTGTGGCATTGACTGGGGAAGCTGTCACAGAGCCGTCTACGTCAGCACCACGTCAGGGCAGTGCAAGGAGTGAGGAGCAGCTTGCCCCTCCTCCCTCTCTGAGGGATTCCCTCAAGGATTTCCTGTTAGAGCTGTCATGAGATGAGACTCTGCGTCATGCGTTTGACAAAGTGAGAGTAATCAATGGTCTCTCCTGATTTCTCCTGCCAAATGCGGCACCCACCTTCCCATATTTCACTATTATTAAGGATAAGTTGTATCAAGTGACGCAGGACACTCAAAGCAGTGAACAGTTAACACAATTATTAATCCCTAAGAGCCGTAGGGAACTCGTGTTCCATGTGGCTCACTTTAATCCCATGGCTGGACACTTAGGGCAGGATAAAATAATGGTCCGGTTCTATTGGCCAGGAATTCGTGGGGATGTTTGTTGGTGGTGTGCAGCATGCTGCGAATGCCAATTAGTAAATCCCATGACCACTCCAAAAGCGTCTTTGCACCCACACCCTCTAATCTAGGTCCCCTTTGAGAGAATTGATACGGATCTTGTCCGGCCATTAGCTTGATCAGCACAAGAATATTGCTTTATTTTAGTCCTGGCGGACTATGCAACCTGATATCCAGAAGCGGTGCCTCTCCGTAATACTCCGCATGCAGTATTGCGGAAGCACTCTTCCATGTTATCTCCCGGGTTGGCATTCCGAAAGAAATCCTAATGGACCAAGGCACTACATTTATGTCATGCACACTGCACAAACTATATGAGTTGTTGGGGATTAAATCTGTCCGCACCAGTGTCTATCACCCACAAATGGATGGTTTAGTAGGGCGCTTTAATCAGACACTGAAAAATTTAATTTGGAAATTTGTAAGTGAAGATCCACGTAATTGGGATAAATGGCTCAAGCCCCTGTTATTCGCAGTATGAGAAGGTTCCGCAAGCCTCCATGGGATTTTAACCATTTGAATTATTATATGGGTGAAAACCGTGCGGCATTTTAGATATGCTGTGGGAAAATTGGGAGGCAGGACCTTCAACTATTAAGAATGAAATTCAATACGTTCTCGACCTATGCACAAAGCTCCACACCCTCACACACTTAAAACCCTTTGGTGACTGACCCCTTGAAAATGGTTCCTCCAGGAACGATGACGTTTCAGTTGTCAAGACAACGGAAAAACTAAAATACAAAAACAGAAAGATACGTCACAATGCTCTTGTGCACAAAACAAAATGCTCTTGTATTTTAGTTTTTCCGTTGTCTTGACAACTGAAACGTCATCGTTCCTGGAGGAACCATTTTCAAGGGGTCAGTCACCAAAGGGTTAACCCAGGAGAATTTACGGCAGGCACAAGAACATCAAGCCCGGCTGTACGATAGGGGCATGTGCCTTGTTGATATTAAAGTGGATCTGTTTTAATATCAGCAGATCTTCGATTAAGGTACGTGAACCCTTTCATCATGGTACACCTTCAGCCTGTTCAGTGTGCTGAGTGCAGGATGTTTAGTCATTCTTCCTCTGCCACTAGCAATAGCTTTATTTGTGATAAGTGCAGATTAGTTAGCTATCTGATAAAGAAAATTACAGTGTTAGAAGCGCACATCCAGGCATTAGAGAAAGCCAGTGAGAATGAGAGCAGTGTAGTTTCTGTAGGGGAAAGTCTGGATGCCCTAGGTGGAGTTAGTAATCCCCCAACTCCGGCATTAGAGGCCTTACAGCGGGGCGAATGGGTGACGGCTCGGCAGCATAAGCATAGAGCCAAAGCTACCGCTGAGGCTCGCCCACAGGAGCACCACTCCTCTCCTCTTCACGTGTCGAACAGGTTTGCTCTCCTTAGTGATGCACCCACTGAGAAACCTGAAAGAGCTCTGGTTACAGGGGACTCTATCATACGGCATGTGAAATTAGCTCAGCTTTTAGGGGCACTAGCAGCTTTAGTCAGGTGTATACCGGGAGCCAGGATGCCGGACATAGCAGGTAATCTTAGGGTCCTAGGCAAGCACAGGTTCTCAAAGATAGTTATCCATGCAGGAGCTAATGATATACGCCTTCGTCAGTCTGAGGTTACTAAGAGTAACTTTGTAGAGGTGTTTAAATTAGCAAAGGCGATGTCCGATGCTGTAGTATGCTCTGGCCCCATCCCAATACGGTGTGGTGATGTAGCTTACAGCAGGTTATGGTCGCTGAACTGCTGGTTGTCCAGATGGTGCTCTGAAAACAGTGTGGGCTTTATAGATAATTGGGCTAATTTTGAGGGCACTGCTGGCCTGTTAGGCCAGGACGGTATCCATCCCAGTCGGGAAGGTGCTGCTCTCATTTCCTGCAGCATAGGTCATAGTATCAGAACAGGCCTAGTTAATTTCTGACAATCCAGAGCCAAGGCCAGGGAGCAGACAAACAGGCTAAACCGACTATCTGCTAGCTGCACAGTCATCACTCAGGGTCCACTACATTGAGACTGTGTCTGTTCCCCGAGCTCAACAAAAAAGTAGAAATACTCAGACAATTTGTTCCAGTAACCTAATCAATATAAAATTAGATCATACTGACTGTACAGCTGCTGCCAGCACCTTTGATCTAAAGGTGGGGCTATTAAATATTAGATCCCTTACATCTAAAGCACTAATGGTTAATGAACTTATTACTGATCAGGAGTTTAATGTACTTTGTTTAACTGAAACATGGATTAAGCCAAATGAATATATAGCATTAAATGAAGCTAGTCCTCCTGGATACAGTTATATACACCAGCCTCATCTAACTGGCAGAGGAGGAGGCGTCGCGATTATTTATAAAGATTATCTAGGTGTAACACAAGAACCTGGCTATAAATTTAATACATTTGAAGTTCTTCATACTCATATAATGTATGTAGCCTTGAAAAATAGGTCTACCCAGTTAATTCCGTTACTTATTATTTACAGGCCCCCAGGGCCATATTCTGAGTTTCTTTCTGAATTTGCAGATTTTATCTCAGATCTGCTTATTTCCTAAGACAAAGATTTAGTTGTCGGAGATTTTAATATTCACTTCGATAACCCAGAAGACCCTTTGAAAACAGTGTTTGTGTCCATTTTAGATTCAGTAGGGATTAATCAGAATGTCATAGGACCGACCCATAATGGTGGTCACACCCTCGATCTAATACTAACATTCGGGTTAAACATAGAAAATACAGTCATACTTCTACAGTCTGAAGTAATCTCAGATCATTATCTCATCTCATTCAAAATATGTCTGAGTAATAATATATGCACCTCACCACACTACTGTATTAAACGTACATTCACGTCAACTACTGCACAGAGCTTTATAAATGATCTCCCAGAGTTATCAACTTTGATTGGGTCACTGTCAGCCCCTGCAGAACTTGATCAGGCAACTGAATGCTTAGAGTCAACGTTCTGCTATACTTTAGATAATGTAGCTCCTCTTAAAAGGAAAATGGTCAGAGACAAAAAATTAGCACCCTGGTATAAAGATGACACTCACACTTTAAAACAAACCACTCAAAAATTGGAACATAAATGGCGTCAAACAAAATCGGTAGCGTTCAAATTAGCGTGGAAGGAGAGCTTCCTGAAATATAGAAAAGCTTCTTAGTGCTGCTAGATCAACATATCTCCTCCCTAATAGAAGATAAAAAAAATCCTAAGTCCACTATAGACACATTCACACCTGTACTATGTAGTAACAACGACTTCATTAATTTTTTAATGACAAAATTGAGAATATCCGACAAAAAATTCAAACTACTAATTTAAGGTCAGACAATGTAAGTGACCCTGTAGTTAACAATATAACTGTATCAGATCAGCAATTAGAATGTTTTATTCCCTTAGAGAAGTTGAATTACTTTCATTAATCTCCGCATCAAAAGTCTCAACTTGTGTACTAGATCCCTTACCTACACGTCTATTCAAACAGATAATACCTGAAGTAATTGAACCGCTTCTAAAAATAATAAAATTATTCTCTTAGGATTGGCTATGCGGGCGGCATGGTGGTGTAGTGGTTAGCGCTGTCGCCTCACAGCAAGAAGATCTGGGCTCGAGCCCTTTGGCCGGCAAGGGCCTTTCTGTGTGGAGTTTGCATGTTCTCCACGTGGGTTTCCTCCGGGTGCTCCGGTTTCCCCCACAGTCCAAAGACATGCAGGTTAGGTTGACTGGTGACTCTAAATTGACCGTAGGTGTGAATGGTTGTCTGTGTCTATGTGTCAGCCCTGTGATGACCTGGTGACTTGTCCAGGGTGTACCCCGCCTTTCGCCCGTAGTCAGCTGGGATAGGCTCCAGCTTGCCTGCGACCCTGTAGAAGGATAAAGCGGCTAGAGATAATGAAATGAGATGAGATGAGGATTGGCTATGCGGGCGGCATGGTGGTGTAGTGGTTAGCGCTGTCGCCTCACAGCAAGAAGATCTGGGCTCGAGCCCTTTGGCCGGCAAGGGCCTTTCTGTGTGGAGTTTGCATGTTCTCCGCATGGGTTTCCTCCGGGTGCTCCGGTTTCCCCCACAGTCCAAAGACATACAGGTTAGGTTAATTGGTGGCTCTAAATTGACCGTGAATGTGAGTGTGAATGGTTGTCTGTGTCTATGTGTCAGCCCTGTGATGACCTGGCGACTTGTCCAGGGTGTACCCCGCCTTTCGCCCGTAGTCAGCTGGGATAGGCTCCAGCTTTCCTGCGACCCTATAAAACAGGATAAAGTGGCTAGAGATAATGAGATGAATGAGATGAGATGAGGATTGGCTATGTACCCAAATTCTTTAAACTAGCAGTTATCAAACCTCTGATTAAAAAGCTGATCTTGATCCCTGTCAGCTGTCCAATTATCGGCCAATATCAAATCTCCCCTTTATCTCCAAGATCCTTGAAAAAGCTGTGGCACAGCAGTTATGCTCATATTTACATAGGAATAACATCCATGAAATGTATCAGTCAGGATTTAGACCTCATCATAGCACAGAGACAGCTCTGGTTAAAGTAGTAAATGACCTACTGTTGGCATCTGATCAGGGCTGTGTCTCGCTGCTTGTGTTGCTTGACCTTAGTGCAACATTTGATACCATTGATCATTCCATTCTTCTGGATAGACTAGAAAATGTTGTGGGAGTTAAGGGAATGGCCCTCTCTTGGCTCAGCTCTTATTTAACTGATCGCTATCAGTATGTTGATGTAAATGGTGATTTTTCTAGACATACTGAGGTAAAGTTTGGCGTTCCACAAGGTTCTGTCTTGTGCCCATTGCTTTTTTCCTTATATATGTTACCTCTGGGTGATATTATTCATAAACATTGTATTAGTTTCCACTGTTATGCTGATGACACACAGTTGTATGTTCCTGCAAAACCTGATGAGAGACACCAGCTTAATAGAACTGATGAATGTGTGAAGGACATTAGACACTGGATGCTTATTAACTTCCTTCTGCTTAACTCTGACAAGACTGAAGTACTTGTACTAGGACCACATGCAGCTAGAAGTAAGTTTTCCGATTGCACAGTAACTCTGGATGGCCTTTCTGTTTCTTCACGCGCAGCAGTAAAAGACCTCGGAGTGATTATTGACCCCAGTCTTTCATTCGAAACTCACATTGATAACATTACCTGGATAGCTTTCCTTCATCTCAGAAATATTGCTAAGATGAGAAATTTAATGTCACTACATGACGTGGAAAAACTAGTTCATGCTTTTGTTACCTCCAGGTTGGATTATTGTAATGCCTTACTGTCTGGATGTTCCAATAAGTGCATAAACAAGCTCCAGTTAGTTCAAAATGCAGCAGCAAGAGTCCTTACTAGAACTAAAAAATATGACCACATCACCCCTGCCTTATCCACACTGCATTGGCTCCCAATCAAATTTCGTATTGTTTATAAAATACTACTATTGACCTTTAAAGCACTGAATGGTCTCGCACCACAGTACCTGAGTGAACTTCTGGTCCTCTATGACCCACCATGCCTACTTAGATCAAAAGGTGCAGGCTATCTGCTGGTACCTCATATAGTGAAGGCTACATCAGGGGCAGATCATTTTCTTACAAAGCCCCACCGTTATGGAACAGCCTTCCAAGTGATGTTCAGGAATCAGACACAGTCTCAGCGTTTAAGTTGAGGCTGAAAACATATCTGTTTTGTCAAGTCTTTTGTTAATGGTGTTTAAGAGGTAAAGGAATAGATCTGGAGGGTCCTCAGACATAGAGTGTTTTGGTAAACTGGGATGTATGGATGCTGTCAGTCCCCCACTCACTTGCTCACTCGAGTTTGTTGACAGTGTAGTGGCTGGCTGCTTTATGTCCTGGGGCTCCCTCATGTCTGTGTTACCTTCTGGCTCTCCCCTTTTAGTTATGCTGTCATAGTTAGATTTGCCGGAGTCCCTATTTGTACTCAGTGCAATATGTATACTGTTCCTACTTATTCAGGTGACATTGGGCATACCTAACAACCTGTGTTTTCTCCCCCCCCCCCAAATCTGTCCCTCTGAGTTACATGTCGGTCCTGGGATCGAGATGCTGACCTCTTCTGCTCCTCGGACCTGCCTGATCCATCCTGATGCCCTGTGTCTGGTTGGAGTCTCATCGCATCACTCCTGTGGAGGACAGCCCCATATGGACAGTTGAAAGTCACACTTGGAAGATGCTCTGGACACTTACAGTAATGCTTTTATGGCTGAGGACTACAGTTGGCTTGCTAACTTTAGGACTGCAGTTGTCATGAACAATTTTGCACTCAAGTTTCCATCAATGAAGAGTTATAACATCAACGAAACTGTCTTCATGTTAAAACTGTTAATGTTATAGTCATGTTGTCTGTTGTTGCCCAAATAAGGATGGGTTCCCTTTTGAGTCTGGTTCCTCTCAAGGTTTCTTCCTCATGTCGTCTGAGGGATTTTTTCCTTGCCACCGTCGCCACAGGCTTGCTCATTGGGGATAGATTAGGGATAAAATTAGCTCATGTTTTAAGTCATTCAAATTCTGTAAAGCTGCTTTGCGACAATGTTTAATGTTAAAAGCGCTATACAAATAAACTTGACTTAGGGAGTTCACTATGGGAGACAAAGTACTCGTGTTACTGTCCACATCAAGCTCCAAATTAGTTGCTAAGTGGCAAGGGCCCTTCGAGGTCACATGGCGAATCAGGGACGTTGACTATGAGGTGAGGTGAATGGATGGGGTGGGTGGGGCTCTGCAAATATACCACCTCAACCAGTTAAAACATTGGAACGAGGGGGTCCCTGTGGCATTGGCGTCAGTAGTTCCAGAGAGGGCGGAGCTGGGGCCAGAGGTAAAAACAACAAAAGCAACAACTCAAACCACTCCAGTCCCTTGTGGAGACCACCTCTCACTAGCCCAACTCACAGAGGTTGCCAAGTTGCAAGAGAAATTTTGCAATGTGTTCTCGCCACTTCCCGGCCACACCCACCTCATAGAACAGCACATTGAAACACCCCCCGGAATGGCGGTGCGTACCTGCTGTAGGGGCGCTGCCATGCCGTAGCCATAGTACCCACAATTCCCTGCTTCACTTTATGGCCCGTCTTCTCCCCTTCCACTGTTACAGCATTGAACACAACAATCCCTGTACTCGATGCCATGTTCTATCTCCGCCCATTCTTCTGACTCCCTGTAATGGTATTGGATACAGAGATGATACTGGATACCAAATACAGTGATGTCACGACTGTGCTTTAAAACCCGCAGCGGAATCGAAATTCTTTCTCTCTGGTGGTGGATCCCCATGCGTGAAAGAGAGACGTCGTTGTATCTGTGCTAAAGAAGGACAAAGAATAAAGAACGAGCTATTGATACCAGACCTTTAGCCAAAGTTCAGTGTGTTTGATCCTCGCACAGTTGTAATAATAACTGAACCAGTTAGTTACTGTAGCCCACACAGTATTTTAAATTAGAAAAGGTGACCGGATCCCTTTTCCCTTTCGCAACATTGACGAACTACAAACAAGATTCCTTCCAGATCATCGGATGACTGACGGGACACCGAAGATCTTCAGCTGATGAACTGTAAAAGCAAAAGGAACAGAACTGTTTTCTCCCTGGACCTGCGTGCCGCACTGTCTTCGGATAACAGACGGTGCACTTTCAGTCACTAAGCAAGAGCGATCTCAAGTAAGGCTGGCATCTGGGCAATTGTTAGTCGTAGCTGTGGCTAGTTAATGCGAAGAGTGTTGTTTAATTGAATTCATTCATGGTTTAAATGTACGCATTTTGATTCACATGAAAGCCGGTTTTAGACCACATGTTGTTTGATTTGCTTTGTTTACTATTCGTATTAGTCAGATTGTGCATGTGTTCTCTCTTTCTCTCTCTCTCTCTGTCTCTCTCTCTCTTTAACTCCCTCCGTTGCACTACACCCCTCAACATTGGGATTTCAGAAGTAGCTAAGGGTTGAATAGAAGTTTGGGTTTAAGTCCTAGCTGGGACTAGTTTTTGAGTTACAGATCCTTTGTTACTCTCCCTCGTGCACTTTCCTTGTTGCCCAACCCCCTTTAGACGGTGCCTAGCACAAAGGCTCGTGCATTACATTCACATACCACACCTATCTCGCCCGCGTGCACACACAGCCTCGTTCCCTCACTCCCCTCCTTTTTGTCGTGCGCCTGTGCACACCCTCTCTCCTTAGCTCCTCCTCATCTCATTAGTGTGTAACTGCGCACACGTACGCACACGCCTACACTCACACACACACTCTCACACAGACACACATAAATACGTGATTTCCCTCTCACATTTTAACATTCACTCGCCCTTACACTGCAACACTTGCATATAGCCCATTACTTCTGATCACCATTAATGCCTTGGTTATCATCATATTCACTTCTGATTTCTCATCCTGTTTACTGCTGGTTATTATTCTACTTACTACTGACTGTTGCTTTCTACACTACTGATTATTACTTGTATACATTGTATCACCATTTTTTATTGAATTATTCCTTAGCTGCTATTGTTACTATATCTGATCACTATTAGTTTGCTAATTCATGTCAGCTATTTCAATAAATGGTACCTTTGGAGTAAACTGTGTCCTGTCTATTGCTACAGCATTCACTGAGTGCCAACCTCTGCCAACAAGCATTCTAATTGCCTTTGCCCATTTGGTTGTTATATGAATGTTATAGATCTAGAGTAAACGTTAGAGCTACAATACTCACTAAAACTATAGCAGCATCACCACTAAGTTATTCCATTGAGTTTAATAGTTTAGCTATAAACTATTAGACACTTGAATTAATGAATTTATGAGACTGATCCCTTTTTACATGAGACTGATTCGATAAGCCTATTGCACCAACTGTTAGGGTTTTGCTGGGATTTGAACCTGGTTCGTTGGTGTGATAATCCAGCAAACCCCCACTAGGCCACCAGGGGGATGACTCAAATGCAGAGGCGTGAGGCGGAAGTAGAAAAAGAATCAAAAGGTTTATTTAAACTATATACACTATATACAGGGCAAAACAAAAGACAAAAAAAACCAAAGAGTATAATCCAAAAGAAAAGCAAAGTGCAAAAATTCAAAAGCTAAGAAGATCAAAAAACACAGTACAAAGGAAACTGGAGATAAACATAACAGCACAAAGACTCCGTGACAAGAGGACTGAACTCAGGGGTATAAATAGACAAACTAATTAAGGACACAGGTGAAGATAATTAGGCAATTAACACAAACACAAAACACAGGAACAGTGGCGGCCTCTAGAGGCCAAAATAAACACGACATGAAAAGGAAATAACAGCGGCCTCTAGAGGCCAAAACAGTCCTAGTCCTAACAGGACCCCCCCCTCTAGGAGCGTCTCCTGACGTTCCCAGGGCGATCCGGATGGGCCGAATGGAAGTCCCGACATAGTTCTTTATCAAGGACATCCCGAGCAGGAACCCAGCAGCGCTCCTCAGGACCATAGCCCTCCCAGTCCACCAGATATTGCAACCCGCCGCGGACCCGGCGGGAGTCAAGCAGGCGATTCACAGTGAACACAGTCTGCCCCTGGAAGATGCGGGGGGGTGGGGGGTTCCTAGGGGCAGGGGCATACGTAGACGTCAGTACGGGCCGTAACAGGGAAACATGGAAAGTGGGGTTGATCCTCAGAGTCCGGGGCAACTGGAGCCGGTAGGAGACAGGGTTCACCCTGCGCACCACCTTGAAGGGGCCAATGTAGCGAGGAGCAAGCTTGCGGTTCTCCACCCGCAGTGGAAGGTCCTTAGTGGACAGCCAAACACGCTGCCCAGGGCGGAAAGCGTGTGCAGGTCTTCTATGGCGGTTGGCCTGAGTCTGGTTGGTTCTGGAGGTCTGTATGAGGGTCTTCCTGACCTTGCTCCAGGTCTTGCGACACCGTCTCACATATTGGTTGACCGAGGGCACCCCCGCGTCCTCCTCCTGGTCCGGGAACAGAGGTGGCTGGAACCCGAATTGGCACTGGAATGGCGACAGCTTGGTGGCCGATGACTGCAGGGTGTTGTGGGCGTACTCCGCCCATGGCAGCCAGGTGCTCCACGATGTCGGGTTATCCATAGCCAGGCCTCGCAGGGTGGTTTCCAGGTCCTGGTTGAGCCTCTCCGTCTGACCATTGGACTGTGGGTGAAACCCAGAGGAGAGGCTGGCAGTGGCTCCGATGACCTTGCAGAACCCGTGCCACACTCGGGAGGAGAACTGGGGCCCTCGGTCTGAGACGATGTCCTGTGGAAGACCAAAGACTCGGAAGACATGATTAAACAAAAGTTTCGCAGTTTCAAGAGCAGAGGGGAGTTTGCACAGTGGTATGAAGTGGCAGGCCTTGGAGAATCTGTCAACTAAGACCAAAATGACCGTGTTACCTTGTGACTCAGGGAGACCCGTGATAAAGTCGACTGCCACGTGGGACCAGGGACGCCGGGGAATGGTCAGAGGATGCAGGAGACCCTGGGGACGCTGTCGTGGGTTCTTGGTTCTGGTGCAAACCTCACAGGACAGGACAAATGACCTTACTTCCTTCTCCATGTTAGGCCACCAGAAGCGTCTTTTCAGGAAGTCCAGGGTCCTCCGAGCTCCTGGGTGGGCGGTGAGAGGGGAAGAGTGACCCCACTGGAGAACCTTGGCCCGGGCTTGATGTGGGACGTACAAGAGGCCTGGTGGCCCCGTCCCAGGACCGGGGTCCTGGCGTTGGGCTCGTCGGACAGCCTCCTCAATACCCCAGCGGACAGGGGCCACAATCCGGGACACAGGGATAATAGGCCCGACTTCATTCTCCCTGTTAGTGGCAGAGAACAGTCTGGACAGTGCGTCAGGTTTGGTGTTCTTGGAGCCGGGGCGGTATGAGAGGGTGAAGTCAAACCGACTGAAAAACAGGGCCCACCTAGCCTGTCGAGGGTTCAGTCTCTTGGCTTGCTGGAGGTACTCCAGGTTCTTGTGGTCAGTCCAAACCAGGAATGGATGTTGTGCTCCCTCCAGCCAGTGCCTCCACTCCTCAAGGGCCAGTTTGACCGCTAGCAGTTCTCGATCCCCCACATCGTACCGGGACTCAGCAGGACTCAGGCGGTGGGAGAAGTAAGCGCAGGGGTGCAGCTTTCCTTCCGAACGTTGAGAGAGCACCGCGCCGACACCACTGTCCGAGGCGTCCACCTCCACGATGAATGGTTGGGAGGTGTCCGGGAGAACCAGAATGGGTGCCGTGCAGAAGCGGTCCTTGAGGTCTTTGAACGCTTTTTCTGCCTGAGGAGACCAGCCATAAGATCCACCTGTCCCTTTGGTGAGGTCTGACATGGGTGCTGCCACAGAACTGAAGTTCCTGATGAACTTGCGGTAGAAGTTAGCGAATCCTAAGAACCGCTGAACCTCCTTAACGGACTTGGGAGTAGGCCAATCCCGGACGGCCAGGGTCTTGGCAGGGTCCATTTGGAGTTGGCCTGTCCGTACAATAAATCCCAGAAAGGAGACCTCGGGAACATGAAATTCGCATTTCTGGGCCTTGGCGAACAGATTGTTCTGTAGCAGCCTCTGGAGAACCTGGCGGACATGGTGGCGGTGCTCCTGCACGGTCTTGGAAAAGATAAGGATGTCGTCGAGGTAGACAAAAACGTATAGGTTAATCATGTCCCTTAAGACGTCGTTGATTAGGGCCTGAAAAACAGCTGGTGCGCTGGTGAGTCCGAAGGGCATCACCTGGTATTCGTAGTGCCCAGACGGAGTCTTTCTGTTAGGGTTTTGCTGGGATTCGAACCTGGTTCGTTGGTGTGATAATCCAGCAAACCCCCACTAGGCCACCAGGGGGATGACTCAAATGCAGAGGCGTGAGGCGGAAGTAGAAAAAGAATCAAAAGGTTTATTTAAACTATATACACTATATACAGGGCAAAACAAAAGACAAAAAAAACCAAAGAGTATAATCCAAAAGAAAAGCAAAGTGCAAAAATTCAAAAGCTAAGAAGATCAAAAAACACAGTACAAAGGAAACTGGAGATAAACATAACAGCACAAAGACTCCGTGACAAGAGGACTGAACTCAGGGGTATAAATAGACAAACTAATTAAGGACACAGGTGAAGATAATTAGGCAATTAACACAAACACAAAACACAGGAACAGTGGCGGCCTCTAGAGGCCAAAATAAACACGACATGAAAAGGAAATAACAGCGGCCTCTAGAGGCCAAAACAGTCCTAGTCCTAACACCAACACTACCCTTACCACTTACCTGAACACACACACAAAAAAGGTGGTTTGGGATGAACTCAAGGCCATGCTCAACATGAGCATAATCAAGGAGTAACACAGTGACTGGAGCAGTCCGGTGGTCCTGGTACCCAAAACCGATGGTTTGGTCCAGTTCTGTGTGGACTACAGAAAAGTCAACACAGTGTCTAAATTCGATGCATACTCAATGCCTTGCATTGATGAGTTGCTTGATTGGTTAGGTGCTACTCACTTTTACTCAACACTGGAATTAAATTTGGAATTAAAGAAGGGATATTGGCAGATATACAGTGGTGCTTGAAAGTTTGTGAAACCTTCAGAATTTTCTATATTTCTGCATAAATATTACCTAAAACATCATCAGATTTTCACACAAGTCCTAAAAGTAGATAAAGAGAACCCAATTAAACAAATGAGACAAAAATATTATACTTGGTCATTTATTTATTGAGGAAAATGATCCAATATTACATATCTGTAAGTGGAAAAAATATGTGAACCTTTGCTTTCAGTACCTGGTGTGACCCCCTTGTGCAGCAATAACTACAACTAAATGTTTCCGGTAACTGTTGATCAGTTCTGCACACCAGCTTGGAGGAATTTTAGCCCATTCCTCCATACAGAACAGCTTCAACTCTGGGATGTTGGTGGGTTTCCTCACATGAACTGCTCACTTCAGGTCCTTCCACAACATTTCGATTGGATTAAGGTCAGGACTTTGACTTGGCCATTCCAAAACATTAATTTTATTCTTCTTTAACCATTCTTTGGTAGAACAACTTGTGTGCTTAGGGTCGTTGTCTTGCTGCATGACCCACCTTCTCTTGAGATTCAGTTCATGGACAGATGTCCTGACATTTTCCTTTAAAATTTGCTGGTATAATTCAAATTTCATTGTTCCATCAATAATAGCAAGCTATCCTGACCCAGATGCAGCAAAACAGGCCCAAACCATGATACTACCACTACCATGTTTCACAGATGGGATAAGGTTCTTATGCTGGAATGCAGTGTTTTCCTTTCTCCAAACATAATGCTTCTCATTTAAACCAAAAAGTTCTATTTTGGTCTCATCCGTCCACAAAACATTTTTCCAGTAGACTTTTGGCTTGTCCGCATAATCTTTAGCAAACTGCAGACGAGCAGCAATGTTCTTTTTGAAGAGCAGTGGCTTTCTCCTTGCAACCCTGCCATTGTTATTTAGTGTTCTCCTGATGGTGGAGTCATGAACATTAGCCATTGTGAGAGAGGCCTTCAGTTGCTTAGAAGTTACCCTGGGGTCCTTTGTGACCTCAGCGACAATTACACGCCTTGCTCTTGGAGTGATCTTTGTTGGTCGACCACTCCTGGGGAGGGTAACAATGGTCTTGAATTTCCTCCATTTATACACAATCTGTCTGACTGTGGATTGGTGGAGTCCAAACTCTTTAGAGATGGTTTTGTAACCTTTTCCAGCCTGATGAGCATCAACAACGTTTTCTCTGAGGTCCTCAGAAATCTCCTTTGTTCATGCCATGATACACTTCCACAAACATGTGTTGTGAAGATCAGACTTTGATAGATCCCTGTTCTTTAAATAAAACAGGGTGCCCACTCACACCTGATTGTCATCCCATTGATTGAAAACACCTGACTCTAATTTCACCTTCAAATTAACTGCTAATCCTAGAGGTTCACATACTTTCTCCACTCACAGATATGTAATATTGGATCATTTTCCTCAATAAATAATTGACCAAGTATAATATTTTTGTCTCATTTGTTTAACTGGGTTCTCTTTATCTACTTTTAGGACTTGTGTGAAAATCTGATGATGTTTTAGGTCATATTTATGCAGAAATATAGAAAATTCTAAAGGGTTCACAAACTTTCAAGCACCACTGTACTTGACTCCTCTATCCTGCAAGAAAATGGCCTTTTCCACACTGTTTGGATTACACCAGTTTGTCACACTTCCTTTTGGGTTATTTGGGGCTCCCGCTACGTTCCAGCAGCTCATGGACAAAAGCCTCCGTCCCCATGCTGCCTATGCAGCAGCGTACCTCGATGACATTACCGTGTATAGCAATGATTCGCCGCAGTACCTTGAACACCTTAGGGTCACTGAGGCATGCGGGTCTCACAGCTAACCCAAAAAAGTATGCAATTGGGTGGGTGGAAGTACGGTATCTGGGTTTCCACTTGGGTTATGGGCAGGTGCATCCCCAAATAGACGAGGCTGCAGCGATTGCGGCCTGCCTGAGGCCCAAGGCCAAAAACGGGGTGAGACAGTTCCTGGGGTTGGCTGGCTACTATCATTGGTTCATACCTAATTTTTCAGACACCACCATCCCACTGAATGATCTCACTGAAAAGGGAGCACCAAATTCAGTCCAGTGGATGAAATAGTGCCAACAGGCTTTCACTAAGGTAAAAGCTGCACTGTGTGAGGGGCCACTTTTCCACTACCCTGACTTCTCTCTCCCCTTTATTTTGCAGACAGACGCATTGGACAGAGGGCTGGGGGCCGTTTTGTCCCAGGAGGTAGAGGGTGAGGAATATCCCGTGTTGTACATCAGCCACAATGTCTCGATGCATAAGTACAGCACCATCGAGAAAGAGTGCCTGGCCATCAAGTGGGTGGTTCTCACCCTCTGATACTACCTGCTGGGGTGCCCTTTCACACTCTGTTCAGACCACGTACCCCTCCAGTGGATCCAACGCATGAAGGATGCCAATGTGCGGATTGGTATCTCACCCTCCAGCCATTTAAATTCGAGGTGGTCCCCAAGCTGGGGGCGCAGATGGTAGTGGCAGACTTCCTGTCCCGTCATGGGGGGAGTCCGCTGCAGGCCGGCTGGCTCCCCAGCCTGAGTCGGGCTGTGGAGGTATGTGGCAGCGGGGGCATGGCCAAGCATCAGGTTGTGAATAGAGGGTGGAGTCAGGGAAGATGAGTGGCAAAGTCAATGTACCTGTTGTCAATTAATGTTGTGTGTGTGTGTGTGTGTGTTTGTTGCAGTGACGGCGGAGGGTAGAAAAGGAGGGAGAGACCAAAGAGAAGGGAGCTCTCCCGACCAGAACACGTGTGTGCGCGCACGCGCGCATGGGTGTGTGTGTCTGAACAGTGAGTGAGTGGGTGAGCGAGTGAATGAATGAAGCTGAAAAGCGATAATCTTAAAAATAAAGTGTGTGAGAACATCATTTCCCGCCTGCCATGCTTCAGTACTCCACCCACATAAGGGTTTACTACAGACGTTTCACCAGTTCACCAGTTGTCCTTCCTTCGGCCACTCTTGGTAGGTACTAATCACTGTGTTTCGGGAACACCCCACAAGACCTGTGGTTTTCAAGATGCTCTGATTTAGTCATATAGTCATCACATTTTGACCCTTGTTAAAGTTACTCAGATTCTTGCAATTGCCTATTTTTCCTGCTTCCAGCACATCAACTTTGAGAACAGAAAGTTCACTTGCTGCCTAATATACCCCACACTGTGATATTATGGTTTTAATGTAATGGCTTAAAAAAGAGAGAGAGAGGGAGAGAGAGATTGTGTCAAGGCTCAAAGCTTCATTAATGCGCTGTTAGTCAAGCAAATTGCAAGATAAAGATCTGAATTTTCAAGATACAGCAGGATCTTATCTCTCTTTGTAAAGTTAGACTACCCAAAACTTTTCACAAGTTGTGTTAATAGCCTTCCACCAATCCTACAGCATTGCTTTATAAAAGATTTCTTCACTGTTTAGGAATACCGTGAAAACCCACAGAGCTGCCATTATTATGACACTCTTGAATCCTCTAAATGCATGCATCGCATGCAATTGCCAATTCAGGACAACCATGTATACTTGTACACTTGTCAGTGTCCAGTTAAAAACAAAACAAGACAAAAAAAAACCCATCAACTCTTGCTGGAGATGAAAGAAAGAAACCACAAGTATTATTTGTTCCCTTATATTTTCAGAAACTGTGGTTCAGTTCTAACATGCTATAAACTAGAACTTGGTTCAGCGGTATATCAGACTGTTGAGTTGTGAAACTTTGTCAAAGCGCTGACATGGAACAGATGCACATATTAATTTCTCTGTTTGTAAACATAGAGAAATTGTAATCAATTCAGAGCTTGATTTAAAGACCATTTCATTTTTTTTTATACCACAGAATTATGGTTTAAACATAGTGATGATATACTATCACCATCACGATTACTGTGATATAAACATGAATGTAAAAAATAATGTGATTTGTAATTTATGCAATTTCAGTCATTTATAATACACATCTAAATGGGTGATTGCACTACTTCAGCATGCATGTAACGGACATCCTATCCCAGGGACACTGGCTTTGAGGTAGGGACACACCCTTTATGAGATGCACACACCATCCATACACACCTGGGTGATTTTTTTTTTTTATATTAACCATGCATTTCACCTCCTGGCAGGTTTTGGGGAGTACATGCACAGAAAATCCAATGAAGTTACAGAAACTCAGGATCAAACCTGGAACCTTGGAGCTGTAAATTGACGATGCTGCCCAGTATACCGCAAGAGAATTTGGAAGGAAGTAGCAGAGATCTCTGCTGATTGTAGCATTAAATACAGAAATATCTGCCCATTGCTGAATGATTTATGAAATAAAAGCGGTAGTGTAGATACTGTATGTACTGTAAGCCAATAAACTGAAGCTAATTATATACCATAAACCAGAATTTGTTGACTGAATTGAATGAAAGTTTTATTTAACTCAATTTAAATAGTTTCTAAATAAAATGATAACAAAAAGCCTGTTGTTCTTAGGAAAATGTTCCTTATTGATTAAAATATGCTATTTAAGACTACTACTACTAAATAATAATAATAATAATAATAATAATAATTTTTTTTTACATCCTGAACTTTTCTGTTTAACTGTACTTTCTTATCCTGATTCAGTTTGAAAAAAAAAAAAAAAAACATTCCACATACCTCTTAGAGTGTGAGCATGTAAAAGTGTCCTTGTGTTGTTTATATCACTTGTTCATCTAAGGCATCTTCTCTGAAGCAAGACCAGATAACTGTTTGCTTGAGGAACAAAACACACCCACTGATGTGACAACTTCTCTGTTCTCTGTGATGATGGAACTTCATGTGTACAATTGTACACATTATGTCCGAAGGGGTTAATACTGGGTAGTAGGGTGACCAGATTTGAGTTTGTGAAAAAGAGGACACCTCAGCATGTGTGTGTAGTGTATCACATGTTCAAATACAAATATGTCCACAGACATGGTGACTAGATATGAAAATGAGCTTTATTGGCCGTTAACAACACTAACGTAGAAAAAAAAACATTGCCTCAAAATGTGCAAACACTGCTTCAAATGTGCAAAAACAAAATTAAACATTTCTGTGCCATTCAGTGCTGTGATAAAGTATTATATAAAATATAAAGTAAAGGTTTTCAATGTTTGTCCCGATAAAACAATAATGGTAACCTAAAAAAAATACAAAATAAAACATAATTTGTTAACATAAACATAATTATTTGTATGGGCACAAAATAAAACATTTCTCAAAAAGTAATAGGCTACACTGGCCTATGGCTTTTCAGTCCTCCTCACATGGGGCGTATTTCTCAGATGACTGAGGCCATGTACACACGTAGCCGGGTATTTTTAAAACCGAACATTTTCCCCCCCTCTGTTTATAAAAATGTTTTATCCACACCACCTCGTCTTCGAAAAAAATCCCTTCCACACATAACCGAACATCTGCGTTTTCAATCACATTCATAAGCATTCCAAACCTGTAGATGGCATTATTTCTCCAAATCCTACCGCCTAATCACATCAGAATAGCCCTCTGTTGGCTTCACTTCCGCCTAAACATAAAACATGGCGCCAAGCTCGTTCGTCTGGACAGACTCGGAGACAGAATTGCTTCTAAACACAATTTTGGAGTATAAACTTCAAAAGACGCAAGAAAACGTTGATTGGGAATCTTGTCAAAGCAAATATGTGGACATATTGACCCTGTTTTTGGAGCAGTAGTTGGGCTTCTAAAATTAAACATGTAAATAGCACCTGCACAATAATTAACGCTTTCAAGGCACTACTCCGATCCATTACTCTTTGTCCATGCTTAATCTGGCTTCTACAGTAAACAAAGGTCGCATGTTTGACGTCAGGGCAGATTTGTTGTCATTTTTTTGGCGCAGATTGTGAAGTTCTAAAACGCAAAACTCCGGTTATCTCTGTCTACACGAAAAGGCATACACGGAGTTTTCAAAAATCTTCACTTTGCCCGGAGTTTTTTAAAATATTCGTTTTTGATGTGTTTTAATGTGGATGACAGGCCAAAACGTAGAAAAATATCTTCGATTTAGCAGATACCCGGCTACGTGTGGACGGGGTCTGAATCTTTCCCAACAGTTGTCTATTGCCGAAGAACATGATTGCAGGTCATGTTCTTGAAATTGTACTGTGTGCACAGAATCCCCTTTGGTGAATCAACAGACAAGCGATTCCTCTCCTTGGTCCATTGGGCTTGCATCAGTGAAAAGATTCGTTCAACATTTGCACTGTGAGCAGGTATGGCAAAAAAACAAACAAACTGTGCCATCTTAAGTAGCTGTGAATGAAAATTGACACTTTTGGATCTTTCAAAGAATTTGGTCCACCTCTGGTGTGCTAGTAGATCACTGAAGTCTGCATCACTGTTACTTCTCTCAATGAATTTCTTTAGATTGGTGACCTGATCAAAGCACTTTGAATCATTAGTTTCCACCCCTTTCCCAGCTAGGTGCTTGATGCAGCCCTCTACGTCATTCCAGTCAGGAATTTCACTCAGATACATCCACATAAAAGTGGAAAACTCCTCCATGGGTGCCATCCATCTCTCTAGATAGTCAGAACATGAACTGTACAGGTCCTGTACTTGAGCACAGAAATGGTCACACCTTTGTCCATATCCATCCTTCTGCTTTTGTGCCAGCATACTCTTGACTTTAAGAGGCATGAAGTTGTTCATCTTGCGTTCATGAAGCATGCTCTGGACCCTGTTCAGAATCCTCTTTACTTCCACAACTGAATTGCTCTTCCTCTCCATCTCTTGGATATGCGACTGAAATACACACGAGTGAATGCATTTGCCAGAGGTAAATCTCACTGAACTCGTTTTCAAAAAACTTCCTGATCTGCATTGGTGGCTTTTCCTGTGACAAAAAGAATGCTTTCAAAGCTGGATACATCTGTAGCAATCTCTCAATCCCTGGGAATAATGACAGCCATTGTGTCTTGCTGTGAGATTGGAGAGTTCTAAATTCAACTTGAGCAAACTCACAGTACTCCTTCAGACTCTCTGTGCGCACAGTGTAGATGTGTAAATGTTGATAAATTTTGAAAATGATGTGCTCAATGTGGGCGGCACGGTGGTGTAGTGGTTAGCGCTGTTTCCTCACAGCAAGAAGGTTCTGGGTTCGAGCCCCGTGGCCGACGAGGGCCTTTCTGTGCGGAGTTTGCATGTTCTCCCCATGTCTGCGTGGGTTTCCTCTGGGTGCTCCGGTTTCCCCCACAGTCCATCACAGCCCCACAGACATGCAGGTTAGGTTAACTGGTGACTCTAAATTGACCGTAGGTGTGAGTGTGAATGGTTGTCTGTGTCGATGTGTCAGCCCTGTGATGACCTGGTGACTTGTCCAGGGTGTACCCCGCCTTTCGCCCGTAGTCAGCTGGGATAGTCTCCAGCTTGCCTGCGACCCTGTAGAACAGGATAAAGCGGCTAGAGATAATGAGATGAGATGTGCTCAATGTCAACATCCAGTGTGTCTGCTCCATGGTGAACACAATTGTTTGGGGTGCTTTTAATTTCAAGTAACTTACTTTGGACACCATCATTTTTTCCAATCAAAATACTGAATGAGCAGAGGGAATATTTTCACTGCTCCGTCATTGCTGCCATCAGTAGACATGCCACAGTAGGGAATATCTTGAAGTGCTTCTAGAGCAAAGTCAACAGAATGTGGGGCTATCACGGCGTTTACAATTGCTTCTGTCTTTGTTCGAGCACTTGAGAATTTTTGAGCTGTTAGGGAATCTGTGAAAACCTTTTTTAACAAGCCAGATGTGCAGTCCATTGACCTGTAGCTTTCGTGGTGCTTAACTGTGTGAAAAGCATTGGTACCCTCTGCTGCAGTGACAGTTGCACTCTCAGATTTACTTGCAAAAAACTCTGTGAGTTTGGATGATGAGCTCTCACCCCTCGCTGCCGTTGTATGCTTGGCTGAACTTATGTGTGCTTGTAAGTCGTTGGCACCTTTATTTGCGACTGACACGTAAGTGCCTACTTTACACGTCAGACACTCAGCTTCGTATGGATCATGACCAAGACGAAAACATGGAAATTTCTTTTTTAATTCATCCATGAACTTACATTTACGTCTCGGCATAGCTGCAGAGATGCCGGGTACATATGCTCTCTTTGATAAACAAGGAAGCTCGCGGCGTGCTACTGAGGTGCACACTGACCAATTAAATGATTAGCCCAAAGAAAAGGCTATCGACCAGTGACGGTAGCTCTACAGTCAGACCGTACACCCCTCCCCCTACTCAATTTCTTTTTTTAGATGACACATATCAGACTAGACAAGTACATACACGTGTCGGGGTACAATATAGACATATCACAAGGCATATGTAGGCCACAGGTATAGGCAGGAGGACAAGAAATAATAAAAAAAGCCAAAAACAAATAAAAGTCACAAGTGAGTTAGACAATAGTTCCATACAAAGGTACAGTTCTCTGGGCTTTCGCATTATTGGAGTGACTTATTGTTTCAATGTAGTTATTCACATCGATCATGAAGGCCGGAAAACAAGGTTTTCCACCACTAAACTTGCATTTATGGATGTGGTACTTGGCAAACAAAAATAACAAGTTTATAATGAAGTATTTGCTCTCATACTCTTTTTCATAGTCAAATATACCAAAGAATACATCTTTAAAACAAAATGAAAGATTGATATTTAGGTCAGTGTGGATAAATTCTTGGACCTCTGACCAAAATTTCACAGTGTGAGGACAGTTCCAAAACAGATGTGAAGTGTTTTCTAGCAGTACATTACAAAAGGAGCAATTAGTATCAATGTCTTGTTTATAACGTTTAAGAAAGGATTTCACAGGGTAAAATCTATGAATTAACTTAAAGGTGACTTCTCTTACTTTATTTGTAACAAAGTACTTGAATGCTAAAGTCCATACCTTCCTCCAATGCATGTTCTCTACAATACCATTCCAGAAATGGACAACATATGGGAGAGAAACAACGTCACTTTGAAATACAGCTCTGATTTTTCTATTGATGTTGTGATGTTTTGAGGATAAGCACAGATTGCCTATAACCGTGTCAGATAAAGAGGTCAAATGAGCAAAGTGTGATGGCAAGTTGCCCTTTAACAGCATAATGATCCCTGTAGGAATTGCATCGAAAACAATAGCATATTCCTTAACAGTGATAGGTATGCCATACGTTCTTAAAAAAATCAGAGTATTCATATAGTCTACCATTCATTGGAATCAAAAAGCTGGCTAACTAGGGTGATGTTGTTTCTGAACCAGTTATCAAAGAATAAAGTTTTCCTTTTGTAAAGAATATCCTTGTTATTCCATATGTAACATCTATGCGGTGAGAAATTGTGTTTATATAGGAGAGACCAAGCCAAGAGCATCTGTTTGTGAAAATTTGACAACTTCAATGGGAGCTTACATACATTGAAATTACGCATAAGCAAAAATTCCAGGCCACTAACTTTGGAAAAAACATAGTTGGGGATGAAATTCCAAAGTGATGTCGGGTTGTTCCTAAACTGTCTGATCCAATTAATTTAAAAGTGTTATTCAATGTCGTGAAGTCTAGGAAATTCAACCCACCACAATGGTTTTGGTTCATTATAACTGATTTTCTAACATAGTGTATTCTATTTTTCCAAATGAAGTTAAATAACATATTGTCAATTTTTTTTAATAGACCACCATCAACAGCCAAAGAAAGAGCACTATAAGTAATTCTAGAAATACCATCAGCTTTGGACAAAAGTATTCTGCCTCTCAAAGACAGGTCCCTTTGTAGCCATGAGTTAAGTTTCTCTTGTGTTTTATTAATGATGGGGTTAAAATTCAAAGAAGATCTAGAGATTTGATCTTTGGAGATTGTAATTCCTAAGTATGTGACTTGGTTCCTTAAAGGGATGTTATGTATAAAGGGCATAGAACAATCTTTTATAGACAAAAGTTCACACTTGTTAATGTTCAAGTGGAGACCTGAAGCTTCAGAAAATGCTTTAATGATATTTAATGCTGGGCTGCCAACTCTCACGCAATGAGCGTGAGACACACGCATTTGATTGTCTTCACACGCTCACACGCCATACCTCCGATTTCTCACGCTAGAAAAAAAATCTAGTTTATCTATCTAATCTAGGCTACCCACTGCATCGCGCCAACCACTTGCGATTGATCAATTACTCCTTACGCATGGCTAAACAGGCAGAGAGGTGTTCCATTCTGTACACACTCCCCTATGGTAGGTGGCGCATCTAATGATGCTGCACTCACCGGAAGTTGGATAATTGCCTACTGTAAATTTAGAGGAAGAGGAGGGAGAAGAAGGTATCCGAGTTGAAGACGGGTGTCTCAGACAGGTTTGTACATATGCACGCCAATGTGTGGTGTTACTGGCGTAATTATGAACTTATATAAAGTTTCTGAATCGTTTTAGCCTATAAGTGTTGTGAGAATATTTAATGCCATATCGAGAGCTGTGTACTAGGCATGCTAAATCATTATAGGCCTACTGCCATGCCACAGCCTCTATCTTCTCCAACAAGCAGCACGGGAGAGCACCTCCTTAGCACACGTTTATTAAGGCGCATTTTTAGTTTGTTTACTGTATGTTATCATATTTTATGACTTTATTTGAAGCCATACTGGAAATGTTGTAAAATAAAGCAAGTAAGAGATAATATTACAAATGCAAGAAGAGCCATTAGCCACCATACCTATTGTTTATTTACAGGGTATTTATTTTTAATTATTTATGATGTATGTAATTGCTCAGTTAAAGTAAATAAAGCATGGTCACCTGTAATATCAAAGAACTTGAACTTGTGAATAATTTAAAAAAAGACAGAGAACAATCTACTGAGGAGACAGGGTTTCAAAGAGGGCAAGACAGGTAGAGAATATTTGTCAGATAACAGGCCCTGACGAATGCTCTATTACTAATAAGAAACATAGATAAGAAATAAATTAATAAGAAATATATTAATATAGCTTATTTAAGTATGACCAAAATTTTTAAGCCCGACTTTGTGTGCACATTCCCACCTGTGGCCAAGGTTCAGCTTTTTGTGTTTCAATACTGTTCAAACTTAATCATTTTAATGTTTCTTGTAGCACATGCACATTTTGCTTACTGTTTAAGCATTTTATTTGTTCTTTTGCTGTTGATATTTTTCCCCATGCCAATCTTCTGCTGAACCCAGTGGTGGGGAAAGCCCTTAAATGCATAATGAATAGTCAGTGAGGGACAATCTTATTTTTTGCAACAGTTATTAAAAACTTAACATTTAGTTTCAATTCAGAAGGTGCTTAGGCTTAGCTGATGAAATATTTTCAAACATGAACTTGCCTTTAAATCTGAAACACAGGTCTATAGGGCTACAGGAACATTGGCAGTCATCTGTAGTTTTCTAGTGTGGGGGCTTTTAAGCCAAAACTTGGTGCTTTTGTTGGCCACAAGCTGAAGGCCTGGCAAGTCAGGGTGTGTAAGAATGTAGGTATGGCACAGCAGGCCACTCCAAAAATCCACCAGAATGCAGGAACATCTACTAAATCCAAAATCTCAAACCCCCCCCCCCCAATTGTCCATCTCCAGCTGGATGACCCACAAACAAAACACCAGAATGCAGGGGGACAAGTGAATATCAAACTGAATACAAAATTCCCACTTACTGCATGGTGTGCGGAAAAATTTTGCCGTCGACCGACCCCCCCCAAAAAAAAAATATCTCACTCCAAGGAATTTCGAAAAGTTGGCAGCCCTGTTTAATGATATAGGAACTTGGGAGGCATCCTTAAGAAAAAGAGTGGTGTCATCAGCAAGCTGACTAATAATGATTTGTCTACCAGCTATTGAGATTTCTTGTAAAGCACTATTTGAAATATGAAGAGCAAGGAGTTGCGAGGCTATTAAGAATAAATACGGTGAGATAGGGCAACCTTGTTTAATTCCACGAGAAACATTAAATCTAGGAGATGTGCCATATTTTAATTTAACTGAGCTACTACCATTCTTATAGAGGGTTTTAATAGTTTTTACAGAAGAAATGTCCGAATCCAAATTTGACAAGGGCTTTTATGATGAATTCATGTTCAAGAGAATCAAATGCCTTGTAAAAATCTAGAAAAAGAATGAAACTATCATCATTGATAAGATCATTATAATCTAATAAGTCTAAGACGAGTCTAATATTGTTTGCAATATGACACTTCCTCATGAATCCAGATTGGGACTCATCAATGATAGAGTCCAATACATATTTCAGTCTATTAGCAAATATTGTAGTTAACACTTTGTAGTCATTGTTTAGGAGTGTAATAGGATGCCAATTTTCTAGGTTTTCTATATCTTTATTTGGTTTAGGGATGAGAGTGATAACACCTTGAGTCATTGTTGTTGGTAGAATTTCATTTTCTATGCTTTCTGTAAATACTTTGGTTAGAAAGGGGGCTAGTTCTGTACTGAACATTTTATAAAACTCTGAGGTTATACCGTCACACCCAGGACTTTTATTGTTTTTCAAATTCCTAATAGCTTGTAAGACTTCATTTTGGGAAATGTTATAGTCACATGCATCTCTATCCTCTACTGCAATAATTTTACAAAGGTTAATTGATTCCATGAAGGAGTTGGACACTTCTTCGCAGTATCTAGAGGTGTACAGATTACTGTAAAAGCTATGGCAGAAGGCAGATATCTCTTTAGGATTGCTAATTATTTTATTGACCACTTTTAATTTACAGTTAGGTCCATAAATATTTGGACAGAGACAACATTTTTCTAATTTTGGATCTGTACATTACCACAATGAATTTTGAACAAAACAATTCAGATGCAGTTGAAGTTCAGACTTTCAGCTTTAATTCAGTGGGTTGAACAAAATGATTGCATAAAAATGTGAGGTACTAAAGCATTTTTTAAACGCAATCCCTTCATTTCAGGGGCTCAAAAGTAATTGGACAAATTAAATAATTGTAAATAAAATGTTCATTTCTAATACTTGGTTGAAAACCCTTTGTTGGCAATGACTGCCTGAAGTCTTGAACTCATGGATGTCACCAGATGCTGTGTTTCCTCCTTTTTAATGCTCTGCCAGGCCTTTACTGCAGCGGTTTTCAGTTGCTGTTTGTTTGTGGGCCTTTCTGTCTGAAGTTTAGTCTTTAACAAGTGAAATGCATGCTCAATTGGGTTGAGATCAGGTGACTGACTTGGCCATTCAAGAATATTCCACTTCTTTGCTTTTATAAACTCCTGGGTTGCTTTGGCTTTATGTTTTGGGTCATTGTCCATCTGTATTATGAAACGCCGACCAATCAGTTTGGCTGCATTTGGCTGGATTTGAGCACACAGTATGTCTCTGAATACCTCAGAATTCATCTGGCTGCTTCTGTCCTGTGTCCCATCATCAATAAACACTAGTGACCCAGTGCCACTGGCAGCCATGCATGCCCAAGCCATCACACTGCCTCCGCAGTGTTTTACAGATGATGTGGTATTGGATCATGAGCTGTGCCATGCCTTTGCCATACTTTTTTCTTTCCATCATTCTGGTAGAGGTTGATCTTGGTTTCATCTGTCCAAAGAATGTTCTTCCAGAACTGTGCTGGCTTTTTTAGATGTTTTTTAGCAAAGTCCAATCTAGCCTTTTTATTCTTAAGGCTTATGAGTGGCTTGCACCATGCAGTGAACCCTCTGTATTTACTTTCATACAGTCTTCTCTTTATGGTAGATTTGGATATTGATACGCCTACCTCCTGGAGAGTGTTGTTCACTTGGTTGGCTGTTGTGAAGGGGTTTCTCTTCACCATGGAAATTATTCTGCAATCATCCACCACTGTTGTCTTCTGTGGGCGTCCAGGTCTTTTTGCATTGATGAGTTCACCAGTGCTTTCTTTCTTTCTTTCTCAGGATGTACCAAACTGTAGATTTTGCCACTCCTAATATTGTAGCAATTTCTCGGATGGTTTTTTTCTGTTTTCGCAGCTTAAGGATGGCTTGTTTCACCTGCATGAAGAGCTCCTTTGACCGCATGTTTTCTTCACAGCAAAATCTTCCAAATGCAAGCACCACACCTCAAATCAACTCCAGGCCTTTTATCTGCTTAATTGAGAATGACATAATGAAGGAATTGCCCACACCTGCCCATGAAATAGCCTTTGAGTCAATTGTCCAATTACTTTTGGTCCCTTTAAAAACAGGGTGGCACATGTTAAGGAGCTGAAACTCCTAAACCCTTCATCCAATTTTAATGTGGATACCCTCAAGTGAAAGCTGAAAGTCTGGACTTTATGTCCATGTCCATTATATAACTATAACTTGAATATGTTTCAGTAAACAGGTAAAAAAACAAAATTTGTGTCAGTGTCCAAATATATATTGCCCTAACTGTATCTATTGTAGCATGAAAAGCTTTATTCTTTTCTAATCTAAAAAAAATAGGCAGAGTTTTGCTCCCCCTCTTCTAACCACTTTGCTCTAGAACGGACATATGCTCCTTTAGCTTTTTCTTCATATAGCTCATCAAGTTTGTTTTGAAGTTTAATGTGTTCACCTCTCTCTGTAATAGACAAGGATTCCTTTTTAGAAAGACAATCTAATTGACTTAAAACTTCTTCCTCAGATGCCCTTTTTTGTTTGGCCAGATCCGCACCAAACTTTCTTTAAAACATCCCAAGTTCATATTTTAACAGTTCCCAATTTCTCCCAAAAGCATTCTGTGTTTCTGCATTATTCCAATAAATTTTGATTAATTCTTTTACTTGTTGTTTAACCTGGGAGTAATTGAGGACAGAATTATTCAATTTCCAGAATGAAGCCTTGGGGCCTGCAGAGTTGGACCCAGATAAGAGTATTGACAAACAGATTGCTTTATGATCTGTTAATGGGGCATTACAGAACTCAACTGAGATGTTACTGTATGTCAAGCATTTGGATATCAGCCAATAATCAATTCTTGACTTCTTCAATAAGACCTTTTTATCCATCGCAGAAAGCCATGCGCCCTTAGTGAAGAAACGTGTCAAGAGGAAAACTCAGCCACCTTGGATGATGCTGAATGTGTACAGCACAATAAGCCATCGTGATAGCCTACTCAAAAGAGCTCGCCGTACTAATGCCCCTGCTGACTGGGAGTTATTCAGACAACAGCATAATGTCGCTTTTAGAACAGTCCGCGAAGCTAAGAATGTGTATTTCAGAGAAGCCCTAGAAAATAGTCAAAGTTCCAAAGAGTATTGGAAACACCTTAAATACTCTATGGGAGCGACCAGGAAATCCTCGGTGACAAAGATAAAAGAATCAAATGGCAATATTATTCAGGACCCCGAAAAAGTAGCAGATGAGTTCAACAAGTTCTTTACTTCAGTTGCCAACAGTTATGGATTCTTAAATACTCACAGGTACACAACCACCTGGCTTGAACCGCTAATCAGATTTGTTAACGATCGGGTCCCAATAACAACACACTACATCATCCAACCAATCTCATCAGATTTTGTAAGGAATTACCTTAATCACTTGGATGTATCCAAATCCACAGGACTTGATGGCATTAGTGCAAATCTACTTCAAGCTGCTTCGCCTGCTATTGCTATGCCATTAGCTAAGGAAATAAATCTGAGCATTAGCAAATCGATCTTCCCAACATCCTGGAAGGAGGCTAAAGTGACCCCCGTTTTCAAAGCAGAGGACCACCTTGATGTAAGTAATTACAGGCCCATAAGTATCTTGCCGATTTTGTCGAAGGTACTGGAGAGATATGTGTACCTGACGCTGTATAAATTCTTGTCAGACTATAAGCTTCTGAGTAAATTCCAGTCAGGATTCCAGTGCCACCATTCTTGTGAAACGGCGATGATCAATTTTATTGACTCTCTACTTGTGAACATGGACAACAGTCTTATCTCTGCACTAGCATTAATTGATTTTCGGAAGGCGTTTGACTTAGTCAATCACGAGATTCTTTTGAAGAAATTGTCGGTCTATAAGATCTCTCCTTCGACTATAGAGTGGTTTAAGTCATATCTAGGTGACCGCAAACAGAGGGTATCTATCGGAAATAAACTTTCAAGTGCACTTCCAGTAACGTTAGGTGTTCCTCAAGGCTCAATTCTTGGACCTTTATTGTTTATTATTTTTGTAAATGATATTCCCCTGTTTATCCAAAAGTCATCCATTACAATCTATGCAGATGATACAACTTTAATATCAGCAGGAAAGACAGTACAGGATATCAAGAGTGCTCTCTCTGAAGAATTAACTGTCGTTGATAATTGGGCAAAAGCAAATAAGATGGCTCTGAATTGCGGTAAAACAAAATCTATGATTATTTGTAGCCGCCCTAAATTGCAGGAGCTGTCAAAGCAGAACCTAACACTTGATATTAAAAATCTCAGGGGAAAAGATCGAAAATGTGTCATCAGCCAAATTGCTAGGGGTCTGTATTGACAACACTCTATCTTGGAATAAACATGTGGCTTATATAACAAAAAAGCTTAATAAAAGGCTAGGTCTATTGAAACGAACAAAAATACTTGAACATGAACGCAAGGAAAACATTCTACGACTCCCTTGTCCAACCAATCATGGATTTCGGTGCAATTGTATGGGGTGAGACGCCCAAGTTACAAGCGGAGAATATGATCAAAATTCAAAAGCAAGCATTAAGAATAATCATGGACGTGGGGAAATTTGAGCACACATGATCTTTTTTTAAAGCACTGAAAATTGAGAACTTCACTGCACGAGTAAAAAGACATACAACCCCGATTCCAAGAAAGTTGGGACAAAGTACAAATTGTAAATAAAAACGGAATGCAATAATTTACAAATCTCAAAAACTGATATTGTATTCACAATAGAACATAGACAACATGTCAAATGTCGAAAGTGAGACATTTTGAAATTTCATGCCAAATATTGGCTCATTTGAAATTTCATGACAGCAACACATCTCAAAAAAGTTGGGACAGGGGCAATAAGAGGCTGGAAAAGTTACCGTAAAGGTACAAAAAAGGAACAGCTGGAGGACCAAATTGCAACTCATTAGGTCAATTGGCAATAGGTCATTAACATGACTGGGTATCAAAAGAGCATCTTGGAGTGGCAGTGGCTCTCAGAAATAAAGATGGGAAGAGGATCACCAATCCCCCTAATTCTGCCCCGACAAATAGTGGAGCAATATCAGAAAGGAGTTCGACAGTGTAAAATTGCAAAGAGTTTGAACATATCCTCATCTACAGTACATAATATCATCAAAAGATTCAGAGAATCTGGAAGAATCTCTGTGCGTAAGGGTCAAGGCCGGAAAACCATACTGGGTGCCCGTGATCTTCGGGCCCTTAGATGGCACTGCATCACATACAGGCATGCTTCTGTATTGGAAATCACAAAATGGGCTCAGGAATATTTCCAGAGAACATTATCTGTGAACACAATTCACCGTGCCATCCGCCGTCGGCAGCTAAAACTCTATAGTTCAAAGAAGAAGCCGTATCTAAACACGATCCAGAAGCGCAGACGTCTTCTCTGGGCCAAGGCTCATTTAAAATGGACTGTGGCAAAGTGGAAAACTGTTCTGTGGTCAGACGAATCAAAATTTGAAGTTCTTTATGGAAATCAGGGACGCCGTGTCATTCGGACTAAAGAGGAGAAGGACGACCCAAGTTGTTATCAGCGCTCAGTTCAGAAGCCTGCATCTCTGATGGTATGGGGTTGCATTAGTGCGTGTGGCATGGGCAGCTTACACATCTGGAAAGACATCATCAATGCTGAAAGGTATATCCAGGTTCTAGAGCAACATATGCTCCCATCCAGACGACGTCTCTTTCAGGGAAGACCTTGCATTTTCCAACATGACAATGCCAAACCACATACTGCATCAATTACAGCATCATGGCTGTGTAGAAGAAGGGTCCGGGTACTGAACTGGCCAGCCTGCAGTCCAGATCTTTCACCCATAGAAAACATTTGGCGCATCATAAAATGGAAGATACGACAAAAAAGACCTAAGACAGTTGAGCAACTAGAATCCTACATTAGACAAGAATGGGTTAACATTCCTATCCCTAAACTTGAGCAACTTGTCTCCTCAGTCCCCAGACGTTTACAGACTGTTGTAAAGTGAAAAGGGGATGTCTCACAGTGGTACACATGGCCTTGTCCCAACTTTTTTGAAATGTGTTGTTGTCATGAAATTTAAAATCACCTAATTTTTCTCTTTAAATGATACATTTTCTCAGGTTAAACATTTGATATTTCATCTATGCTCTATTCTGAATAAAATACGGAATTTTGAAACTTCCACATCATTGCATTCTGTTTTTATTTACAATTTGTACTTTGTCCCAACTTTTTTGGAATCGGGGTTGTAAATGTTTGATGGCATTTAAAGCATTAAATGGACTAGCTCCACCTTACATTTCGGAGAAACTGGCTCTGCTCAGAAGTGTCCACGGGAAACAAACCAGATCTTCTGAGACTGATGTCATTCTCCCACGCATTCGTCGTGGGTTTGGAGAAAGAACATTTACTTTCAGTGCATCAAGGGCGTGGAATTCTTTGCCAGCCCATGTAAAAAAAATGCAAGATAATTTCTTCTTTTTCATGCTTATTGTCAGCTTTGGATTTTTTATAGGTGTTTTTTTTATTTTTAATTGTTATTGGATTTTAATTTAATGAGTATTTTGTTGTTGATTTTGTTTGACGATTGTTTTTGAGTTCCATGTGTATATTATCAGTTTTAGATATCAAGTGTAAACTCAATAAAAAACGTCATAATAATAATAATAAAGCTTCAAAAGTTGTGTTTGTGAACTTACTACTGTATGAGTGACTGAGATACGTATGCATAAGTATCTATACTCAAGGAGCAAATGTTGGTCATAGATGTTTGCAATAACAGCAAAGTGGCAAATACCATCAATCACAATTTTAGTTTGTGACCTTATTACCCTCAATGTAAGTAAGGCTTCCACGGAAGCCCGCTTGCTTCCTTTCTTTCCTCGCCTTCTCTACTAGTGGCCACAATTTCTTTCTAGCGTCCTTTATCTCCTGTGTCAGGTCTTCAAATATCTTAATGTTCTTGTCATGGAGAATCTTGTCCCTGTGTGCGCGAGACAGGAACTGTACGATGATGTGTCGGTTGAATTGTTGTGTGCCATCGGCGCGGGGACCCAATCTATGGACAACATCCACTGAGAAGGTGAGCTGACCAGCGATCTCGGGTGAGATCTGACGGAAGAGGTCGGTGATGATCTGTCTGATGTTTTTGCCTTTCTTCTCCGGAATGCCAGCCACTCATATGGCCCTTTTCCACTACCCTTTTTCAGCTCACTTCAGCTCGCTTCAGCTCACTTCAGCCCGACACGGCTCGCGTTTCGACTACCAAAAACCAGCACGACTCAGCTCGTTTCAGCCCTGCTTAGCCCCTAAAACTCGCACCGTTTTGGAGTGGGGCTGAAGCGAGCCAAGCCGTGCCGACTGAGGCTGGGGGCGTGAGCAGACACTCCCCTGTGCACTGATTGGTGAGGAGGAGTGTCCTCACACGCCCACACACGCCCCGCGAGCGCGCTGGGATCTGTAAACACTGCAAACCCGGAAGGAGAATAATTATGAATTACGAGAATTTCTGAAGCCTTATGCGCCTCGCCTCATCTATACGCTCTTGCCAGTATCTGTCCGCGTTGTCGGTGACAACAAGCCACAGCACCAAGACCAGCAACACTAACGACTCCATGTCCTCCATGTTTATTGTTTACTATTCGGGTCGTGAGACTACCGCTTAAAAGATCACTGAATCAGTGACATACAGAGCATCGTGGACGAGTTCGCGGAGCGCAAGGCTCGTCGTATGCCCTTCAAATAATGCGCGCAGTAGGCTATTGATGTTTTATTATGAGCCATGTACAGTATGTCGCCGAATGTTTTTTTTGTTTCTGAGTTACATGTTCGTTTGAAGGACTTAATGTACAAAATAACATAGTTGCACCCCGTAGTGTTGAAATTGGTAAACACAGTGCATTCAGTGAGGTTTGCACCGCCCTCCTTTTATTTCTGACTCTTCCTGTCACCGTTGCAACCTCTGAGCGCTCATTCGTATGCCCTTCAAATAATGTGCGCAGTATAGGCTATTGATGTTTTATTATGAGCCATGTACAGTATCCTAATGTTTTTTGTTTCTGAGTTACATGTTCGTTTGAAGGACTTGATGTACTAAATAACATAGTTGCACCCGGTAGTGTTGAAATTGGTAAACACCGCAGTTGCGGACATTTTGTAGCCTAAAATGATGTTATGATAAGCTTTAATAAAGGGCCCGGTCATTTGCCCCGCCCCCAGCTCGGCTCTGACTTGTTCCGCCACTGTCACTGATGTCACTGTTTGCGCTGCTTAACGACATCACATGACGTCCACCCACTTTCGCTAACTCCACCCAATGTGTCCACCCACTTCCAGCCAGCACGGTTCAGCGCGGTTGTAGTCGAAATGCAACTCCAACAGCCCCGCTCAGCTCGACTCGGCACGGCACGGCTCAGCCGCGTTTGTAGTGGAAAAGCGGCAATAGATTCCAACTCCTCTTGTAGGCATCCAGCTCACTACACTTGGCAAGGAGTTCTTTGTTCTCTTTTTCTAATACACAAACTTTGCCTTTCAAGGATGCAACATCAGTCTTAACGTCCTCCACTTGTTTCCCCATGAACTCAATGGCCTCAGTGGCATGTCGGATGGAGTTTGTATTGTCTTTAACGGTTCCCTCAAGTGAATACATACGCCTAAGGCTACATCCACACGACAACGGCAACGAGATGTTATTTAAAAAAATATCGCGTCCACATGGGCAACGATCAGTAAGATATCAGGTCCATATGGCAACGCAACGCTTGCTGAAAACGATGCAATACACATGCCACACCTCTAGGGGCGCTGTAAGACGGTCCCTTCGGAGACACCAGAACAATAGAAGAAGTAAGGACGCATGCGCATAAACGATTATGCGCGAGACTTCATATTAACCACAAAGTCAGGAAAATCTGTTCATAAAATTATGTTATAATGACCAAATACAATGAAAAGTATTTTTCCAGTCTCACCTGTGAAAGGTAATCCCATGTGATCTCGTTTGGACGGTAAACCTGTTGGTACAGTTAAACACAGCACATGAATGAGGCATCTTTATTCTCCGCTTTGACCCATCCAATATGGCGGCGAGGATGACGTATGATTCTACGTGGAAGGCGGCGTCTTTAATGGTCCGGAATAAATTGAATGCTACACGTTGATGGATTAATTTGTTCTTCTACGCCCTTTTTGAGGAATGTATTGTAGGACTTAAACCAACATCTGAAGAGGTGAGATCGCTCCTTTTTTTCCCTATTTTTGCTGGCGGGATTGACTCTGCCCTAAGGGCTATTTTCTCTCTCTCTCTCTCACTTTGCACTATTACACAATAAATATTCACAGTGAAAATATTTTGTAAGCGCGTTTCATGAACCAAGTTATAGGATTTGTTGACAACTCGCATCGAGTTCGTTACACTTCTACCTGGCGTGAAGCACTGACAGTCATGTGGTTGTGATGTCATCGTAAACAAATCCATTCTACTCATCCAGACGACTTCGCAACAGCAACGTTGCCAGATCTTTCCACTCTGGGACCCGTTCTCAAAAGATTGCGTTTTGGGGCACCCAAAACGCCGGTGCCGTGTGGACGCCAGGCCTAAACGATAAACAATTGTATCGGATTCACCTGAATCCGTTGCCGTGTGGACAGGGCTTAAGAGATTCTTCCTGCATTTTCTCGATTCTCTCCATTACTTTGAGCAGGTGACAGTTTGACACAGGTTCAGGATCACCACTCTCATAACCGTTGCTTGCACGAGTTTTAGATTTCTTTGATTTGGGCTTAGGAGTGTCTTGTAGAGCTAGATGCATATTGTGATCAACCAACTCAGCTGCATTTGCTTCGAGCATGTCATTCAAAGATTTTTTTAGCATAAGAATGCATCACTTTTTGTATATCCTCTTCAGTCTTTTCCATCTTACAGTGGTTTCAAAAGGAAGAGAAATTATGGCGACAAAAAAAAAAAACTTGTTCGGTATACTTCAGTATACGTTTCACTAGTGCCAATATAATAAAAGTTCATGCTAGCTAGACTAGCAACCTCGTGGTTATACACCAACTTGCAACTTACCAAAAAATAAATGCAAATAAATGACTTAAGAAGGAGAAGTGAGTCCTTGGTAGATCTGTGTAGGATTGCTAAACTAGTTTACTGGAGCATATTAGTTCTCAAGTGTTGAATTTTCATCAGGACATTGTTTATGAGTGATCTTATTGCAGAGTGTTTCGAACTGTACCGATCACATAGATGCCATCTTTTTTTTCTCCCCCCTACTCACTTCCACTCAAAGCAAAGCGAACAGAACTGAGTAGGGGGAGGGCGTGACTAGTTTGTGAGCGACACAAAGAAACACAATGGAAATTCCGATGTTGAGCATGCTTGAGGGCTTTAGAACAAAATCCCAGACGATTTTGAAATTCCGCCCGTACATTTTTTTAGGTCTCAAAAAGAGTACATGTCCGGGCAAAAGAGGATGTAGTGACAGTCTTTGAGCTCATCGTGTCTCTGCTGCTGCACTGAAAACCACATAACCACATTCTGGAAGCAAGAAAAGTGAGATGACCCCTAAAATAGCATATCTGATCTGTTTCCTGATGATCTCTAACATATCTTTTCCTTCAAAGCCCACCTTGACACTTTACTCTTCTCATAGCAATTATTGTGTGCATGTTTCTGTTTGCTGTCACCAGTAGTGGTCACTAACAGACAACACATTAAGCTTCCTCTTCATGTTGGAGTGCTTCATGTTGCATTTCTTCATTTCTCAGAGTAATATCTCATGGTTGTCTGTGTCTGTGTCAGCCCTGTGATGACCTGGCAACTTGTCCAGGGTGTACCCCACCTTTCGCCCGTAGTCAGCTGGGATAGGCTCCAGCTTGCCTGTGACCCTGTAGAACAGGATAAAGCGGCTAGAGATAATGAGATGAGATGAGATATCTCAAACAGCTTTGGTAAACTAAACTTTGGTTAATCTATTCATGCTGCTCTGCTACATGCACCATGAACATGATGTTATTATGAATGACAGTCCTGGGTATGACTTTAAACTGCAACCAGTGGTGAGTCTCAGGTCCATGAGGACTTGAGTATTGGGGAAAGTGGAGTTATCCCTTAATCAGCATTGCTCCCAGGTCTGCTCTGACCCAGAGTGGTAGCACCTACCTGGGTTCCAGCTGTGGGTTAAATAGTACATCATGAGTAAGGTGCTGGCAGCAGGGCGCTTTTAGGTGCAATGTGGCAGATGAACCCAACAGGGTCAGTGGCACACCACCAAATGGCATGTAGAAGAGCCAATCAAATGGCCAATGGATGACATCACTCGGCAAGTCAGTTGTCACTGTGGGGCAATTTCCATACCTGTAAGGTCTGTGGCACTTTTGTGCACCACTTGGCATCAGGTCTGTAGGTCCAGAGAGACAACACCATGGGGGCATGACATCATTTGTCTAACCTTACTGTGCAAGGTGCTTCATTAGGAGAGGGGGATAGTATGTGAGAGTTCACGAGGTCATACATTCCGTGGTGGCTCGACCAGGCCGTTCATGCTGCCGCTGCAGGTGACTGTCACTCTGGTGCAGGCCTCGGGGCCCATCTGCGTTTCTGCGCATCCTAATGAAGTATTCATCATCGCTAGCAATGGACAGCCGATGACAATGATTATGGATGATAAGAGGAAATGTTGAAAGGAAGAGTCCAGAACACTTTTATTTTGTTTTTACAGAAAAATGTCCCCATTTATTGAGCACACAGCTGAGTGCTGTTCTCATGTTCATGTCACATCATGTGCATTACGTTTTCTTTCCATTACTATGTGCCTTTGTTTGGGTTCTGTCATTGTCATTCTGTTACCTAACGTGTACCTGTTCTGAGTTTAGCCTTTAATTTCTTTGTCTGTTTCCATCCTCCTGTTCCTTTATCCTGATAAGGATGGGATGGAATAACTCTCCAAAGATTGGACTGATGATCAGACTACTATTACTTTATTTGGAAGTGTGCTGAGCGTGACTACCATATTGATTGAAACCTTCCTAATTTTGGTTTTGTGTAAGATTTCTTTCAACACAGATGTTCTGATAAGAGGAAGTTCACTATCTTGGGCAATATGCTATCATTTCCCTTACTTGACACTTTACATGTAATGTTAAAGTTTAAGAAAGTCATGACAGCCTTTAACCATATGTGGAACCAGGACCATTCAGAGAACTGTTTTGAATATCTGCAATGGATTAGTTTGCATTTCTGTGAGAAAATAATGTGCAGTATTATATATATATATATATATATATATATATATATATATATATATATATATATATAATTTTTTTTTTTAAGGAGAAGACCTAACACTGGTTTCAGAAGCATTTAATAAATATGAGGTCTGTGAGGTCACCCAGTCAAGGGACAGCAGCACAAGGTATAAAATCATGCAGATACAAATCAAGAGCTTTGGTTAATGTTCACTTCAAATATCCGACTGGGAAAAATTGTGATCTCAAAGCAGTGTTGTAGTCGATTCACGAAACTTTGAGTCCAAGCCAAGTCTCGAGTCCACTATTGATCCAAGTTGAGTCTGAGAACAAGACTCCAACTGCACCATTTGACGAAGGCTGTTGCTGCCTTTATATGAAACCGTCTCTGCTACTGTGTTGGACTAATGTTACTGCTTGACTGCCCCATTTTAGTTCATAGGCTACAGATAAAAAGCTTGTTAGAAACCTTTATTTGTCACATGCACACTTCAAGCACAGTGAAATTCATCCTCTGCATTTAACCCATCTGAAGCAGTGAACACGCACACACACTCAGAGCAGTGGGCAGCCATACCAGAGCGTCCAGGGAGCAGTCAGGGGTCAGGTACCTTGCTCAAGGGCACATCAGCCCAAGGCCGCCCCACGTCAACCTAACTATGTGTCTTTGGATTGTGGGGGAAACCAGAGTACCCGGAGGAAACCCACGCAGACATGAGGAGAACATGCAAACTCCACACAGAAAGGCCCTCGCCGGCTGCTGGGTTCGAATCCAGAACCTTCTTGCTGTGAGGCGACCATGCGAACCACTACACCACCGTACACCGTGCTCATCACTCAGCAAGCAAGCCCCCTATCAACAGAGCAATGACCATAGCATGTCACTTACTTCTCTGGGTGGAGTCTTGCCAAATGACAATTGAAGTTCGAGTTGTCCCTGTCATCTCCTCGATAGTTCTTCGACATATGGAACACACAACAGTCTCTAGAGTTTACACAGCATGGTGTGAAAAACAGAAAAATATTGAGTGAGCAACAGTTCTGTTGGTGAAAACAAATGCCTTGTTGACAAGAGAGGTCAGAGGAAAATGGCCAGATTGGTTTGAGCTGCCGGGAAGGATATAGTAACTCATATAATCACTCTTTACAACCGTGGTGAGCAGAAAAGCATCTCAGCATGCAACAGCAGACAGAAGACCGCATTGGGTTCCACTCCTGCAGCCAAGAACAGGAATCTTAGAATCAAGAACAAGTTCCTATTAAAGTAGCCAGTGAGTGTAGCCTATTTTTACAAATAATGTCTACAGAATCTCCGTTCAGCCCAGGATATCAGGTAACTTATTCAGGACTAATATGTCAGGAATAAAACATAGAGTTATAGGAAAATAATCAATAATGTGAACCAGGATATCCTGGTACCACTCTGAAGTTAGTGAGGTAGATGCAAAAGTGAAGCGAATCAGTCAGAGAGACATGCCAATTGGTTAAAACATTATTCATAATTGTAAAACTTTTACATTTATGGATATTTTTTGTTTATTAGCTCATCCAGATGAGAGGCGATGAGGTTATGCCATTATGTGTTGTCCGTTGTCCATCTGTCATCCATGCGTTGTTGTCCACATTTTATAGGACTATTAAAACAGCAGAGAGGATGATAGGAACACAGCTCCCCTCCATGGACACATGTTCACACACCACTGCAGGAACAAACTGTGGGCCGTTGTTAAAGACCTACATAACCAAGACACCAGCTAAGATTCCACTGACAAGAGAGTATCAGAACAAACAGGAAGTACTTCCACAAGTTTCTTCCCATCCACGATCAGACTGCCCTCAAAGGATCTGACCAAAACTCCTCTAACATTGTGACAATAGACTAACAGGACCTCACCCTCATTCACACAATCGCATTATAATTCATTATATTATCTCAACACGAGTGTTTTACTGGGAAATACGCAACTCATATTTTTCGTCTGAGCTACATCCAGGACATGGAGAACCAAAACCATGACATAAATCTCTATATGTCGCTCATGAGGAAATCGATGAGTTGTTTTGATAAATTTGGGTACTTTTTGTTTGTGAATGTTTGTATATAATAAAAGGAAAATCACACGTTGGATTGAAGAGATGAAGTTTATCTTCTCGTGTTGAAAAACTCATACTTTTCATACAAAATACATCTCAGATCTGAGTTACACATTTAAATAATATTGGCTGGCTTTGAGTGGTATATCAGATATATTCCATTCAGCTAGCATGATACTGAACAAGTCGAAGACAATCTGATGAGGAACAAGATGAGGAAACTGATTGTCTCAAAATTGAATTCTCTAACATTTTCACATTGCTTTTAAATAAATTATAATCTTGCAGGGTTAAATGTATTATTATTATTATTATTATTATTATTATTACTCCTCTGTGATGGTGAACAAAGAAATTAGTGAAGTTGAATATGCTATTTAAAAGTAACCTTATGATATTATTTAATTATCCTCAGACACGTACCATTACAGTGGACCATGTACTCCAGTACCGTCATGGGTGTACATGTAGTTCATTATCCCCTCCCCCCCCCCCCCCCCCCCAGATATAAGGCTATTCTCTATATTGAATGATGCACAGAGAGAAACATCTGCAGCTATGTAAAACCAGTAAACTTATTTCTCAAAGCTCTCCACTGTGGTACACAAGTACCGGTAAATATGATATATTACAATAATTATTTTTCAGTTATAGACCCTTATTGATTGGTATCATTACTACACACAAGAAGAAGAAAAGGATGTAGTTCTATATTTGGACTTCAGCTGACACCAACAGATACTAAATTAAACTATAATAATAATAATAATAATAATAATAATAATAATAATAATAATAATGATAATGAGACCATCAATGACAGCGTAGCACACTCCGGCCCCATCTAGTCCAGAAGAAATGATCTAAAGTGGGCCACCTTGTGCAATAAATGTTGCAAGCTATATATAAAAGCTATATACACCCTAGGAACACCGACCTATTAGCCAGAAAGAATCCAAATCCAATAGCATAAGCTCATTGCCTGTAATAATAATAATAATAATAATAATAATAATAATAATAATAATAATAATAATAAAATCTAATGCAGTCACAATAAATATACATATAATAATTATAACATTTAGTAATAATAAAACTTTATTGTAGATATTTCATGCATTGCAAATAAAAGTAGGTCTTAATTCAAACTAAACACAATTACACACTTATTATTGCATATGAACTCATATATTAGCAAGCAAATGTTACAATATTTGTTTCTAAACTGTTTTTTTCACTGGATCAGTTTTCCACACATACCGCAGATCAGGCCTTAGACCTTTAGTCCAATATAAAAATTTATAATAAAAACATTATGAATTAATTACAAAATGTTGCAAAATTGCTGTATTATTTATATCATGACAGACTTTGATGCATATGGAGATATGTTTTGGTCTCTAATGTGAACCTGTGCACAGTTTTAGCTTTCGATGTGGTTTCAACACCATTGAACTATCAGTGTTCTGCAGAAATGCATTACACACTGTAATGTCATGGCAGGTATTTACAAAGAGTAGCACACATTCACAGTTTGCAGCTGTACAACATGAAATCACCAGTGCTTGCTTTAAATTGTAATTGTTAAAAAAAAAAGGTCCATTGCTTTTGCCTTCAGCTTAGAGTGAAGTTTCCGAGGACTGGCATGTATCACTGTTTTTTCCAAAGGATGGAAAGAGTCTTTTAAGGTCACACATGTCCCAAAACTTTTCCCTGAAGGCCTTACAGAGAAAAAAGTAGATCAAGGGATCCAGGCATACATTTAGAGCTGAGAGCCAGAGGGTTAAGTCCTTAGCAATTTTAAAGAAAACCCTGGCACATGAGCAATTGCTTTTAATCTGTAATAAAGTATAAGGTATTCGGATAGAGTGGTAAGGCACATAACAGATAAGAAATACGATAAGAATAAGAAAAACCCGAAGCTTTGCTTTACGCTTCCGCTTGTCGTTGTTGCCACGAGACCTTTGATATGACTCCAGAACTGTCTTAGCAATGCAGATGTAACAAAACACAATTACAATGCATACTGTCCAAAAAATCACTTTGGCGACAATGATGACTGCCTCATGCCAATAAAGTCCTAGTTCACTTTTCATGGCCATGCAGAACTCTCCAGTCATATTTGTAGGGTCTTGGTTCGTTGTGAAAATAATCGGTAATGTATTAGAGCCAATCAACACAAACCAGAAAGTGAATGACAGGACATGAGTCAAGAACAGGTTCTGACACAGAAGACTTCCTCCAGATCTCACAATCTTTAAATAGCGATCAAGGCTGATGAGTCCCATCAGAATCACACTCATGTTCATGGCTAGGTAGAAGAAGACACTTGAGAATCGGCAGGCGAAAGCATGCAGCCCTGGAGAGGCTCCTGAGAGTTCACTGGCAGCTCGAACAGGGAAGGTCAAGGTCATGAGGAGGTCAGCTGCCACCAAGTGTTTCAGGTACACCATGAAACTAGAGTTGGCCTGGAGGTGTAAACATATCCAAGCTACTGTAAGGTTCAGCACAAGAGCAGGAGGGAAAATCATGAAATAGAGACTGGGAAGTGCGATTCCCCATGCTTTTTGATGAATTCCACAATCTGGACAAGATGTATTTAGAGTTTGGGTTCCATTTGAAGCCATCATTAACCCTAAAAAAAACAAACAAAAGAAACATGATGAGTACAAATATTTATAATTAATATACCAGCAAAATAAAATTGACTTCTATATGCAGCAAGCTGCGATGCCTGCCACCATGTCTAACACCTTTCTATCATAGCCAGCATGAACTTTTTAAGCAATTTGTGCTACAGGAGCTCTTCTGTGGACTCAGTCCAAACAGGCTAGCACATCAACGAGCCTTGGGCACCCAATGACGAGTCACCAGTTCACCAGTTGTCCTTCCTTGGACCACTTTCAGTAGGTACTAATCATTGCATATCAAGAACAGCCTACAAGACCTGTGGTTTTCAAGATGCTCTGGGGTGGGTTTCACAAAAGCCTCTTCATGCTAAGAGTAACTTCCCGAGGAGAGACAGTGTTCATTATGATGCTCGCTCTACCATTTCATGATGATTTTTGTGCTACGATGCTTTTGGGAAACCCACCCCCGATCTAGTCATCTAGCCATCACATTTTGACCCTTGTTAAAGTCACTCAGATTCTTCCAATTGCCCATTTTTCCTGCTTCCAGCACATCAACTTTGAGAACAGAAAGTTCACTTGCTGCCTAATATACCCCACACTGTGATATTGTAGTTTTAATGTTATGGCTTAAGAAAGAGAGAGAGAGAGAGAGAGAGAGAGAGAGAGAGAGATTGCATCAAGGCTCAAGTTTCATTAATGCGCTGTCAGTCAAGCAACTTGCAAGATAAAGATCTGAATTTGCAAAATACAGCAGGATCTTATCTCTCTTAAATGTAAAGTTAGACTACCCAAAACTTTTCACAAGTTGTGTTAATAGCCTTCCACCAATCCTACAACATTGCTTTATAAAAGATTTCTTCACTGTTTAGGAATACTGTGAAAACCCCAAAAGCTGCCATAATTGTGACACTCTTGAATTCTCTAAATGCACACATCGTATGCAACTGCAAATTCAGGACAACGATGTATACTTGTACACTTCTCAGTGTCTATTAAAAAAAAAAAAACAACCATCGACTCTTGCTGGAGAAGAAAGAAAGAAACCATAAGTATTATTTGTTTCCTTATATTTTTAGAAACCGCAAACTGCAAACTGTGGTTCAGTTCTAACATGCGATAAACTAGATCGTGTTTCAGTGGTCTCTCAGACTGCTGAGTTGTGAAACTTTGTGGAAACACTGACACAGAACAGATGCACATATTAATTTTTCTGCTTGTAAAGATAGATAGTAATTGATTCAGAGTTTGATTTAAAGACCATTTTGTTTTTTTTTAATACTACAGAATTACAGTTTTAACATACTAACAGTATACTGTCATCACCATCATGATTACTGTGATATAAAAATGAATGTAAAAAATAATGTGATTGTCATCTCTGCACCTTCAATCATTTATAATACATGTCTAAATGGGTGATTGTACTACCTCAGCATACATGTAACAGACATCCTATCCCAGGGACACTGGCTTTGAGGTAGGGACACACCCTTTATGAGATGCACACACCATCCATACACACCTGGGTTTTTTTTTTTTAATATTAACCATGCATTTCACCTCCTGGTAGGTTTTGGGGAGTAGATATACAGAAAATCCAATGAAGTTACAGAAGCTCAGGATCAAACCTGGAACCTTGGAGCTGTAAATTGACGACGCTGCCCAGTATACCGCAAGAGAATTTGAAAGGAAGTAGCAGAGATCTCTGCTGATTGTAGCATTAAATACGGAAATATCTGCCCATTGCTGAAGGATTTATCAAATAAAAGAATTAGTGTAGATACTGTATGTACTGTAAGCCAATAAACTGATACTAACTATATAACATAAACCAGAATTTGTTGACTGAATTGAATGAAAGTTTTCTCATCTCATCTCATCTCATCTCATCTCATTATCTCTAGCCGCTTTATCCTTCTACAGGGTCGCAGGCAAGCTGGAGCCTATCCCAGCTGACTACGGGCGAAAGGCGGGGTACACCCTGGACAAGTCGCCAGGTCATCACAGGGCTGACACATAGACACAGACAACCATTCACACTCACATTCACACCTACGGTCAATTTAGAGTCACCAGTTAACCTAACCTGCATGTCTTTGGACTGTGGGGGAAACCGGAGCACCCGGAGGAAACCCACGCGGACACGGGGAGAACATGCAAACTCCACACAGAAAGGCCCTCGCCGGCCACGGGGCTCGAACCCGGACCTTCTTGCTGTGAGGCGACAGCGCTAACCACTACACCACCGTGCCGCCCAATGAAAGTTTTATTTAACTCAATTTAAATAGTTTCTAAATAAAATGATAACAAAAAAGCCTGTTCTTAGGAAAAGGTTCCTTATTGATTAAAATGTGCTATTTAAGACTACTACTACTAGTACTACTACTAATGTTCTTTTTTTTACATCCTGAACTTTTCTGTTCAACTGTACTTTCTTATCCTGATCCAATTTGAAAACAACAACAACAACAACAAAAAAACATTCCACATACCTCTTAGAGTGTGAGTATGTAAAAGTGCCCTTGTGTCATTTGTATTACTTGTTCATCTAAGGCATCTTCTCTGAAGCAAGATCAGATAACTGTCTGGGTGAGGAACAAAACACACCCACTGGCTTGGCAACTTCTCTGTTTTCTGTGACATTAATACTGGCTAGTGACAGCCTTTGAGCTCATGTGTCTCTGTTGCTGCACTGAAAACCACATACTATAACCACATTCTGTTAGCAAGAAAAGCGAGATGACCCCTAAAATAGCATATCTAATCTTTTTTCCGATGATTTCTGACATATATTTTCCTTCAAAGCCCACATTTACACTGCTTTTCTGATAGTAATTATTGTGCACGTTTCTCTTTGCTGTCACCAGTAGTGGTCACTAACAGACAACACATTAAACTTCCTCTTCATGTCGGAGTGCTTCATGTTGCATTTCTTCATTTCTCAGAGTAATATCTCAAACAGCTTTGGTAAACCAAACTTCGGTTAATCTATTCATGCTGCTCTGCTACATGCACCATGAACATGATGTTATTATGAATGACAGTCCTGGGTATGACTTTAAACTGCAACCAGTGGTGAGTCTCAAGTCTGGGAGGACTTGAGTATTGGGGAAAGTGGAGTTATCCCTTAATCACCATTGCTCCCAGGTCTGCTCTGACCCAGAGTGGTAGCACCTGCCTGGGTTCCAGCCATGGGCTAAATAGTACATCATGAATAAGGTGCTGGCAGCAGGGTGCTTTTCGGTGCAATGTGGCAGATGAACCCAACAGGACCAATGGCACACCACCAGATGGCATGTGGAAGAGCCACTCAAATGGCCAACAGATGACATCACTTGGCAAGCCAGTTGTCACTGTGGGGCAACTTCCATACCCGTCAGGTCTGTGGCACTTTTGTGCACCACTTGGCATCAGGTCTGGAGGTCCAGAGAGACAACACCATGGGGGCATGACATCGTTTGTCTTCCCTTACTGTGCAAGGTGCTTTGTTAGGAGAGGAGCTCACGAGGCTAGACATTCTGTGGCAGCTTGGCCGGGCCATTCATGCCGCTGCTGCGGGCGACTCTGTAACTCTGGTGCGGGCCTCGCAGCCCATTTGCGTTTCTGCACATCCTCATGAAGCAGTCATCATCACTAGCGATGGACAGCCGACGACAATGATTATTAATGATATAAGAGGAAATGGTGAAAGGAAGACTCCAGAGCACTTTCATTTTGCTTACACAAAAAAATTTCCACGTTTATTGAGCACACAGCATGGTCCTGAGTGCTGCTCTCATGTTCATGCCACGTCATGTGCATTACATTTTCTTTCCATTACTATGTGCCTTTGTTTGGGTTCTGTCATTGTCATTCTGTTACCTAACGTGTGTTGGTTTGAGCCAGATGGACCCACTGAGTGGGTGAGTGACAGTTCTGTGGGTGGAAACAAACGCCTTGTAGATAAGAGAGGTCAGAGGAAAATGGCCAGATTGGTTTGATCTGCTAGGAAGGATATAGTAATTCATATACAGTGGTGCTTGAAAGTTTGTGAAGCCTTTAGAATTTTCTATATTTCTGCATAAATATAACCTAAAACAACATCAGGTTTTCACACGAGTCCTAAAAGTAGATAAAGAGAACCCAGTGAAACAAATGAGACAAAAATATTATACTTGGTCATTTATTTATTGAGGAAAATGATCCAATATTACATATCTGTGAGTGACAAAAGTATGTGAACTTTTGCTTTCAGTATCTGGTGGGACCTCCTTGTGCAGCAATAACTGCAACTAAACGTTTCCGGTAACTGTTGATCAGTCCTGCACACCGGCTTGGAGGAATTTTAGCCTATTCCTGTGTACAGAACAGCTTCAACTCTGGGATGTTGGTGGGTTTCCTCACATGAACTGCTCGCTTCACGTCCTTCCACAACATTTCGATTGAATTAAGGTCAGGACTTTGACTTGGTCATTCCAAAACATTAACTTTATTCTTCTTTAACCATTCTTTGGTAGAATGACTTGTGTGCTTAGGGTCATTGTCTTGCTGCATGACCCACCTTCTCTTGAGATTCAGTTCATGGACAGATGTCCTGACATTTTCCTTTAAAATTCACTGGTATAATTCAGAATTCATTGTTCCATTAATGATGGCAAGCTGTCCTGGCCCAGATGCAGCAAAACAGGTCCAATCCATGATATTACCACCACCATGTTTCACAGATGGGATAAGGTTCTTATGCTGGAATGCAGTGTTTTCCTTTCTCCAAACATAATGCTTCTCATTTAAACCAAAAAGTTCTATTTTGGTCTCATCCGTCCGCAAAACATTTTTCCAATAGTCTTCTGGCTTGTCCACGTGATCTTTAGCAAACTGCAGATGAGCAGCAATGTTCTTTTTGGAGAGCAGTGGCTTTCTCCTTGCAACCCTGCCATGCACACCATTGTTGTTCAGTGTTCTCCTGATGGTGGACTCATGAATATTAACATTATCCAATGTGAGAGAGGCCTTCAGTTGCTTAGAAGTTACTATGGGGTCCTTTGTGACCTCGCTAACTATTACATGCCTCGTTCTTGGAGTGATCTTTGTTGGTCGACCACTCCTGGGGAGGGTAACAATGGCCTTGAACTTCCTCAATTTGTACACAATCTGTCTGACTGTGGATTGGTGGTGTCCAAACTCTTTAGAGATGGTTTTGTAACCTTTTCCAGCCTGATGAGCATCAACAACGCTTTTTCTGAGGTCCTCAGAAATCTCCTTTGTTCATGCCATGATACACTTCCACAAACGTGTTGTGAAGATCAGACTTTGATAGATCCCCATTCTTTAAATAAAACAGGGTGCCCACTCACACCTGATTGTCATCCCATTGATTGAAAACACCTGACTCGAATTTCACCTTCAAATTAACTGCTAATTCTAGAGGTTCACATACTTTTGCCAGTCACAGATATGTAATATTGGATCATTTTTCCTCAATAAATAAATGACCAAGTATAATATTTTTGTCTCATTTCTTTAACTGGGTTCTCTTTATCTACTTTTAGGACTTGTGTGAAAATCTGATGATGTTTTAGGTCATATTTATGCGGAAATATAGAAAATTCTAAAGGGTTCACAAACTTTCAAGCACCACTGTAATCACTCTTTACAACTGTGGTAAGCAGAAAAGCATCTCAGCATGCAACAGCAGACAGAAGACCACATGGGTTCCACTCCCGCAGCCAAGAACAGGAATCTTAGAATCAAGAGCAAGTTCCTATTAACTTGATAAGTTTATAAGTTTTCCTAGCCTATTTTTTACAAATAATGTCTACAGAATCTCAGTTCAGCCCAGGATATCAGGTAACTTATTCAGGACTGATATGTCAGGAATAAAACATAGAGTTATAGGAAAAATAATCAATAATGTGAACCAGGATATCCTGGTACCACTCTGAAGTTGATTATTTAGCAATAAGAGCAGATATTTTTTATTCCACCCATACCACTGAAATTTCCAATGATGTCATTTATCAATGATCTCATCTCATCTCATTATCTCTAGCCGCTTTATCCTTCTACAGGGTCGCAGGCAAGCTGGAGCCTATCCCAGCTGACTACGGGCGAAAGGCGGGGTACACCCTGGACAAGTCGCCAGGTCATCACAGGGCTGACACATAGACACAGACAACCATTCACACTCACATTCACACCTACGGTCAATTTAGAGTCACCAGTTAACCTAACCTGCATGTCTTTGGACTGTGGGGGAAACCGGAGCACCCGGAGGAAACCCACGCGGACACGGGGAGAACATGCAAACTCCGCACAGAAAGGCCCTCGCCGGCCCCGGGGGTCGAACCCAGGACCTTCTTGCTGTGAGGCGACAGCGCTAACCACTACACCACCGTGCCGCCCTTTATCAATGATGTTTTTTTTAAATTAATTAAAGAACAATGCAGAATCTTTTTTTTAATCTGTTTATAGTTACATTTAATGTTGTGGAACATCTGTGAAACTACTCTCAGAGGTGCTGTTATAGAAAACTCTTCAAAATGTTTTGACAAATAAGTTTTGAAAATTCACTGTGAAATAAAAAAAAATGTATTTTGCTTTATTGCAAGTGTTTATAAAAACATGGTGAGATGTTTTAATGATATTTAAATGTGCATTTAGTGATGTAGATGCAAAAGCCAAGCGAATCAGCCAGGCAGACATTACAATTGGTTAAAACATAATTCATAATTGTAAAACTTTTACGTTTCTGGACATTTTTGTTTGTGAGTTCATCCGACTGACAGGTGATGAGTTTATGCCATCATGTGTTGTCCGTCGTCCATCTGGCATCATCTACATTTCACGAAAATCACTTGTTCTCTCTCAGTTCTTCACCGATTTTTATTCTTTTTGGCAGGAAGGTAGGTCTGCCTGGGGTGCATGTAGCTTCTACCCAAATTTGCATAATTACAAATAATAATGAAGATATGGAGTAATTAAACCCTCATGAGCAGTTTTCATACAAATCACTTCTTCTCCCTCAATTCTTCACTGATTTTGATTCTTTCTGGCATGAAGGTAGGGGTATCTATGGTGCATATAACTTCTACCCAGATTTGCTGAATTACAATTATTAATGAAGTGATGGACTAATTAATCCTTAATAAGCAGTTCAACAAAAATCGCTTCTTCTCGATCAATTCCTTGCCATTTTTGATTCTTTCTGGCAAATAGGTAGGTATTCCTAGGATGTATATACTGTAGCTTCTACAATATATAGCTTGTATACTGTATAGTGTATATAGCTTGCAACATTTATTGCGTAACGTGGCCCACTTTAGATCATTGCTTCTGTAAAACTTTTACGTTTCTGGACATTTTTGTTTGTGAGTTCATCCGACTGACAGGTGATGAGTTTATGCCATCATGTGTTGTCCGTCGTAGATGGGGCCGGAGTGAGCTACGCCATCACTGACAGTCTCGTTTCTTATTTTGAAAATGAAAGAATCTGCTACATATCCTGTATAAATGCAGCACAGTGGCTTTTTGTGCAAAAGAAGGAAATACAATTTATGCATTTGTAAAAATATACATACAGTATTTGAAACAGTCATAAAGATTCAACTGTCAAACTGAATGTTCCTCCTGAGATACAGGTTAAGCTCAGTAGACATCTACATTTTAACTTGCATTGCTGTCCGTCTAGGTCTTTTGAGGCCTCCAGCTTTTTACTGATTTCAAAATTACATTGTGATTTTCATAAAAATATACAGTATATTCTGAATATGCAGTTTGTAACATTGAATTTCACTATAAAACCTCAACAGAGATTTAAAACCTCACATTCAGGATCATTAGGAAATGAGTCAGTCATAGAAACCCCCCTGGACTATATTTGTGTTGAGTGATTTCCCACAGGGTTGCTATTTGCAGCAGTTTCCGTACTCTGCTGCAATGCCCAACACTTTCCAGGCGAGATTCGTAGGATTTTGAACAGTGAGTCCCTGAAGGACGTGCAGAGGAAGAAATAGATGAGCGGGTCAAGAAGAGAGTTCAAAGAGGACAACCACAGTGTGCTCTCTTTCACCTGGAAGAAGATAAGTTTCTGGCGACAGTCAAAGTGACCTTTCCTCGTCTGGCTGAGGGTATAAGGCACTCGGGCAAAGTGAAATGGCACGAAGCATATGAAGAACACTGCAAGAACAAGGAACACATTAACTCTCACCCTCTTCTTCCTCTGCTGGCTCTGAGCTGCTGTATTCAGAATGCGAGTCCGTGCAAATGATTTGAACAGCTCCTTGGTGATGAGTATATAACATACCACTACTGCTATCAGATTCCCCCAGAAGATGACCTGGCAGATATGGTTGACCGCTTCATGCCACTTTAAGCCAAGCTCTGTCTTCAGGCTACTGCAGCTGAATTGGTCCGATTTAGGTACCTTGGTGGTAAAAATCATATTGGGAATGGAAAGCACCAGCAAGGACACCCAGATACCAGCTGAAAGGAGCTTCCTGTGGGCCAAACGTTTAGAATTGGTGCCAATGAAAGGATAGAGAGTCTTTCTACAGCGGTCAATGCTGATAAAGCCAAAGAACAGGATGCTGATGTACATGGTAAGGTAGAAAACCACAGAAGAAATGCGGCAGACGAAGATGCGGAGACTAACCGAGGCCATGTTTGAGTCAGACAGGATCTTAAATGGAAAAGTCAGAGTCATGAGGACATCAGCCACGACAATGTTCTTTAGGTAAATGATGAAGTGTGAGCGACTGGGTATGCTGAGAAACACCCATGCTGCAAGGCTGTTGAAGATTACTCCAAGCAGGAAGAGAAGACAATACAGGATTGGGAACACCGTTGTCTTCAGGACGTTATTACGGGAACAGTCTTGCCATGAGGAATTAGTCAGGTTCCTGAAATTCACCAGGCCTTTGGACATTCCTTCTGTGAGCTCCATTAGTTCCAGGGTTTCTATAGATAAATACAAAACATTAAAAGGATAAGTTATCCAAAAGCAAGACTGAAATTTGATTGAGTTCAAGCTTCAAGTTCTGTTTGAGGTCAAATTTTTTTATGGAGGTCACTTTTTTTTTAGCATGAGTACAAATACAACTAAATCAGTACTGGATCGGATTGATGCCCAATAACAATATCTGGTAATCCAAAGTGATTTACAATTGAGACAGGATGAAACTGAGCAGTTGAGGGGTTAAAGGTTTTGCTCAATGGCCCAATAATGACAACTTAGCAGTAAAACTAAACCATGAATAATTAGTACATGAGCCAATGCTGGCTTGAAACAGGGAATTGGTATAATATCCATCCATCCATCCATCCATCCATCCATCCATCCACTTTCCATAACTGCTTATCCTGTGCAGGGTCATGGGCAAGCTGGAGCCTATCCCAGCTGACTATGGGCGAGAGGCGGGGTACACCCTGGACAAATCACCAGATAATCGCAGGGCTGACACATAGAGGCTGTCCACACGGCAACGGATTCAGGTGAATCTGATAAAATTGTTTATCGTTTCGGCCTGGTGTCCACACGGCACCGGCGTTTTGGGTGCCCCAAAACGATATTTTTTGAGAACGGGTTCCAGAGTGGAAAAATCTGGCAACGACGCCGTTGCGAAGTCGTCTGGATGAGTAGAACGGATTTGTTTATGATGATGTCACAACCACATGACTAGAACAAGCAGCACTCTCGCTGTTTTGTATGAACCACTGCATTGCATTCACTTTTGTATACAGCTTTTCTTTTAAATAAACAAGTAACTGAACCATTTCTTGAATTTCTTTTTTTATTGGCTAAGACTGCTTTTCAAAATGTTCACACACTATATAAAAAGTTATATAAATTATATAAAAATGCTTTTCAAAATGTTCACACACAATAAGAAAATTAAGTTATATAAAACTATGCACACTAATAAAACTAATTTGTACACACAGAAGGCACGATTTCCTCACATAGTTGCAGCCATCTTCTTCTTGTTGTTGTGTGTTTGTTCCTGAGTGCTTCACGCCGGGTAGAAGAAGGGGTTTATGCGCATGTGTCCTACTTCTTCTATTGTTCTGGTGTCTCCGATGGGACTGTCTTACAGCGTACGTAGAGGTGTGGCATGTGTATTGCATCGTTTTCAGCAAGCGTTGCGTTGCCATATGTACCTGATATTTTACTGATCCGTTGCCCATGTGGACGCGATATTTTTTTTAATAAAATCTCGTTGCCGTTGTCGTGTGGATGTAGCCATAGAGACAAACAACCATTCACACTCACATTCACACCTACAGTCAATTTAGATCCACCAATTAGCCTAACCTGCATGTATTTGGACTGTGGGGGAAACAGGAGCACCCGGAGGAAACCCACGCGGACACGGGGAGAACATGCAAACTCCACACAGAAAGGCCCCTGTCAGCCGCTGGGCTCAAACCCAGAACCTTCTTGCTGTGAGGTGACAGTGCTAACCACTACACCACCATGTTGCCCAGTATAATATATAAATTTCATTTAAATTGTTTGCAGAATCTTGTATCGCTACAGTTTTAAGAGACTGTATGTTTCTTGAACATTAATATTTTGCGTATTTACAGTTTTAGACCTCTGCCTGACTAACGCTTTAAAGTATTCAGTATTGATAGTATTGCGTGATCAAGGACAATCTCAAAGTGTCCCTTAAAACCCGAGAAATCAATCTCAACTCCTGGGAGTTGCTTGCTCAGGACTGTCTAGCATGGCAAGCAAAGCTCACCACTGGTGCACGCGCAGCAGAGATGAAACGTATCGCTGAGGCCCAGAAGAAATGAGCTGTGTGGAAGGCTTGAACTATCACCACCCCCACTACACCACTTACACATGCGTGCCTGACATGTGGGCATACCTTCAAAGCCCAGATTGGACTCATCAGTCACCTCCGGACCCACAACCACCACCCACCAAATTGAAGTCCTGGTCATCTTTGACCCCGAAGGACGAACATCATCATTGTGTGATCAATAATTAATTGCCTCTGACTTCCAAGCATGACAGAAATATCTATTTGCCCTTTCATCTAATTGAGACCCATTTCATATCCAGTCAGGTCCATAAATGTTTGGACACTGACAAAGAACTGGATGTTCAAATTTTAGACATAAAAAGCACAAGGTAACAAATAAAACCAAATTACATTTTGCACACACACACACACACACACACACACACACACACACGCTTGCATTTGTGTTTCCATTTTTCCCACTATAAGCATTCAGTATTTATATGACGATGATAATGTGCAAAGACATTATTTTGATTTGCCATCCTGGAAAAAATATCAGTAATATTTCACATCACAGTGCACTTACCTGTTACACACACCTTGGCCTTTATGCAGTTCTCAGTCTAATGGTCCTCTCTTCGACAAGTTTTCCTAAAGTAACACAATACACTGACTTGGGGATAAGGGCAAAAGTAAAAGTACTAGGAACACAGAAACAAACTAAAGAAACTCTTTCTCTTCTGTTTTTTGCTTCCTGATAAGCCATGCTCCAAAATAGTGGCACTATGTCAAAGGGTTGAACTGCGCAATCGAGCTTCTGTCTGCATTTTATGGATATTTATATATACATTTGAGATTTTATATATATATGTATATATATATATCTCATCTCATCTCATTATCTCTAGCCGCTTTATCCTTCTACAGGGTCGCAGGCAAGCTGGAGCCTATCCCAGCTGACTACGGGCGAAAGGCGGGGTACACCCTGGACAAGTCGCCAGGTCATCACAGGGCTTATATATATATATATATATATATATATATATATATATATATATATATATATATATATATATATATATTACATAGACATGAGTGTTTTACTGGGAAATATGCCACTCATATTTTTCATACGAACTACATCTGGGACATTGAGAACAGTAACCATGACATATTTCTCACTATGGCACTCATGTGGAAATGAATGTATTAATAAACTTGGGTACTTTTTGTTTGTGAATGTGTCTATATAATAAAAAGAAAATCACACATTGGCATGAAGTTTATCTTCTTGTGTCGAAAAACTCCTATTTTTCATACAAAATGCATCACAGAGCTGAGTGACATAATAATATTGGCTGATGTTGAGTGGTCGATCAGATATATTCCATTCAGCTAGCATGATACTGAACGAGTCAAAGATGAGTAGCTGGATGGAATATATCTGATAGACCATGAAAAAAAGCCAGTCAATATTATTATTATTATACATGCGCACTGTCTTCATATCAGCATTCTCGAAGGCCAACGCTAGCTTACCTGCAATTCGGTGCTGCTAGCACAGCAGTCCAGTTAGCTTCCACCCGGCATAACCAAGAGCGTTAGCGAAGGCCAATGCTAGCTTACCTGCAACTCGATGCTGTTAGTGCGGCGGTCCAGTTACCTTCCAGCCAGTGTAACATTAGCAAAGGCCAATGCTAGCACAGTCAAGCCAAATATTATTATTTTCCCTGTGTAATTTACTTAGCTACTTTTAAAATCAACATCAACAACTACACATAACAGAGCTACCTGGCAACCAAAATTCTCTCAAAATCTTCCGTTTTTAATGAAGCAAACCTGGCGGCCATGTTTGTTTAAAAACTGTCACAGTCACTCACTCGCGTGGAAGTTTTACATGTGTGACATCATGTCTTGATAATGTGCAATATTGTAACAATATTGCATGCTCATTCTCCATTGGGTAGAGTGGCATAATACACAGAGGATAAGTGATATGATAACAATATTGCATGCTATCAATAAACCAACTATAAGGAAATAGAATACATGTTTTTATTCCACAGAAAAAGTGTCCTTTATGTATAATAATTCCTGATATTTCACTCCGATGACGTCACTCCCAGTGTTTTCCCGCTGACTAGACACACGTTGTCAAAATGGCAAATTGGTTCAACATTAAAATTGCTTTAATTGATTTGCTTTTTTTGGGGGGGATGTGTCTATATAATATAAAGAACATTACACAGTGGAGCGAAGATATGAAGTTTATCTTCTCATGTTGAAAAATATATATCACTTGTTTGCGTCACTCACTTGTGATATATCCATTCACTACTTGAAGATAAACTTCATATCTTCGTGCAACCGTGTAATATTACAGTACCAGTCAAAAGTTATTGGACACACCTTCTAATTTATTTTTTTTTCTTTATTTTTATTAATTAAAAGACTCATCATGTCTAAAAGTAATGATGGATGTCATTTCTCTTTACTTAGTTAAGCAGTTCTTGACATATGTAACATGTATTGATCACTACAATTGTGGCATGGAATAGGGCTATTGACTGTATTTTTATAATTTACTGTTTACTGTTTGATCTCAACCTCATTAAGAAGACAAGGATCTCATCCACTAATTAACTTTTGATGAGGCACAGCTGTTAATTGAAAAGCATTCCAGGCAACTATCTCATGAAGCTGGTTAAGAAAATGCCAATAGTGTGTAAAGCTTCATCAAGGTAAACGCTGGATATGTTGAAGAATCTAAAATATGAGACATAGTTTGTTTTTTTGAACACTTTGTGTTTACCACATAATTCCATATCTGTTCCATGTGTTATTTCATCGTGTTGGTGTCTTCAGTTTTGTTCTACAATGTAGAAAATATGAAATACAGAAAAAAAAAACCTATGACTAAGTAGGTGTGCCCAGACTTTTGACTGGTACCATATATTTCACTGTATTCTATATTTGTTTACATGTCTTTTTTATTTATTTGTTATCTCCCCAAAACATCAGTTGATTGATTAGCTACAGTAAATTGCCCCTAGATACGAATGAGTGTGAATCTTTACCTGCTACTATTGCATTTTGAATTACTATTCATACTATTGCATATTGGATTACTGTTGCAACATCATCAGTAGGGTAAAACTAACCTGTCTCATGACGGTCTAATCCCAGCTCACGTTCCCTGTTAGTGAGTGAACAATCCAACGCTTGGTGAATTCTGCTTCGCAATGATAGGAAGAGCCGACATCAAAGGATCAAAAAGCTATTAACACTTGGCTGCCACAAGCCAGTTATCCCTGTGGTAACTTTTCTGACACCTCCTGCTTAAAACCCAAAAAGCCAGAAAGATCTTGAGGCCCCGCTTTCACGGTCTGTACTCATACTAAAAATCAAGATCAAGCGAACTTTTATTTTTGTTGTTTCATTCTATTATTTTTTTCTTTTCTTCAAGTGTGTAATGGTTATTTATCTCAACATTTCACATATTGTAATGAATGCAAAATTTCAGTAAACCGCAGACTTCCACTAGAAATTATATGATTTTAATTGTTAGGGCAATGATAAGATATGGCAAAACGCAATACAATTTAATTTCATAAGGTGATGAATCTCCTGCAAAAGGATACAATACAATATGATGTCTGTATTCAGAATCTGGGGTAGGCCTACTGTTAATTTGTGACTAATGATGGTGATGGTGACGATTTTAAATATCAAAGTTATGGCCGCACCAAATTGCAAGATGAAAATTCTCAAGAATTCTTTTTTACACACCAGTTGTCTGCCTTTTTCAATAATAATTGATACATAATCAATTTTAATAGGTCATATTCAATTTATAATTGTTGCCTCAATTAACTTAAATTGTTGCCTGTTAAACCAATGCATTGATCAAACTAGTCCGATTATTACATCTCTGATGTGTGTATGGGACTTTACGATGTACTGGCATTCCATTCATTATGTATTCCTGTCGCACACCCAATCTTTTCAAGATCCAGCTTGAGCCTAGGTGACACAGTGGTGTAGTGGTTAGCACTGTCGTCTCACAGCAAGAAGGTTCTGTGTTCAGTCCTGTCAGTGGCTGATGGGGGCCTTTATGTGTGGAGTTTGCATGTTCTCCCGGTGTCTGTGTTGGTTTCCTCCAGGTGCTCTAGTTTCCCCCACAGTCCAAAGACATGCAGATTAGGTTAATTGGTGGCTCTAAATTGACCGTAGATGTGAGTATGAATGGTTGTTTGTCTCTAGGTGTCAGCCCTGCGATGATTTTTAAGAAGAAGAAGAAACTTTTATTTGTCACATGCACACTTCAAGCACAGTGAAATTCATTCTCTGCATTTAACCCATCTGAAGCAGTGAACACATGCACACACTCAGAGCAGTGGGCAGCCATACCAGAGCGCCCGGGGACCAGTCAGGGGTCAGGTACCTTGCTCAAGGGCACCTCAGCCCAAGGCCGCCCCACATCAACCTAACTGCATGTCTTTGGATTGTGGGGGAAACCGGAGCACCCAGAGGAAACCCACGCAGACACGGGGAGAACATGCAAACTCCACACAGAAAGGCCCTCGCCGGCTGCTGGGTTCGAACCCGGAACCTTCTTGCAGTGAGGCGACCGTGCTAACCACTACACCACCGTGCCACCCACGGTGCTGAGGGTGTACCCCACCTCTCGCCTATAGTCAGGTAGGATAGGCTCCTGTGACCCTGCATAGGATGATTGGTTACAGATAATGAATGGATGGATCTTGAGCCTGACCAAGAACATGAATGAATGAATAAAATCAATGGATAGGAGATAGAACTGGAAATATCCTCCCCTAACAGCTTCTGTCCCTAACTTCTCCTTTTTAAAGAAAGATGACTTGACTCATCACCCTGTCAGCAGAAGTTAGTTTCCGTTTCCAGAATAGTAAAAGGTTCTGAGGAGGAGTCAATCATTTAACCCAAACAAAAGAGGAACTCCTTGGTACAGAATCAGCATTTTGAAATAACATTGTTGAAAGCCACTAGATACACAAAAACATATGGTGTTTATATGTCTATAATAATAATAATAACTTGAAGTCCATCCAAATAAAATGTGATTAAATTGCACAATTAAATACTCACAATACCAGGCGGAAATTCATAGTCCAACTGGTGCAATTTGGAGCTGGTTAACATAGTAAATCAACAAAAAGCGTGACAGCTGATGTCTTTTGGTATCCATGAGTGTCCATTCCATGACACCAGTGATCTAATTACATTTCTGTGATTGTACAGATTGTGAAAGTGAAATAGTCACACCACTCAGATAAACAGAATGTTATCTTGTTGCCCTGGTCACGCCTCACCTCAAAAGCCCTTCATATAAACAGAACAACCTATCTCATCCTCATATTACATGCTGAGAATACACAGTGTTAGCCACACTGTTAAAATGCTTCTGGGTCAAAATAGCCATTCTTTGCCACGCCATTAATGTTTATATTGGGTGTGTAATGTCAACATTTGTTAATTTACACCAATGAGAACTTATTTTACCACTAACCAGAACATAAAGGACGTAGTAGCTCATCTGGCCTGCCATCAAAACAAACATCATGTGAAAGAGGGCCAACCTCCACGACAAATTGTTTACAACAGGAAAATCAACAAAAGACTAAATTTTGTTCCCCAAAAGAAGATCTAACCAAAACATCGATCAGAACTGAAATTGGATGAGAACTGCGAGAGGAGAAACAATTCTAATGAGAAGTGCCAAAATTTGTGAAGTTGACTTAATTAGCAGTTTGTTAGCAAAAAATTTCATCATACAGTGACAAAGTGTTGTACAGAATAACTGGTTCTTTCAAACGAAACAATCATAACTGAAATCCACTGAAAACTGAAGGAGGAGATACGATTTAACTGAAAATAAGCAAAGTTGTAAACAAATTGTTTGCAAGAAGAAAATCAACAAACAAATGACCAAGTTTTGTTCCTCAAGGGAAGATCTCCCCAAAATATCGATCAGAACTGAAATCGGATGAGAAATGAGAAAGGAGACACAATTCTCACGAGAGGCCTGGAAAATTCCTCAATTTGACTTAATTACTAACTCGTTAGCAAAAAATTCGACAAAACAATGACCAAGTTTTGTGCGGAGTGATGAGTTCTTTCAAACAAAACAATCAGAACAGAAATCTGTGAAGAATTGACGGAGGAGATACGATTTAACTGAATTGTGGACGCCGGACGGACGCCGGACGCCATGTCATAGCAACAGCTCATCGGCCTTATGGTTAGATGAGCTAATAAGTGGACAGTTTTGACATTCCCTCAGTGTTCTGGCATGGTTTTACTGTCTGTGATGTCATTCGAAAAATGACTCAGAACTAAATGGCCGCCATTTCAGCTGACTCAGATCAAATTAATACAGTATACTAGTATATATTTAGGCAGTGCTGAAAAGCGGAGCTCCTGATGAGTATATGAGCAAAATATTTGCAAGGGCACAAAATCAACCTGAAAAGAATGTTAATATTATAGCACCATGAATGAAGCATTGAATTGTGTAGCGTTGTGTATTTCATGTCAATAAATTGCTGCATTGTCTTGTGACAGTGAGACCAATAATGAGATACACATCGCAGTTATGAATACATATTTATTCCTTTCTTTGACATGGCATGCCATGCACCAGAAACAACACCATGACATTTATTATGGTGTGACTCTGCTGGGTGCCTGGTGGACAGCAGTGAACCAGCACTTTCACTTTACATCAGTGTTGTAGTCGAGTCACTAAACCTCGAGTCCGAGTCCAGTCTTGAGTCCCCAGGATTCAAGTCCAAGTCATTAAAGAAAATTTCGAGTTGAGTCCGAGTCGTATCCACTATTGATCCAAGTCGAGTCTGAGAGCAAGACTCCAACCGCACGATTTGACAGTGGCTGTTGCTGCCTTTATGTGAAACTGTCTTTGCTACTGTGTTAGACCAATGTTACTGCTTGACTGCGCCATTTTAGTTAACAGGCTACAGATAAAAAGCTTGTTCATTGTTCAGCAAGCCCCGCCCACTATCAACAAAGCAAATAACATGAGAGAGGGTTAACACTAGCTAGTTCATCGCTCAGCAAGCAAGCCCTGCTATCAACAGAGCAATGAACATATGGTAGCATGTCACTTACTTCTCTGGGTGTGGTCCTGCCAAATGACGATTGAAGTTCGAGGTTGTCCCCGTCGTCTCCTTGATAGTTCGTCTACATATGGAACACATAGCAGTGCATTTTTTCCCACTGCATGAGAAATCTGTATAAGCAAAGCGGACAATCCTAGGGGTGGTCTCTCCAGGCATTTTAGTGCCATTAACGTTAGTTTGTTCCTGAACATGACGTATGAACAGGTGAATGTGCATTCTCTGGCACGAAATAGTATAAAAATTGATGTAGATATAAATATATTATGCCAAATTATTATGGCATGTTACACAAAAATAAAGAAAAAATCTGAGTCCTCGTCTCCAATTTATGAGTTTGAATGCAATTAATGCACGAGTCCAAGTCCGAGTCATCAGTGCTCAAGTCCAAGTCAAGTCACGAGCCCTTAAAATTAGGGCACGAGTCGGACTCAAGTCTGAGTCCTGGACTCGAGTACTAGAAGCCTGATTTACATCATTACTGTATAGTAACGATCGAATGCTATCGGACATGAGAACTAATTGATTTCGATCCGCGGTAATTTTAGATTATCTAACACTTAGGAAAGATGCTTATAATTGCTACAAATGGTTACAACTGTCAATTTTCCAATAAGCTGGTGGACGAATAGAAATGTTTCAACTAGTTTATATGAAACTGTCATGAATATTTTCTGTAAAATGTGTTGGTACATAATCCCATGTTATTTTTAAAAAAGCAAATAAGCGCTGGATAAAAATCCATCTATCATATGTAAATAATAGATACAAATTTTGCTGTCAAGTGTTTATGAGATACGTTGCCTTGTACTTACGATCGGGTTCCTTGTGGTGGTACATGGACGTCATTTTTACAGTTGCAGAAGCCATCAAAAATGTACGCCCTGCAATTTCAGCGGTATTATAAGATTACACCTTGTCACCAGACATGGATTTCTGGCATGTGCAGCACTGGCAATGTTCAAGGGGCGGTATGTCGGATACATATAATATTGATACAAAAAACAAGATCAGGTTTCTATAGCTAGCGATCTTGTCTCATCACTTCACCACTTGTTGTATTTGCACTGTTTAGAAAAGTCTTGCCAAAAATGTGCATTCATTCATTCATTCATTCAGGTATTTTAACTGTGGATTAGAAAGGTCAAAGTAGGGGGGTAGGTGGAGAAGGGATACCTGTCAGTAACTTTTTTTTTTGTCCTGTGATGTGGCAAGAGCAGCAGTTATGTGGTTGTCAGAGGAAAGCTGCTTGGTGTGGTTTTTTTTGTTTGTTATTGGATTATCTCGACCACATACCGCAGTTATGCTTCCTTTTTGCTTCTTATTTGCTTTTCTTTTCTGGCTTCTTGACAATCCTATTCATTTTCAATGTGAGATGGGGATTTCCTGCTCTAGTGAGCCAATGTAATCTCCTAAGTATGGACCTATCTCCCTCATTTAGTTCATTTCTTAGTTTTACGATACATACACTGAGCAATTTACAAGGAACACTATACTAATACTGGGTCAAGTCACACACACACACACACACACACACACACTATATCAAAACACATCTACTCATTCATAGGTTTTTTTGTATTTTGTATTTTCTACATTGTAGAACAACACTGAAGACATCACAACTATGAAATAACATAGAAGAAGAAGCCTTTATTTGTCACATGTACACTCAAGCACAGTAGAATTTATCCTCTGCATTTAACCCATCTGAAGCAGTGAACACACACACACACACACACACACACACACACACACACACACACACACACAAGTGAGCAATGAGCGCACACACACATATACCCAGAGCAGTGGGCAGTTATCCAACAGCACCCAAGGAGCAGCGCCCTAAGGCTGCCTCATGTTAACCTAACTGCATGTCTTTGAACTGTAGGTAGGGTGACCACCTGCTCATAAGCCCAAGGGGGGACAAGGGGTATGTTTTTGAGGGACAATGTGGGACGCCGCCCCCACTGCACCGCGCCAGCCGCTGGAAGACTCACAGATAGTGGTTTACCCATTTCTAGCACATACTACCTTACATGGTATATCAATAATACCCTATTCTGCTGTTATTGGTGATGTATGGTCATGAACAGGCCACCAAATGTGTTTTTTTTTTAAATAAACATTCATAATATTTTGACCATTCAGTGACTTGACAGAGGGTGGCACGGTGGTGTAGTGGTTAGCGCTGTCGCCTCACAGCAAGAAGGTCCGGGTTCGAGCCCCGTGGCCGGCGAGGGCCTTTCTGTGCAGAGTTTGCATGTTCTCCCCGTGTCCGCGTGGGTTTCCTCCGGGTGCTCCGGTTTCCCCCACAGTCCAAAGACATGCAGGTTAGGTTAACTGGTGACTCTAAATTGAGCGTAGGTGTGAATGTGAGTGTGAATGGTTGTCTGTGTCTATGTGTCAGCCCTGTGATGACCTGGCAACTTGTCCAGGGTGTACCCCGCCTTTCGCCCGTAGTCAGCTGGGATAGGCTCCAGCTTGCCTGCAACCCTGTAGAAGGATAAAGCGGCTACAGATAATGAGATGAGATGACTTGACAGACACACTTCCACTTATGATTTACTGAAGCTACTCAATTTTATTTATTTTCCATTACAATTTATTCACTTTAAATCAATCATAATATAATATTGAGTCTGAGGCTTTGCAGTGCATCAGTACAGCAGGAATAGTGACAAGTCTCCATTTAGTTTTCAGTGGATTAACAGGAATTGTAGTGGCTCAGCACCACAGAAACAGTAGAAAAAAAGTCTCTTAACTCACAACCACAGCTTTGTGCCACAATCTCCTGCCTGATATGATATTGCGTGTTGGACAGTGTGATACACACTCGTCACCTCTGCCGCAGTCACTTTGTCAGCTAGAGAGTCGTTTTTAGGTCGGAGGAAAGCATCCATAGATTTAGACGTTTCTTTCTGTTGCACGCGTTTCTTGTGAGTCTCCGCGAGCCTGTGTCGTTTCGTATTCCCTGCCATGTCCGATTGAGAAAGATGTTTTGCAAAGGTCACAAAAAGCCCTCTCGGTATCCCCCTCAACCCCTTTCAGCCACAAATATTCATTTCCCCACTCTTTCCTGTACATACACCTTCTCTTTTTAACTGGAGGTGGCGGTGCCTCACCTGCCATCTCCCCGGTACCTTTCTCCATTTTTTAATATGAAAGCAATGCATGCGTTGCACCTGCGTCCCTCGTCACTGTCTGTGCACGTGAGTGCGGTGTCATGGCAACAACAAAAAGTTGACAACAACCAGTCAGTTGTGAGGGCTGTGTGTGTGTGGTTTTGTTCTACAGTCTATAGTGGCGACGGTGGTGTGCTGAAATGTCAAGTACTCGTAATATTCGTTTGGCTGCCTGGGTGGCCCGGGGAGAGCGACAGCCCCCTCAGCAAGCATCGATTATGCGGGACACGTTCTGAATTTGCGGGACGCATAAATTCGGCTTCAAATGCTGTACGCGCACGCGCTATGCGGGACAGGTGGTCACCCTAACTGTAGGGGAAACCAGAGCCAGTGGCGGCTCCAGAGATTTTTCCTTAGGGTGGCTAAGGAGGGGCATAGGTTCCAGGAGGGGGGCATAGGTTGTCGATGCAGCAGTTTATGCAAATCGTAGAAATCATTTTTACTTGCACTCAAGAAAGACTCACAATCAAGTCATCTTGTCAAATATGTATTGAGCTATTGTACCATCAAGGAAAACGGATTCAACCATCTAAACCATCTTTTCTGAAAGTATATTCCCAAGCAATGAATGGAACTATTCTGCCCTAGCGATGTATCAAAAAATAGACATATAGCGAATGGTTTAGATTGTGGATCTTTACTGAAGACTTCAAACTTATACAGATGTGTTCATCCTCGATTTCCGTAAAACTAAAAGAAACAAATTAAGTACATCACTAAACTGAATAGCACATAGGCGAAAACGCGAGCTAGGCTGACCTGCTAACACACACAAGTTGTTTACTTTCTAAAGCCTATCACTTTACAAAACTATTAGCTTTCATTTCATTGCCTAGCATACACAGAAAGTAAAACATAACTTACAGGTATAGCTACTACCGGAACCTAGCGAGACAGCACTCCATACATCCAACCAATGACTGTATAGCCTACTGCATCCAACAAAAAACTAACGTTTTAGAAAAACTAACGTCTCTGATTGTAATAAAAATATTGATAATAAAGATAGCTGGGCTAAAAGAATAATTGAGTACCAAAATGCATTGAACATAGAAAGAACAAGACTGTGTTCTATCAGGTGAAAACAATTTGGCCAACCTCTTTGCTCCAGCACGTTGCCTCATCAGAAGTTGAGCATTCAGAAGAATCATAACAGAAGAACGTCTCTCTCTGGGTGAAACCATTTCAAAATTCCGGGGGTGGGGTGGGGTGGGGTGTGAAATAATGTAAATAACGGTAGGTAGAGGTGAGATGAGGGCTTAGTATCTCTGTAGATAGATAATTGAATTTCAAAAATGTGTTTTAATAAATAATTCTTTTTAAAATAGGGGGGCAACTGTGGTGGCAAGACATATTTTTACAGTGGCAACTGCCACCTTTTGCCACCCCTTAAAACCGCGCCTGACCAGAGCACCCGGAGGAAACCCATGCAGACACGGGGATAACATGCAAACTCCACACAGAAAGGCCCCCGTCAGCCACTGGGCTCAAACCCAGAACCATCTTGCTGTGAGGTGACAGTGCTAACCCCTACACCACCGTGCCACCCGTTATGGAACATATATGGAATTATGTGGTTTAAAAAATAAAGTGTTTAAAAAAGCAAAATATGTTTCATATTTTAAATTCTTCCAAGGAGCCACTGTTTAACTTGATGCTTTACATACTATTGGCATTATCTTAACCAGCTTCATGAGGTAGTCATCTGGAATGCTTTTCAATTAACAGGTGTGTCTTAATTAGTGGACGAGTTTCTTGCCTTCTTAATGTATGTGAGATTAAACATTAAATAGTAAATAATAAAAATACAGTAAATAGCCCTATTCCACACCACAACTGTAGTAATCCATATTATACCAAGAACTGCTCAAGTAAGTAAAGAGAAACGACATCCATCATGCGCCCTCAGAGTTTCTGGAGAGGAGAGCCGATGGAGCTCCAGGAGGAAGAACCTCAGCCCGGGTGGAGCGGACTGTACAACCCCTGGAACGGTGAGTTAGTGAGTTTTCTCAGGCTCACTTCAGCAAAAGGACTTTAAACACAGCGTTATTACAGTAGAAGGGTCAAAATATCAGTAAACAGGTGGAAATGCAATCAGGAATAGAGTTAAGAGCTTTTTGCTTAAAGCGACCTGTTCGGTATTGTTTGGCTTATTGGTTTACATCCATGATAATTAGCCTAAAGTTAGCGCGCTTTCAGAAAAGGTGGATAAAGTCAAAATCCACCTTAATAAAAATAAAAAAGTTTATCTGACCTAACTCGCTGAGAAAAGTCTGATAGTTCACTAAAAATTCACTAAAAGTTCACTAAAGTTAAATAGTTACTCTGAGGAGGAATATTAGCGAAGCTAAGGTTAACTAGCTGGCTAGTTAGCAAGGCTAATGTCGATAAATAATTGTTTTACAGTGTTCAGGGTTTATTAATATTTTTATCGAGCTGTAAAACTGTGAATAAATACCACGGAAAGTAATAACAGTGTTAAAACAGATAAAATGCTGACAAACATGAAATGTGTCCCAACTTTTGATCCAGTTGTTCATTGTGTGGCTCAGCAAACTGCACATCTTTATGGAGATCTAACAAAAGGAAAGAAACAGAAGAAATTCCCTCATTGTTCATGTTTCTAAGATTATTATTATTATTATTATTATTATTATTATTATTATTATTATTATTATTATTTATTTTTTTTAAGATAAGTGTTGTTCTGAACTGAAAGAGAGGTGCTGTGAGGAAAGGCAGCTGACTGAGCAAAAGAAAAAATAAAGAAATAAAAATAACTGTAATTAGTGTGGCAGTGTGCAGCACCACTTTGCCAAAAATATCAAGTTTTTTGCTTTAAACTGGATGTCACAAAATTTTCTTCAGCTGAACACAGATAAAACAGAAGTAATTCTATTTGGGAAAAAAGATGAAAGACTCAGGATTACCACTATTCTTGACACAAAGGGGATTAAAACAAAAGATATGGTTAAAAATCTTCACTCAAAAAAATAACTCGCTCAGTGAATGTAATAAAATTATGGAAAGTATTTCCATCCAAGTAAAATGCGTTAACTTAGCCAGAAACAATTTTGTTGAGTGACCTAAATGTCAACCGTGACATGTTAGACTTAGGTTCATGTAAAAGACACCCATCTCATCTCATCTCATCTCATCTCATCTCATCTCATCTCATCTCATCTCATTATCTGTAGCCGCTTTATCCTGTTCTACAGGGTCGCAGGCAAGCTGGAGCCTATCCCAGCTGACTATGGGCGAAAGGCGGGGTACACCCTGGACAAGTCGCCAGGTCATCACAGGGCTGACACATAGACACAGACAACCATTCACACTCACATTCACACCTACGGTCAATTTAGAGTCACCAGTTAACCTAACCTGCATGTCTTTGGACTGTGGGGGAAACCGGAGCACCCAGAGGAAACCCACATGGACACGGGGAGAACATGCAAACTCCGCACAGAAAGGCCCTCGCCGGCCACGGGGCTCGAACCCGGACCTTCTTGCTGTGAGGTGACAGCGCTAACCACTATACCACCGTGCCGCCCTAACAGACACCCATGTTGGTTTTTTTGAGTGTTGGTGTTTTCATTGACAGCGAGCTAAACTTTGACAGTCACATGAAAGCAATCATTAAATCGGCATTTTATCACCTAAAAAACATTTCCAAACTAAGAGGACTTATGTCAAAAAATGATCTGGAAAAACATATACATGCCTTCATCTCTAGTAGGGTTGACTACTGCAATGGCCTTTTCACAGGCCTGCCAAAAAAGACCATCAAACGACCTCAGCTGGTTCAAAATGCAGCGGCTAGGGTTCTCACACGAACAAAGAGCACATTACTCCAATTCTAAGGTCCCTTCACTGGCTTCCAGTAAGCTACAGAATTGACTTTAAAGCATTGCTGCTGGTGTACAAATCTCTAAATGGTACAGGGCCCAAAGCCCAATCAGATCTACCAGATCGCAGCAGCAAAATTTACTGGTAAAACCTGTTGTTAAAACAAAGTGTGGTGAAGCAGCTTTTAGCTACTATGCAGTACAGCTATGGAACCAACTCCCAGAGGACATCAAAAATGCTCCTGCTGTTGGCAGCTTCAAATCTAGACTAAAGACCAAGCTGTTCTCAGATGCTTTCTGCTAACTGATAAATATCATCATCTTTACATGTTTTAAACTTTACTTAACTTTTACAGTCTCTGCATGTTTTAAACTTTACTTAACTTTTATTCTGCTGTTTTTTACTGAACTTTTAATTCATTTTATTATTTTATTTCTACTATTGTTTAATTCTTATTATTTTTTTCTCTCTTCTTCCCCCTTTATTTAATGTAATTTTATTTTCTATTGTTTACTGTTTTGCCTTTACCCCTGTAAAGCACATTGAACTGCCACTGTGTATGAAATGCACTATATAAATAAACTTGCCTTGCCTTTAATTTTGGTCACCACTGTTTTGTTCTTCATCGCCGTGGTGTGTGATAAAGTTAGGAGTCGTGTGATTTGGGAGAAAAGAGGGCTGGAAGATTTTTTGAGGAGCCACAGATGGACACAAATGGTATGTAAATCATTAGAGATCAGCTATAAAATAAACAGTAATGGACAGAAATGAAATTTTATCTGTATTTTGGAAAAAATCTGCAGTGAGGTGAGTGTCTTATTGTACGATGTGACGTTGCGTGCAGCCATAACGCTGTAATCGAACACCTGATCACGCAGCTACACCTGAAATACTGAGGCTCTCGGCACCGTTATAGGAAGATTAGTCATTTACAGCTCACTTATGTAAATATGTTTTGTATACAGGACTGTTTACAGTGAGGATTTTCTGTGGTATAAAACATACAAAAGGTGTAAAACAATGTTTCTGATTCCTTTGCTGCGATGTGCAGACGTGTGTCTCACTGTCTGTTTGTCTCTTTCCACACAGGACAGCAGAGAGTGGAATTGTTGTTTGACCTGTTTACTTCCAATGAACTCTACTACAACACAGAGGACAGTGACCATGAGGGTGACATCGTCGATCCCATGCCTATTCATCACGACGACGAGCAGGACTATGGTGACGACGACGACGGGGCGTCTTTAAGAAGCCTGTCCACTTTAAGAAGCCCATCCCCATTAAGAAGGTCCCTTTATACCATCGAGGAAGAGGAAGAAATTGTAGATCATGAAGAGCTGATAAGAAGCCCGTCCCCTCTGAGAAGCCCATCCAGTGGGAGGAGTCCTTATTGTCCTTTTCTTATTGATGTTCCCCTAGGGTAACCTCAGGTGCCTGGTCAGGAGTACCTTTTAGGATTCATGAGGATTCCTGTATGGAGGAGGAGGAGGAGGGACGATGAAGAAGCTCCTCCGAGTCGAAGGGTAAAATAATTTTTAAATAGAAATATGTAAATTTCTATGTAAAATTATTATTAAAATTACAATTATTTAATTTTATAATATTTATTATTCAAATATTATTTAAATTGTTATTAAATAATTATAGAAATTATTTCTGTACAGAAATAACAAACTGTATAATACCGTAATTGACCAATCAGATTTGATGGTTTAACAAAGCCTTGTAATAAGTGTATATAATAAACTAGTCCTATAAATATTTAATATAAGTTAATATAGGTTAAGTGTATCTGTATTGCAGGTTTTTCTTCTTCTTCTTCTTCTTCTTCTTGCTGTTCAGTAATCGATAAACTGTTTTTGTTCAGCACTCATGTCTCAGGTGTCTTTTCTTGTCACACAATATCACCATTTCACATTGGTTTCATGTATAATTACAGATTACAGTGTAGAAATCCTCCTTCAGGCAAATCCACTCCAGACAACAGTATGAACCTGTTAAACCTGTGTAATTACTAATCTTGTTATCACAGCTAATAAACTGATAACAGATGAATCTCAAGGTACAGTTCTGCTGTTTAAAGTTCAAAGTGCATTCACACAAGTTTATGAATCCAGCCAATTTATTAGTTTACAGGTGAAACTTACAAACTAACGCACCATGAGGAAGAAACTGAGTTGAGGACGGTTTGGAAAACCGGTTTCCTTTTCTTTCTATCACATTTACTCATCTCATCTCATCTCATCTCATTATCTGTAGCCGCTTTATCCTGTTCTACAGGGTCGCAGGCAAGCTGGAGCCTATCCCAGCTGACTACGGGCGAAAGGCGGGGTACACCCTGGACAAGTCGCCAGGTCATCACAGGGCTGACACATAGACACAGACAACCATTCACACTCACATTCACACCTACTGTACAGTCAATTAAGGTGGTGTTTACATTAGACCGTATCCGTATTGTTTTCATTGCGGATGCACTGTCCGTGCACATTAAAACGCCGGGAAACGACTCCACAGGCGGAATAATTTGAATCCGCCAGGGCCCACGTATTCAACCCAGTACGTATCTGATCTGGTGCTGTGTAAACATTGAGGAATGAGGATACGCAGTGCTGAGCTCTAGCTGACGTCGTCATTGGACAACGTCACTGTGACATCCACCTTCCTGATTCGCTGGCGTTGGTCATGCCACGTTGGTCATGTGACGCGACTGCTGAAAAACAGCATGGCCTTCACTTCCTGCTATTTGCGTGTGTACGCGAATCGTTTTAAAAATGTTAATCTGATGATCCGCTGATTCGAAATAATGTAAACAGGGCCTTAGAGTCACCAGTTAACCTAACCTGCATGTCTTTGGACTGTGGGGGAAACCAGAGCACCCGGAGGAAACCCACGCGGACAACATGCAAACTCCGCACAGAAAGGCCCTCGCCGGCCACGGGGCTCAAACCCGGACCTTCTTGCTGTGAGGCGACAGCGCTAACCACTACACCACCGTGCCGCCCTATCACATTTACTGAACAACTTAATTGTTTTGTAGATTTTGATTTTTTTTAAAATATGTGACTTAAATCAAAGATCAGACTTGCTATAAAATTAAGTCAAACATTATACATTAACAAATGAACAGTACATGGTTTGCTTTTATTATATTACTATTAAATATGTCATATTGTATGTTAAAAATAAATTTACAGTACATTTTATGGTGGAACAAAAAGTATTGCAAAATCTGTAAATAAACAGCAAATAAACAGGAAACAGCAAATTACTGCAGTACCTTTGAATAAATTCAAAACACATGTAACTGAGACCTACTGTAAACCATTTTTCACATAACTCACAGCTCAATACAAAAGAAACTTGTACAACAGATAAAAAAAGAATTGAGGTTTTAATTTCTTTAAAACCCATGTACATGCCATATGCAAAAACAAACAAATGATAAACTACACATGTATCATACTGATATCATAAATGCACACACCAGCCACTTTATTAGGAACATCCATCCACCTGCTGTTTGATGCAGTTCTCTAATCAGCCAATCCTTTGACAGCATCAAATCATGCAGATACAAATCAAGAGCTTCAGTTAATGTTCACAATGTTCAAACATCAGAATGGGAAAAATTGTGATCTCAAAGTGTGACTTTCACTGTGGCGTGGGTGTTGGTTTGAGCCAGATGGACTGGTTTGAGTATTTCTGAAATTGCTGATCTCCTGGGGTTTTCACTTACACCAGTGTCTAGAGTTTACACAGAATGGTGTGAAAAGCAAAAAATACTGAGTGAGTGAGAGTTCTGTGGGTGGAAACAAACACCTTGTTGATAAGAGAGGTCAGAGGAAAATGGCCAGATTGGTTTGAGCTGCCAGGAAGGATATAGTAACTCATAGCAACTCTTTACAACCGTGGTGAGCAGAAAAGCATCTCAGCATGCAACAGCAGACAGAAGACCACATTGGGTTCCACTCCTGCAGCCAAGAACAGGAATCTTATGCCACACTCACAACCCATCGTAAGTGTTTTCGACACGCACGGGTCGCAGGGTTTGGTTGCATGCCTGAATTCCTCGAGGCATGGGAAAAATTGCACCATTAGCCCGTGGAAAGCATATGTCTGACGCACATGATCAGTGCGTGTTCAGTGAGTGTGGAGTGCATGTGACTTGCATTTTACCAGTTTCTTGCGCTAGGAGTACGGGCCACACTTGTGAAGCATGTGTGACGCACGTGATTAGCACGTGACAATCGCTCATGACTTGCGTGTGATGGAAGCCAGGAGTGAGTATCAAACCAGCGTGTCTGCAGCATTCTGCATCTGTCTTTTGGCTGAAGAACAACATTGGTTTGTGCTGCTCCTCAGCTACTATCATCTGCCTATAAGGGTCCAACTCTCTCAGTCATTGCGGCGGTATGGCGACAGCCATCTTCTTCTCTTTTACAATGCTACACGTTACATGATCGGTTCCTTGGTTCCTCGCCAATATATATACCCAGAGTCTTGCCCCTCGTGTTGCGTGCGGGTCATGTGCGCTGCGTGCACACCACACATGGGGAAGAAAGTGAGATGTACTTCTGTCTTGGGGACTGCACAAATAGGAAGTGTGGAGTACTTGTGTAGTACTTCTGAGGCACGTCACTCATGCGTCTTACTGTCATTGCAAAGCCCCTACTAGCTGTGCTGCTGACTTGGTTCAGGCGTACAAAAGGAGTATGGGTCCCATACGTAGCATATGCATTCTTGATTTGTTGCAAGACCCATAGAATTTGCATGTGCAGGACCAAAAGTTTCTACGGCCAGTCTGCGACCTTCTACGGTGCTGAACACACGCAAGTGTCGCACAAGTCTCAAGCACGGTTTAGCCAAATTTTTTACCATAGACCGCCCGTAGTAGCACGTACGGCGGGTTGTGAGTGAGCCTTTAGAATCAAGAACAAGTTCCTATTAAAGTGACCGGTCAGTGTATAATACAGTTCAGCTCTTGTTCCTGATGCCAGAACAGCACCGATCCTGTACAAAACACCACCAGTATGGAAGAAACCAATCAAAAAGGAGGTGAGGCTGGTCCAATAACTAAAACATCAGGTCTCAACACTCTGATGGAAGGAGTGTGTGCACACAGACACACACACTCTCTCTCTCTTGACCTATCCATATTCACATATTGCCATGTTGGTGTATTAAGGGTTGTGTATGCACACACGCGCACACACACACACACACACCTGCAACAAAGTTGGTGCATATGAGACAAAATGGACGTGACTGGTGAAGTCAAAGTGTATCATTCATAACAAGACAAAAATAATATATATAAAGTGATAGAAATAAATATAGAGGAAAAAAGACCTGGATATAGATAGATAAGATGGATGGCTTCAAGTGCTTACAAGGTCATCTCCCAAAACAGGTAAAGTCCTGTTCAGAATTATTGGTACCCCTAAATGTTAAGTATTTAGAATATCTTCAGAAGTAAATGCAAATGAACCATTTTTGTATCATCGGCATATTTAATAAAATGTCAAAGGTTATTGAATAAGAACGACAATAGAAAGCCATCATACCGTATGTGAAATAAAAGTATCGATGTAAAATTTATCTCATCTCATCTCATTATCTCTAGCCGCTTTATCCTGTTCTACAGGGTCGCAGGCAAGCTGGAGCCTATCCCAGCTGACTACGGGCGAAAGGCAGGGTACACCCTGGACAAGTCGCCAGGTCATCACAGGGCTGACACATAGACACAGACAACCATTCACACTCACATTCACACCTACGGTCAATTTAGAGTCACCAGTTAACCTAACCTGCATGTCTTTGGACTGTGGGGGAAACCGGAGCACCCGGAGGAAACCCACACGGACACGGGGAGAACATGCAAACTCCGCACAGAAAGGCCCTCGCCGGCCACAGGGCTCGAACGCGGACCTTCTTGCTGTGAGGCGACAGCGCTAACCACTACACCACCGTGCCGCCCGGCACCCTTTTGATGAATTTAAATAGTTCCTCAAATAAAATAAAAACAAACAAGATTCATCTGTGATTGAGTCTCAGTGTTCACATCATCACCTGAATTAACCAATGAATGATGTCTTTGCTGCATAAAAAGAGTATAAACTACCAGCCAACAAGTGCACAAAGCTTCTAGATTACTCCAAGTTTTGAGGATGTCATTGTTACCAAAAGTTCTAATCTCATCTCATTATCTCTAGCCGCTTTATCCTTCTACAGGGTCGCAGGCAAGCTGGAGCCTATCCCAGCTGACTACGGGCGAAAGGCGGGGTACACCCTGGACAAGTCGCCAGGTCATCACAGGGCTGACACATAGACACAGACAACCATTCACACTCACATTCACACCTACGGTCAATTTAGAGTCACCAGTTAACCTAACCTGCATGTCTTTGGATTGTGGGGGAAACCGGAGCACCCGGAGGAAACCCACACGGACACGGGGAGAACATGCAAACTCCACACAGAAAGGCCCTCGCCGGCCACGGGGCTCTAACCCGGACCTTCTTGCTGTGAGGCGACAGCGCTAACCACTACACCACCGTGCCGCCCGTTACTAAAAGTTCTGCAAGCAAATATTCGTGAAGGGTGCCAATAATTGTATACAGGGAACATTATCTGTTTGTATCATAATTTAGTATTATTCATTTTTTTCTTTTTGTAAAGTAACCTTGTACATTTTTTAAAATCTTCTGATTATACAAAATTGGTTCATTTGGATTTATTTATGAAGATATTCTGAATCATCGATTTTAAATTCGGGGTGCCAATAATTCTGACCAGGACTGTAAATCATCTTCTGTGACCTGGAATTGGTCAGTATTGGATCATGCCATTAGTAAAGGTTCAAGATCCAAAAACAATTATCAGTTTATGTGGTTGTTAAGATTTTTTGGGAAGAAAAACATCTCCAAAAGAAAAATAACTCATAAAAATCTGCAGGAGTCACAAGTGAAAATGTCTAGAAACACAAGATCAGCTGCTTAAACAGGTGGATTGTGGTGCAGTAACTGCTCGGCTGGAATGAAAACCTGCATCCAGAACCGCTCGTTGTGGATTGTATTGCGTGCACGCACGCGCGCGCACACACTCACACACACACAGCCCACATACCATGGATCTAAGAACAGGAAACTCCAGCATGTGTTATGTCTCAAACTCCAGTCAAGATTTAGGAGTCCTGAATTTCAGAGGTTTCAGAATCTCTGTAAAGAGCATTTGTGCTTATAATGATCTCATGAAGAATAATACGGAAAAAGCAGACAACCTGCTCCTGATGTAGCTTCCTGATGAACACAAGTCTCACTTTTATATGCTTCATTTAGAAAGCACTTCACTTGCTTGAACATAAACCCTATTTCACTTTGAATGCTTGTTCCAGGATAGTCACAGAACAACCATGAATGTGTTGAAAACTGCTGATTAATATATATATATATATATATATATATATATATATATATATATATATATATATATATAAAAGGATGAATCATCTTGTAAACATGGTGTCAGCATTACTAAATGCAGTTTTACTTCCTGTCCTTATGCCGTTATATCACTACACGGTACCACTGAGGTTTATTTATTAGTCTGCACATCACTTTAAGAGCATCTAAATTGCTGTGCAATTTTTCACAGCTTACCACAACTTCTTCTGAGGGCAAAAAATCATCAGCAGTATCTCATTTTTCATGCAAATGATGCTGATAGCGTTATTTTTTTTGTAAACACTGCAGATTTCTATTGCAGCCCAGGGGCACTTGTATTTGCACATGTGAAAACAGCAGTTTAATCCTCACCGTATGCGCTCCCAGTTATTGCTCTTGAGTCTGTTCCAGCACCAGTACTGACATCCGCATTGTACCCAAAACTCAACACTTCTGTCTTGGCTTTGATGAGCAGAAGTTTGAAATCCACATTCAGTTGGAAGGACAGAGTTAGACTGACTATTGGGGGCAATCTTTCTATACATTAACTCCACATTTGCCGTATATTTTCCAACCTGCCTCATTAAAAACCTGAAAATATCCTGAACATGATACGAAGTTCTTATGAATGTCCTTGGTTTATCTTGGAAGTTTAGACAGAGGTGATAAACACTGAAAAAATATAAACTTTCTTCAGACTTTTGACCACAGTATCACTTTAGTGTTGTTTTCCTGACACAAGCAACAGTAAAGCCTTGTTCTTACAAAATGTGGGAGTGAGAAAAGGAAAAGCAGGAATTCAACACTGCTCCTGGTTTTCCATTTAAAAAAAAAAAAAAACTCCCACTCTTTCCAATCTCCTGGGTGCTCATAACGTTTGCACCCCCTTCATTCGGCCCCAGCTCCTTCATATCCGACCTAGGCTACCGTCGACCTACCCCTGCCAAAACAAATACCTCCCTTGTGGGTGGCGATGAAGGGAAAGGAGAGGAAATGTTTTCTTCTTGACATAGTCCTGACTAGAATAAACCTCTCTCTTTATACAGCTTTTGGCAGTGCTGCACACGGGGAGATAAAAGCAGCATGCTGACGACCTGCTTCTATTGGTCTCCGTCTTCCTGACAGTAAAAATTAAACCTGTGACACTTGGAGTGGGACTTGAAATGAAAACTCCACCCTGAAATACATTATATATGTAAATATACTAGAATTTGTTGTGATGTTTTAGTGAGAGAGCTGGACAGACCAAAGGATGAAAGTGATACTGCATTGCTCTCTTCAGGTAGACATGAAGCAATGGCTAAATCCCACTGGCATCACTAAAGCTGTGGAATGGCATTGTGGGTAATGTACAAAACAGTTCAATGGAAAATTACTTTGAATAAGCAGAAACAGAATTTCATAGACATGTTGAAAACAAAGTCAACCCAGAATTTCATTCCAAAATAAATCTTGGATGCCATCAATAATAGTTCAACGTGGATTTTTTTTTCTTTAAGAAGTCAGCTCATTGATTTCCCACCTTGTAAAAAAATAATTAAATAAAATAAATACTAATCACAAGGAGCAGGAAGTTGGAGACAAGTCAAGGTTTAAACAGAACAGCCTTGGAACGCATGTGAAGTAACATGTGCCTGAAAGCAAAGTGGCGTCTAATAGCTGGGCTTTCTTCAGCCCTGGACTCTTTGGGCTGGTGTTCAGGAACATCTGCTTTCAAAGGCAGATGTGTATTCAGTGTAGGGTTACTATTATTACCAATGCTGGCAGATGCCTCATCAGCGGTTTTACATGATGACCACTTTTCAACAAATTCACAGTCTGGAATTTAGCGCCCTGCCTGTATAAGGTTAAGAAGAAATGAACTAGGGGCAAGCTGTCTCGGCTACTCAAAGGAGGTTTGATAAAGGTTTGCCTGTCTAAGTTGAGCAAAATTCACAATTCACATTCCCAATTTGGTGGAGCCCATTCAAGACTTTGTGCAGTAGGAAGAAACCTGAGAACCTGAAGGAAGCCCAGGGAGAGATCACAGAGGGAAACCATGGTTACACTCCATGTAGACAGTAACTCAGGCTCAGGACTAAATCCTAGACCTGACTACATTATCACATACTGCTCCATGTGTTTACCAATACTAATTATGCACAATTAGTGCAATCAGTTATAAGCAACAAGGAGTCTTTTGAAGTGTGTATTTTGTTCTGTTTCTAAATGTTGATTTCATTATTATGTTTTGTCTGGGGTGGCACGGTGGTGTAGTGGTTAGTGCTGTCGCCTCACAGCAAGAAGGTCTGGGTTCGAGCCCTGTGGCCGGCAAGGGCCTTTCTGTGCGGAGTTTGCATATTGTCCGCGTGGGTTTCCTCCGGGTGCTCTGGTTTCCCCCACAGTTCAAAGACATGCAGGTTAGGTTAACTGATGACTCTAAATTGACCGTAGGTGTGAATGGTTGTCTGTGTCTATTGCCGCTTTTCCACTACAAACGCGGCTGACCCGTGCTGAGTCAAGCTGAGTGGGGCTGTTGGAGTTGCATTTCGACTACAACCGCGCTGAACCGTGCTGGCTGGAAGTGGGTGGACACATTGGGTGGAGTTAGCGAAAGTGGGTGGACGTCAGGTGATGTCGTTAAGCAGCGCAAACAGTGACATCAGTGAGCTTTTAAGTGGTAGTCTCACGACCCGGATAGTAAACAATAAACATGGAGGACATGGAGTCGTTAGTGTTGCTGGTCTTGGTGCTGTGGCTTGTTGTCACCGACAACGTGGACAGATACTGGCAAGAGCGTATAGATGAGGCAAGGCGCATAAGGCTTCAGAAATTCTCGTAATTCGTAATTATTCTTCTTCCGGGTTTGCGGTGTTTACAGATCCCAGCGCGCTCGCGGGGCGTGTGTGGGCATGTGAGGACACTCCTCCTCACCAATCAGTGCACAGGGGCGTGTTTGCTCACGCCCCCAACCTCACTCGGCTCGCTTTGGCTCGCTTCAGCCCTACTCCAAAACGGTGCGAGTTTTAGGGGCTAAGCGGGGCTGAAGCGAGCTGAGTCGTGCTGGTTTTTGGTAGTCGAAACGCGAGCCGTGTCAGGCTGAAGTGAGCTGAAGCGAGCTGAAGTGAGCTGAAAAAGGGTAATGGAAAAGGGCCATATGTGTCAGCCCTGTGATGACCTGGTGACTTGTCCAGGGTGTACCCCGCCTTTTGCCTGTAGTCAGCTGGGATAGGCTCCAGCTTGCCTGCGACCCTGTAGAACAGGATAAAGCGGCTAGAGATAATGAGATGAGATGTTTTGTCTGATTTCCATTATTGCTTTTTTTTTGTTTTGTTTTTCAAATTGTAAAGCAACCTTGCTGGTTGGAGAAGCACGATTTAACTCACTGGAAGATTAGTGCATGGGCTTTATGTTTAAATCAAGATGTATAAAAGTTTTACATATTTTTTTCACAATTTAAACATGCTAACACTGATGTTACCCATGGTTTATGGATAACATTAATGAATACTGATAAGCCTGTGGTCCGTGAATGTGTATTGCTTCACAACAATGAAATTGATTCACACAGGAAAAGTATGGTGGCCCTGAAGGGCAAATCACAACCCTCCATCCATCCATAATCTGTAGCCCATTATCCTGTACAGGGTCACAGGCAAGCTGGAGCCTATCCCAGCTGACTATGGTCGAGAGGCGGGGTACACCCTGGACAAGTCGCCAGGTCATTGCAGGGCTGACACGCAGGCCCTGTCCACACGGCAATGGATTCAGGTGAATCTGATAAAATTGTTTATCGTTTCGGCCTGGCGTCCACACGGCACCGGCGTTTTGGGTGCCCCAAAATTATATTTTTTGAGAACGGGTTCCAGAGTGGAAAAATCTGGCAACGGCGCCACTGCGAAGTCGTCTGGATGAGTAGAACGGATTTGTTTACGATGACGTCACAACCACATGACTAGAACAAGCAGCACTCTCACTGTTTTGTATGAACCACTGCATTGCATTCACTTTTGTATGCAGCTTTTCTTTTAAATAAACAAGTAACTGAACCATTTCTTGAATTTCTTTTTTTATTGGATAAGACTGCTTTTCAAAATGTTCACACACAATATAAAAAGTTATATAAATTATATAAAAATGCTTTTCAAAATGTTCACACACAATAAGAAAATTAAGTTATATAAAACTATGCACACTAATAAAACTAATTTGTACACACAGAAGGCACGATTTCCTCGCGTAGTCGCAGCCATCTTCTTCTTGTTGTTGTGTGTTCCTGTGAGTACTTCATGCCGGGTAGAAGAAGGGGTTTATGCGCATGCGTCCTACTTCTTCTATTGTTCTGGTGTCTCCGATGGGACCGTCTTACAGCGCACGTAGAGGTGTGGCATGTGTATTGCATCATTTTCAGCAAGCGTTGTGTTGCCATATGTACCTGATATTTTACTGATCCGTTGCCCATGTGGACGCGATATTTTTTTTAATAAAATCTCGTTGCTGTTGTCGTGTGGATGTAGCCATAGAGACAAACAACCATTCGCATGCAGATTCACACCTACGGTCAATTTAGAGCCACCAGTTAGCCTAAGCTGTGTGTCTTTGGAGGAAACCGGAGGACCCGGAGGAAACCACGCAGACAACATGCAAACTCCACACAGAAAGGCCCTTGTCGGTTGCTGGGCTCAAACCCAGGATCTTCTTGCTGTGGGGTGACAGTGCTAACCACTACACCACCGTGCAGCCCCAAATCACAGTCACAAATGGGAAAACACAATGACAAATTACAAACCACAACCACAAAACACAATGGCATTAACTTCTACTGGAAATAGTAGGCATGTGCTATTGACAAGGATTATCACTGATTGGACGAACACACTGTCCATCTTTTTAACCAGAAGGAAATGTGCCACTTGCACCATTTCGTCCCAGACCTTGCAAACAGTGAAGTAACCAGGTTGTGAGAAGATGGAATACTAACAAAGAATACACTGAGTTACATCTCAATATCAAAGAGTAGCTTATGACTTCTTTGACAATATTCCTTCATCCCATGTCCTGGTTGCTTTACTGTTTGCAATTTGTCCAATCAATGATGATCCTTGTCGACAGGCCGTTCCTACTACTTCTGGAAGAAGGGGATGTCTTTGTGTTTTCTGCTGTGTGGTTGGATTTTGGTTTTGCTGTTGTGTTTAGTGATTTGTTGTTGTGTTTTGTTATTTGCCATTGTTTCCAAGGCCTGAGACCAAATGGCACTTGTGGTGCCATTTACCTGTTTGGGGGCACTTATATATTTGGGGCAGTGATGGCCTAATGGTTAGAGAAGCAAACTTGGGTCTAGAGGGTTGCTGATTTGATTCCCTGAACCAGCAGGAAAATCCATGTTTGAAGTGCCCTTGAGCATGGCACCTCACACCCAATTGCTCCCCAGTTGTATGTGTGTGGGGAAGCCATGGCCAAAAGGTTAGAGAAGCAAACTTGGGTCCAGAGTGTTGTTGGCTTGATTCCCTGGACCAGCAGGAAAATCCATGGTTGAAGTGCCCTTCAGCAAAGCACCTCATGCCCAACTGCTCCCCAGTTGCATGTGTGTGGGGAAGCCATGGCCTAAAGGTTAGAGAAGCAAACTTGGGTCCAGAGGGTTGCTGGGTTGATTACCTAAACCAGCAGGAAAATCCATGGTTGAAGTGCCCTTGAGCAAGGCACCTCACGCCCAACTGCTTCCCAGTTGCATGTGTGAAGGGAAGCCATGGCCTAAAGGTTAGAGAAGCAAACTTGGGTCCAAAGGGTTGCTGGTTTGATTCCCTGGACCAGCAGCAAAATCCATGTTTGAAGTGTCCTTGAGCAAAGCACCTTACGCCAACTGCTCCCCAGTTGTATATGTGTGGGGAAGCCATGGCCTAATTGTTAGAGAAGCAGCTATGGGACCAAAAGGTCAGTGGTTGGAGTCCCTGGACCAGCAAGAATGGCAAGGCACCTAACCCCTAACTGCTCCCCAGGTTGCTCTGGGTATGTTGGACATTGCTCTGGATAAGAGCGTCTGCTAAATGCCATTAATGTAATTTGCCCTTCAGGGCCACTGTAGAAAAGGGTGCTGACATTTGAAAATGTTTTTTGTGAGCTGCCTGCAGTTACATATATCCACCACAGAGGGCTCCAAAGCCCTAAATCTCCACCACTATGTGCTGCTGCTTTGAGTTTTTCCAAAAATGACTGCACTGTCTACTCACAGCAGATGATCCCACTGTGTTCTTAGTACAATTTTACAAGTTTTTCCTTCTTGGCTTACAAATCATCACTCCAATAACATCATTCCAATTGAGCTGGTGATTTATTTCACACACACACACACACACACACACACACACACACACACACACACACACACACACACACACACATTCTCAGAGGAAACAGCTATGGAAAGGAAATATAGTTTCACTGAAATATAGTTTGATTCACAAATTTCTAATTTCACTTCCATTAATTATTCAATTTCTAATTCCTTATGATATGAAAGTGAATTGAGAAGTATATTGTAATTACATCTAGAGATGTTATTTATTAAATAAAGTCTTAATTGTGTGTTGTGGATGTTGGTGTGTTGTGTTGATTTGTGTAATATGGTGTAATGCTGTGGTGGTCACCTTGAGATTGTGTTTAGTCCTGTTGTGCAGTGAGTGATGTTTGTGGTGTGGAATGTTCTGGACTCTATTGCTGACCCAGTTTTGCACACAGCTGCCGGCTGGTGTTTGATTTTACAACCAAATGTATTCATCCACTGAGGTTAATTAATTCCTGCAGGAATGCATTTGCAACCATTAGTCTGAGTGCTGTATAATTTATCAGAATATCGTCAACGAATACATTTCTTTTGAATAGAGAGTCATGGATTGCGTATTCATGGGTTTTGGAACATATCCAGTACACTGATCAGTTGCAACATAGTCTTTTTCCATTATCTAAACTATATGTAAGGAGTAAAAAATAAATAATCATCAAAAGGGTGAAGTCTTATTCTGCTTATATCAACTGTCATTCTATCCATATTCACTGGATATGAGCGATCACGGGGCGGCATGGTGGTGTTGTGGTTAGTGCTGTCGCCTCACAGCAAGAAGGTCTGGGTTTGAGCCCCATGGCCGGCGAGGGCCTTTCTGTGCGGAGTTTGCATGTTCTCCCCATGTCCACGTGGGTTTCCTCCGGGTGCTCCGGTTTCCCCCACAGTCCAAAGACATGCAGGTTAGGTTAACTGGTGACTTTAAATTGACCATAGGTGTGAATGTGAGTGTGAATGGTTGTCTGTGTCTATGTGTCAGCCCTGTGATGACCTGGCGACTTCTCCAGGGTGTACCCCGCCTCTCGCCCGTAGTCAGCTGGGATAGGCTCCAGCTTGTCTGCGACCCTGTAGAACAGGATAAAGCGGCTAGAGATAATGAGATGAGATGAGATGAGCGATCACGTGCTCTGATTGGCTACTCTACTACTAGGCTATCAGCTCATATACCGTGAGTAGAGAAAAACAAAATGGCGGAGCATGTTCCTGAACCAACTGAGGGTGAAATAAAAACTCTCCTCGAAAACAAACCACCCAAAAATACAAAAAAAAAGCAACAAAATATGGAATAAAAGTATTTGATGGTAAGAACGTATCTTTAAAAAAAAATTCTGGAATTATAATTATTATCATTATTATTATTATTGCATTTTCACAAATTGCTACTGTCGTTTCATTGGTTTGTTGACATTCTAAGCGGAAATGATTTTGTCGGACGTTTTGTACAAAGTTTTTATTTATCGAATTTGCAAAAAACAAAAATAAAAATACCTTGTTTCTCACTGTTAATTATATCTTTAAATTACAGAACAACATGTTGTACTTTTTATCTGTTTATAGTTGCATTTAATGTTGTAGAATGCCCTTGAAATAAGTTAGTTCCTGTTATCACTTATGTTACAGCAGCTATAAACATTCACTCCTCTCTTTTTTTGTGGTTAAAGGTCTCCTTGCATCGTTTTTTCATTAATTGTACGGTGGTCTCTAGTATGAATGAATGCCCTGTGAGCCAGTTTTGGTGAAAAAAAATGCTGTGGTTCTCCTGTTTCAGGCTGTTCTAGTTTGGTGGAGGAGTGGGTGGCGGGAGAACGACAGGATTTCAGCTCTTACTCATTAATATTCATGACATGTTTACACGTTACCTCTGATTGGCTAACAGCAATCAGTAAACGTGTTACCTCTGATTGGCTAACAGCACTGTGACGCTACCTCCAGTGGGTCAGAACAAGTGGATGTGGGTGTCTTTGTAAAAACTGTTTTGATTGGCTATTATGGTCTCGACATCGATGTTTTGACCAATAACAATGTAGATAACACAAATTTTACATCACATTCAACGAGATTTAAACAAGACTAAAGATGGCGAATGTGTAAACATCGTTGGAGTTAATAAAGTTTGAACAGCATGAAGGAACATACCCCAACCCCCTGAAATTAATAAAAAAAAATTCTCAACAGATTTGGCATAATATAAAAAGGTCACTTTTTACTCAGAAAAAGCAGAAATCCGCCGAAAAGCAGGAAACTCTCATCCCTGCCTAGCTTTTGACCATGTCATGCATGCTAATGTGGAGAATATGAAAATGCTATTTTGTAACAAAAGCCTTCGAACAAAAAGTTCATGTTTTACTTAGAGCTTGTGAGCTGGTGGTCGATCGTCTTGACTACAGATCCAGGGATTAAAAACAACCTCGAAGCAAAACCACGACTGAAGTTTGAAAAGTCACTGTGGTTGAAATGATCAGAACACAGTACTAACACTGCATTATACTTCGCTGGTGGTGTTCCAAAGATAAATTCCAACCATTTCTTCTTCAGCTCTTCTATCTTGGGCAAGAAATGCAACATTGATGTGTTATTGCCACAAATAACACAGGCATGAACTTGTTCAGCCATGTTTTCAACTTGCTGTTAGGTCCTCTTCGTTAAATAACACAGGCACGAACTTGTTCAGCCATGTTTTCAGCTTGCTGTTAGGTCCTCTTCATTAGTTACTGATGAGATGGGCTCTGCTATCTCTCCTCGCGCTTAAATCCGAACTTTCTTCCCGTGGGCGGTCGCAAGCCAAGGTGGGCGAGGCCATGAATACTAATTTTCAAAGTCACGTAACTTCGTAGGGCTTTTTCTGATCCACTCGTTTTTCCGACTATTTTCTTTCATAAACTAATACAGGGAATGGGAGTAGAATTACATTTTCACATGCAGCATGCATATGCAACTCGGAGTGAACTATGGTATTTCAAAAAGAGCCCGTATTAAACGTTTTTGGTGGAAGGGCACCTTTAATAAAACAAAAGAAACACAACTTGTCATATTATGTAATCTCTTCTATCATGAAGACTTTCCTGTGGCAGAAAACTGTTCCCAAGCACTGACACTGGAGACTCCTTCCATAAACAATAAATAACCATCTACCCACACAATTAAACGTTTTTTGTTTTGTTACATAATAACATGCTGTTTTAATCAGTTTATTATAAGGCTGATTTGTAGATCATCTGTATCTTCTGTAGATTAATGACGAGCATCTGCCTTACAAGCCCTTGTGCACGAGTTGTTACTATGGAAACAATTATGTATTCAAACATGCCAGCACTTCTGTCAGAGCTGCTGTAAACATAAAAGAGGGGGGAAAAAACAACCCATAATGGAAATTGTGCCTCTTCCAAATAATTTGCTGATTTTATCACATCAAAATTGTACATGCCCACAAAGTGATGGCAAAGACATTGCCTTTGTGGGTGAACATGGTCTGAGTGAGTAATTATCCATTAACACCAGCTTAATTAAATCAACAGATTTATTATTCTTCTGTGGCTCATTACGATGTCCCATTGATGTTTTGAGCAGTCCTAGCGAATGAGGTCACCAAACAAGCTGCACAGTATACGATGTGGAAATAAACTTTGATGTGTGGAGTTTCTGTACATTCCATGAGCTGCATTATGTTTTTACATAACAGGCATTTATCAGATGCTCTTATCCAGAGTGACATACAACAGAGCAGCCTGGGGAGCAGTTGGGGGTTAGGTGCCTTGCTCAAGGGCACTTCAGCCATTCTTGCTGATCCAGGGACTCCAACCACTGACCTTTTGGTCCCATAGCTGCTTCTCTAACAATTAGGCCATGGCTTCCCCACACATACTGTATACAACTGGGGAGCAGTTGGCGTAAGGTGCTTTGCTCAAGGGCACTTCAAACGTGGATTTTCCTGCTGGTCCAGGGGATCAAACCAGCAACCCTTTGGACCCAAGTTTGCTTCTCTAACCTTTCGGCCATGGCTTCCCCACACACATACAACTGGTAAGCAGTTGGGTGTAAGGTGCTTTGCTCAAGAGCACTTCAAGCATGGATTTTCCTGCTGGTCCAGGGAATCAAACCAGCAACCCTTTGGATCCAAGTTTGCTTCTCTAACCTTTCGGCCATGGCTTCCCCACACACATACAACTGGGGAGCAGTTGAGTGTGAGGTGCTTTGCTCAAGGGCACTTCAAACATGGATTTGTTAGGACTGGGACTGTTTTGGCCTCTAGAGGCCGCTGTTATGTTTATCTTGTCATGTTTGTTTTGGCCTCTAGAGGCCGCCACTGTGTTTTTGTGTTTGTCTTGATTGCCTGTTTCCTGCCCCGCCCTGTTCCTTAATTGTTTTGTGTATAAATACCCCTCTGTTTGTTCCCTTATTATGGAGTCTTTATGCTATGCTGTCTTGTGCTAGTTGCCTCTGTCTCACGTATCTTGCCTGTGCCCTTGTGTTTTTGATATTTTTTGCTTTCTTTGGACTTTGTACCTTTTTGATCATCTGAGCGGCGGCACGGTGGTGTAGTGGTTAGCGCTGTCGCCTCACAGCAAGAAGGTCCTGGGTTCGAGCCCCGGGGCCGGCGAGGGCCTTTCTGTGCGGAGTTTGCATGTTCTCCCCGTGTCCGCGTGGGTTTCCTCCGGGTGCTCCGGTTTCCCCCACAGTCCAAAGACATGCAGGTTAGGTTAACTGGTGACTCTAAATTGACCATAGGTGTGAATGTGAGTGTGAATGGTTGTCTGTGTCTATGTGTCAGCCCTGTGATGACCTGGCGACTTGTCCAGGGTGTACCCCGCCTTTCGCCCGTAGTCAGCTGGGATAGGCTCCAGCTTGCCTGCGACCCTGTAGAAGGATAAAGCGGCTAGAGATAATGAGATGATCTTCTGAGCGTTCAGCATTTTGCCTTTCCTTTTGTTTTTGGACATTTAAGCTTTGGATATTTTTATTTTGGTTTATCTTCTGAGCTTTTGGATTTTCTTTTTGTTTTTTCCATTGGATTGTATATAGTGTAAATAAACTGTTTTTTGATACTCTACTTTCGCCTCACGTCTCTGCACTTGAGTCATCCCCCTGGTGGCCTAGTGGGGGTTTGCTGGATTATCACACTAGTGACCTGGGTTCGAATCCCAGCAAAACCCTAACAGGATTTTGCTGCTGGTCCAGGGAATCAAACCAGCAACCCTTTGGGCCCAAGTTTGCTTCTCTAACCATTAGGCCATGGCTTTCACTCAAATATTCCTTGTATGTCTGAACAAGAGCAAGAAGTATGACTAAATTTTGAGTGTATGAAGATACTGGCTGGTTGAATGAATAACACTTACCTGACAGTACTCTCTGTTGACCTGTCACAGTCATAACCACTGGCAAACACTATTTAAACTACATATAAACCACAGAAACAATTGGTTTTCAATTCAGGTATATTATTGGTCACTCAATTTGTATTCCTATACCTGTTTGTCTATCAGGACCAAATGGTTGTCAATTTGATTCCCTGGACCAGCAGGAATGGCTGAAGTGCCCTTGAGCAAGGCACCTAACCCCCAACGGCTCCCCATGCTGCTCTGGGTATGTTGTATGTCGCTCTGGATAAGAGCGTCTGCTAAGTGTCATTAATGTAATTAGGCGATTTATATATTAGATGTTGGATGTAAATTTTGTCTACAAACAGCAATAATTAGGAAAATTCAGTTCTCTAAAAGTAAATTAAAAACATTACACAAAGTAAATTCTTACCTTTTTAAGACTACTAATTTTTACAAAGTGTAAAAAAACACATGACAGATGTAAGATCCAGTACTGTGAGATATTAGAACCAAACAGTGATAAGGCATGAGTTTCACACAAACCCCTTTAGACAGAGCTACAACATGACCTTCATGTATCATAAGCACACACTGCACTCAAAGTACTTACCCTTTCTGGGTTTAAAAAATAAAGTTGAGGTAAATAAATCAGGGATAATATACAGCATGCTGGTCATTATTAAGAAATAAATGCTGACAGTGTGATCAAGACCCTAGGTCTTGAAGCATTTTGTGATAACTGGCATGCTGTATGTTATCCTGCTTATTACACAGCTACGTCCTAAAGAAATCAATAATTTGACACAAATTATTGAATTAGAAACATTGTATTCATTGTAAAAATGATTTTGTTTGCTTCCAATAATGATGTGGTCCATACCAATGTTCTGTTATAAAGAAATAACAGACCATTGAATGCCATAATTGACCAATCAGTACATTACCTTAATGACATGGCATTTAGCAGATGCTCTTATCCAGAGTGATGTACAATTCACCCAGAGCAGCCTGGGGGTCAGGTACCTTGCTCAAGGGCACTTCAGCCAGTCCTGCTGGTTAAGGGAATCAAACCAGCAACCTTTTGGTCCCAAAGCTGCTTCTCTAACCATTAGGCCATGGCTTCCCCAATCAGAATCGAGGATTTGAATGAGCTGTGTGTAATAAGTCATTTTTTATGTTTAAGTAGCAAGGTAGTATCTCTAGCTATGTCTGGATAGCTAACAACTTGATCAAAGCGTGATGTTCACTGTGTGGAGAAATCACACTAAGGTGGTGTAGTGGTTAGCACTGTCACCTCACAGCAAGAAGGTTCTGGGTTCGAGCCCAGTGGCTGATGGGGGGGCCTTCCTGTGTGGAGTTTGCATGTTCTCCCCATGTCTGTGTGGGTCCCCTCTGGGTGCTCTGGTTTCCCCCACAGTTCAAAGACATGCAGTTAGGTTAACATGGGACAGCCTTGGGCTGAAGTGCCCTTGAGCAAGGTACCTAACCCCTAACTGCTCCCCTGGTGCTGTAGTATGGCTACCCACTGCTCTGGGTGTGTGAGTTGACTGCTTCAGATGGGTTAAATGCAGAGGATGAATTTCACTGTGCTTGAGTGTGCATGTGACAAATAAAGGCTTCTTCTTCTAGTAGAGCGACATAAATCTTTCAGCAGACTGATAGATTTACCATCCTGTTTGTTAACCTGGCTCCAACAAGCTCCAACAGGATGTTTGTAGAAAGATAGGCAAGGTTAAAACATATCAATAAAACATCTCCACGTCTTTTTGGTGAAGTATGAATTTATGTTTTTTTTTAACCTTTAGGTCTTATGTCTTTAGCCAATTTTTTTTAGCCAAATATTTTTTTTTGTAACTGAGACATTCCAGTGGGTTTTCCCGACCTGCCATACAAACTCCTTTGATCCCACTGAATGGTATGAACATGAATTTAATAAGCCTACAGAAAGTAATATTTGACAAGCATGCCCTCCATTAAAATGGCTTTTGAGGACTAATATGAAACAGATGGCCTATGCCCAAATGAAGTTACTTAAGGCATGAGCTAAGCTCTATTCATTGAGTAAATGCGCAGTAGAGGATGGCATCGTTCCCTGCCCGCCCACTGCTACAACAACAGGGTGCAGACACATGTTCAAACCCTTTGCTCCTCTATCCCTAATGAACCATAACCACTGTATTGCATTGCCTGGTGATAGAATTGGAAACATCAGCTCAGAGAGAGAGATTTAGCTTTTCCTGGCTCCAAACAAAAGGTATGCTGCTGCATATTAAATGAAAGATAAACAAAGTGTGGTCTATATTTAACGGTCTGAGTTTGAACCCTCGAGGATGCAATAATGATTTTGAAGTTGTGCCTAATCAACCGTTGACCTTGGGGTGTCTGGGAAAGGTGCTGACCAGTCCATCTGGTTAAGCCAAGCTTATAAAGTATCATCTGGAGTCCATTATATGGTATGGAACTTGATTTAGCAAGAAAGCAACTTCATATATTGATCTGGAAATGTTAAGTGCAAAAATATTGAGTGACATCACAGCATCACAGCGCACCACATTTTCATTCAAATTTAGGCTTCTAATTTCCAATTTTGTGTTACTTCACATTCAGGAACGGGAAACCCTTGATGGAAACAGAAAGATGAAACTATCCTTTGTGTCTGTGGGACCGAAGTGCAGATTTTCAAACACCGTTGTGAAATTCCAGGATCACCGTAGCAGGCTGGCTGAAAGATATCCCAACACAGCTTATAGCTCTGGAAAGCTGTGAGGATACTACTACAGAAATATTTCAACATGCTAATGAATGGGGAAGTAATATTCACATGAGGCAAATAAATCCATGCAAACAAGCTGTCACTAGTTTTGATTCATTGTTAACATTTATGAACAAAGTACTCAAGTTTAGAATCAAACCAATGACCCTGGAACTACAATGTATGAAGCGCCAACACTATGTGCTATACCACCATTCCACGCTCAATAAATATTTGGTAAATGGAATTGTAAGACTCCCTACGTGTGGGTGGAGCACTGAGGACGGCAGGACAGAGATCAGGTTTGGAAACAGGCTTTATTGCCACACTTTTCAGTGAACAATGTTTATGGGGACTAGACAAACACACACACACACAGCCAGCGTCTAGTCCGGAGCCTCCCTTCTGCTCTCACTCTCCCTCCTTAAATAGGGCGCGGTCACTGGGAAGACACACACAAACACAGGTTAATTGTTCTCAGGTGTCGTGATTCTGCCACTTACCTTCCCTGACTCCGCCCTCCTGTCACCGACCGGCGCTTGACCACGCCCCCGCTGCCACATACCCCCACCGCCCGACTCAGGCCGGGCGGCCGTCCGGCCTGCAGCCGACTCCCCCCCCCCCCCCTTGACGGGAGAGGAAGTCCGCCACGACCATCTGCGCCCCCGGCCTGTGGACCACCTTGAAATTAAAGGGTTGGAGCGCCAGATACCAACGGGTGATCCGCGCGTTGGCATCTTTCATGCGGTGGAGCCACTGGAGGGGCGCGTGGTCCGAACAGAGGGTGAAAGAGCGCCCCAGCAGGTAGTACCGGAGGGCGAGGACCGCCCATTTGATCGCCAGGCACTCCTTTTCAATCGTGCTGTAGCGCCCCTCACGCACTGACCGCTTCCGGCTGATGTATAAGACCGGGCGATCCTCCCCCTCCACCTGCTGGGACAAAACGGCCCCCAGCCCTCTGTCCGACGCATCCGTCTGTAACATAAAAGGGAGAGAGAAGTCAGGGGAGTGTAAAAGTGGCCCCCCACACAGTGCAGCCTTTACCTCCGAGAAAGCCCGCTGGCACTGCTCCGTCCACTGGACCGGATCTGGCGCCCCCTTTTTAGTGAGGTCAGTCAGCGGGCTGGTGACGTCCGAATAATTAGGTATAAACCTACGATAGTAGCCAGCCAGCCCCAGGAACTGTCTCACCCCCTTTTTGGTCTTGGGCCTCGGGCAGGCCGCAATCGCTGCTGTCTTATTAATTTGGGGACGCACCTGCCCGTTGCCCAAGTGGAAGCCCAGATACCGTACTTCCACCCGCCCAATCGCACACTTCTTTGGGTTGGCAGTGAGCCCCGCCCGCCTCAGCGACCTAAGGACGGCCCTCAGGTGTTGCAGGTGCCGCTGCCAGTCGTTACTATAAACGATAATGCGGCCGCCTACCTGGACGACATAGGTGGCGTGGGGCCGGAGGACCCGGTCCATCAGCCGCTGAAACGTAGCGGGCGCCCCAAACAGCCCAAACGGAAGTGTGACGAACTGGTGTAAGCCAAACGGTGTGGAAAAGGCCGTTTTCTCCCGGGATAATGGAGTCAAGGGGATCTGCCAATATCCCTTCGTTAAATCCAGTGTCGAGTAGAAGCGAGCCGTGCCTAGTCGATCGAGCAGCTCATCAATACGAGGCATTGGGTACGCGTCAAATTTAGACACCGCGTTGACTTTTCTATAGTCCACACAGAACCGGACCGAGCCGTCGGCCTTGGGAACCAAGACCACCGGGCTGCTCCAGTCGCTGTGGGACTCCTCGACGATGCCCATTTCGAGCATGGCCTGAAGTTCTTCCCGAACCACCTTTTTTTTGTGTTCGGGTAGTCTATAAGGGCGGCTACGCACTACCACCCCCGGGGGTGTCTCTATGTGGTGTTCTATGAGGTTAGTGCGACCGGGCAGGGGCGAGAACACATCCGAAAACTCGGCCTGCAACTGGGCGACCTCCGTGAGCTGGGTCGGGGAGAGGTGGTCTCCACAGGGGACCGGAGAGGTACGTGATGCCAAACTCCCTTTTTGAACCTCCGGCCCCAGCTCCGCCTTCTCCGGAACTACCGACACCAATGCCACGGGGACCTCCTCGTTCCAGAGTTTGAGCAGATTGAGGTGGTAAATCTGTAGCGCCCCACCCCTGTCTGTTCGCCTCACCTCATAGTCGACGTCCCCGACTCGCCGTGTGACCTCAAAGGGTCCTTGCCACTTGGCGATTAATTTGGAGCTCGACGTGGGCAAGAGTACGAGTACTTTATCTCCCGGTGTGAACTCTCTAAGGCGCGTACCCTTGTTGTACAGGCGGGCTTGCCGTTCCTGGGCCTGCCGCAAATTCTCCTGAGTTAGGTGGGTGAGCGTGTGGAGTTTTGCGCGCAGGTCCATAACGTACTGAATTTCATTCTTACTTTGTGAAGGTCCCTCCTCCCAATTTTCCCGCAGCACGTCCAGGATGCCGCGCGGCTTATGCCCATATAATAATTCGAACGGGGAGAACCCCGTGGAGGCTTGAGGGACCTCTCGCACTGAGAACAGCAAGGGTTCGAGCCACTTATCCCAATTACGTGCGTCCTCACTTACGAATTTCTTAATGATATTTTTGAGGGTGCGGTTGAACCGTTCTACTAAACCGTCCGTTTGTGGGTGATATACACTGGTGCGGATCGGCTTAATCCCCAGTAACCCATACAGTTCGCGTAGTGTTCGTGACATAAACGTAGTGCCTTGATCAGTCAGAATCTCTTTCGGGATTCCAACTCGGGAGATGACGCGGAAGAGTGCCTCTGCAATACTGCGTGCTGAGATATTGCGCAGAGGCACTGCTTCCGGGTATCGCGTTGCATAGTCCACTAGAACTAATATAAAGCGGTACCCTCGTGCTGACCGATCTAATGGCCCGACGAGATCCATCCCAATTCTTTCAAACGGGGTCTCGATTAACGGTAGAGGGCGCAATGGCGCTTTTGGAATGGCCGCTGGATTTACTAACTGGCATTCGCGGCATGCCGTACACCACCTACGGACATCGCCGCGAATCCCCGGCCAATAGAATCGGGCCATTATTCGGGCTAGTGTTTTATCCTGCCCTAAGTGTCCAGCCATGGGATTAAAGTGAGCCGCCTGGAATACCAATTCCCGGCGGCTCTTTGGAATCAAAAGCTGCGTGACTCGCTCTTTAGTTTGAGTGTCCTGCGTCACTCGGTATAATCTATCCTTCATAATCGCGAAGTAGGGGAAGGACGGGGTGGCGTTCGGCTGGAGCGTTTGACCATCGATTACTCTCACTTGGTCAAACGCATGCCGCAGAGTCTCGTCTCGCGACTGCTCTAATGGGAAATCCGCGAGGGAATCCCCAATAGAGAGAGGAGCCGGCGGCTCCTCACTCTGACGCGGAGATGACGTAGACGGCTCTGTGACAGCTGCTCCCGCCAAAGCGACACCGGGACCTCCCCCTGTCAAATGGCAGGACCCACTCTCGACTAGGCGTGTCATTAAACCCCGAAATCCCGGCCAATCAGTCCCCAAAATTAACGAGTGGGTAAGGCGAGGATTAACCGCCGCCTTCACTATAAATTTTTCCCCTCTGAAAATAATGTGGACCGACACCAAAGGGTAGCTGTGAACATCCCCGTGGACACACAACACCTTCACCCCCTGTGCTCCCCCCAATGCCTCGTTTTGAACCAGGCTTTGGCGAATTGAGGTCTGATTACAACCAGAATCCACCAATGCCTGATATGTAGCCCCTTGGATACTCACTGGTATGCGATACGCTCCGGCCCGATCGAGGGCGGCCTCTGGCGCGTCGGGGATCCGAACCACCGCGCCCACTTCCATTGCTGTGCACTGCTCATGAAGGTGGCCCGGCTCCCCGCAGCGCCAGCAAACCGGCCCGGGCTTTCCCTCTGCACCGGTGATCTGGGGCTCACTCACCTGAGATGGGGGAGAGACAGACACAGAAGGCAGACACGGGAGGGCACCGCGGGTGCGGCGGGCCGGCAGGGGTGGAGCCGGCCCCCGCCTCCGCGGTGGGGGAATGGGGCGAGGACGGGACACAGGAGGAGAGGGAGAGAGAGAGAGAGAAGAGGAGAGAAGAGACGATGCCATCTGCTGTCCTGCCGCCGGGACAGCCGCCAGATGATCCTCCGCCAGCTCGACTGCCTGATCCAGCGACGCCGGGCGGTGGCACTGGACCCACTCCGCGGTTCCGGCTGGTAAGCGGGCGACGAACTGTTCCAGTACCACCTGGTCGACGATTCCCTCGGCGTCGCGATTGTTGGCCCTCAGCCACCGCCAGCAGGCGTCCCGGAGCTGCTGGCCGAACGCGAACGGCCGGCCGACTTCCTCCAGTCGCAGCGCGCGGAAGCGCTGGCGCTGTTGCTCCGGTGTGCGCCCCACGCGCTGGAGGACGGCCCGGCGGAGGTCCGCGTAGGCCAGCCGGCGGTCGGCGGGGAGCTGTAGCGCGGCCAGCTGCGCCTCTCCCGTGAGCAGGGGGAGGAGGCGCGCCGCGCGCTGCTCGATCGGCCACCCCGAGGCTTCGGCGACCTGTTCGAACAACGTGATGAACGCCTCGGGGTCGTCCTGCAGGCCCATCTTGGTGACAATGAGGGGAGACGGGCCCGCGGCCGGAGCGCTGGTGGACCCCGCCGACACGAGAAGATGCCGGAACGCCTCGCGATCTTCCTGCTGGGCCAGCACCAGGGCTTCGAAGCGCTGCTCCTGCTCCTTTCGGAGCGTGACGAGTGCCTGGTGCTGGCTTTGCTGAGCCGTGGCGAGGGCGTGGACCAGATCGGCGAACGGGGAGGATTCCATGGGGCTGCTGGTTTGGTGCTCCACGTCCCGGGTTTCGGCACCACTGTAAGACTCCCTACGTGTGGGTGGAGCACTGAGGACGGCAGGACAGAGATCAGGTTTGGAAACAGGCTTTATTGCCACACTTTTCAGTGAACAATGTTTATGGGGACTAGACAAACACACACACACAGCCAGCGTCTAGTCCGGAGCCTCCCTTCTGCTCTCACTCTCCCTCCTTAAATAGGGCGCGGTCACTGGGAAGACACACACAAACACAGGTTAATTGTTCTCAGGTGTCGTGATTCTGCCACTTACCTTCCCTGACTCCGCCCTCCTGTCACCGACCGGCGCTTGACCACGCCCCCGCTGCCACAGGAATGTAATGAATTCCTGTTGCTTTTCATCAAATAATTTACCCTCTGGTAGCATAAGAATCTCAGGAAGTAGACTATGTTTCAAGTCAGATATTTTCTCAGATTGAACAACTGAATGGATGTAATCAATCATCTACTACCTTCTTCCTTCGTTGTGTGACATTAAAAGGTATGACTACTGGATACATCATATTACACTTCTTCTTTGCTCATCCAGTGTGTTCTGGGTTGGGTCCCTTTCCGACAGTTTCTTGGCTACGTAAGTACAGCTGGCTAGCCACTCCTCTGCTGCACTGCTTTTGGTCATGGACAACTTATGCCGCTTTTCCACTACCAATGCGGCTGAGTTGGGCTGAGTCGTGCCGTGCTGAGTTGGGCTGAGTCGAGCTGAGTGGGGCTGTTGGAGTTGCATTTCGACTACAACCGCGCTGAACCGTGCTGGCTGGAAGTGGGTGGACACATTGGGTGGAGTTAGCAAAAGTGGGTGGACGTCACGTGATGTCGTTAGGCGGCGCAAACAGTGACATCAGTGAGCTTTTAAGCGGTAGTCTCACGACCTGGATAGTAAACAATAAACATGGAGGACATGGAGTCGTTAGTGTTGCTGGTCTTGGTGCTGTGGCTTGTTGTCACCGACAACGCCAACAGATACTGGCAAGAGCGTATAGACCCTTTTCAGTCACGTGACCTTCGTAAACGCGACCGCCATTTTGGACATGTAGTGGACTTCGGCTCGAATCGGTTTGAATGCGAGGAAGGCAACAAACATAAAAGAAAAAGGAGCAAGATGCAGAAAACTGTATTTACTACACTGAACAAAAATATAAACGCAGCACCTAAAGATTTTATTTATTTTGTACATCCGATACTGATTTTTTTTTCTGCCCACATCAAATGATAGTATAGCATACCAGTAAACATTTTTTGAAAAAAAAAAATGTCCCTCTACTCAAGTTCTGAGCAGTGCCCAGACTTGAGATAATCCATGATCCAGTCAGGTGTGACCATTGCAGACAAAAATTTCACTGAGTAATGCATGTCATGACCATCCTTTATGTGGGGCCAATAAAAGGCCACCCTAAAATGACAAAAATGTTCAAATGTCAAGATGCCACAGATGACCAGAATCAACCGGGAACGAGCCATTGGCATGCTGCAGGCTGGAATGTCCATCAGAGCTGTAGGGCGTCAATTGGGGGTGCTATTCCACGATAGTCCGCCACCGACGACGATTTCAGCAGCATGGCACCACAGACAACATGCCACATGCACGCAGGCCACATGTCACCACTCCAGCACAAGACCGGCATATCCGTCTGACCCACCTGCGTGATCGGTGCCGGACTGCAACACAGACCGCAGATGAGACCATGGGGAGACACAGTCGCAGGATCAGCAGTCAAACTGTGAGAAACCGACTCAGAGAAGCTGGCCTCCATGCATGTAGACCTCATCGAGGATTGGACCTGACTGCTGGGCGACAACTTTCTCGTCTGGACTGGGCTCGGGCACATAGAAAATAAAAATGAAAATGAATTTCTATCTGAACATTTGCATTTCATAAAATATGGACCGCTGCGTTTATATTTTTGTTCAGTGTAGTTTACTGTAATTATGATCTGGCAGCTATTTACACCGGATCCAGTGTAAATAGCTGTCAGAGCCAACGTCCGAGCTTGCCGGAGCGCGCTAGCTTGCGGCCGGCCGGAGCGCGCTCCGGCAAGCTCGGATGTTGGCTCTGGCAGCTATTTACACTGGATCCGGTGTAAATAGCTGCCAGATCATAATTACAGTAAACTAGAATGGAATGTTAACAGCAATGTAATGCCTTTTCTGGCTAATTTTATTCGTCTTACCTCCAACAAAGTGGTCACTACACAAGCGTTGGTATGCCGCTATCCATCTTCTCTGTCGGTCAGCATCTACCGGGATCCGATAAAATGATAACCCTTGCCTTGTTTGTTGATGGTTACTACATCCAGGTGCACAACAATATAGTGGCATGATGGAAGTCTTGCTGAAAATAAACACTTTCTTTGCTGCCGTTCCTCAATGTTGGCTGTGGTAAACTACTGGTAGTACATGTCCAAAATGGCGGCCGCGTTTGTCGTGACGTCACGTGAAAAGGGTCCATAGATGAGGCGAGGCGCATAAGGCTTCAGAAATTCTCGTAATTCGTAATTATTTTTCTTCCGGGTTTACGGTGTTTACAGATCCCAGCGTGCTCGCGGGGTGTGTGTGGGCATGTGAGGACACTCCTCCTCACCAATCAGTGCACAGGGGAGTGTCTCCTCACGCCCCTAGCCCCACTCGGCTCGGTTTGGCTTGCTTCAGCCCTACTCCAAAACCGTGCGAGTTTTGGGTGCTGAGTAGGGCTGAAGCGAGCTGAGTCGTGTTGCTCTGAGGTAGTCGAAACGCGAGCCGTGTCGGGCTGAAGTGAGCTGAAAAAGGGCCATTAGAGTAGCCAATTAGCCTAATTGTATATCTCTGTACTGTGGTGGAAACCGGAGCACCTGGAGGAAACCCATGCAGACTTGGGGAGAACATGCAAATGCCACACAGAAAGGCTCCTCATTGGTCATAAGGTTCAAACCCGGAACCTTCTTGCTGTGACACAACAGTGCTAACCATTGGACCACCATGCTGCCCCGTATTACACTAGAGAGGACAAATGATTAAAACCTAAAATTTCCATGATATACTGTATAAAATGTCCATATTAAGCAGGATAATCTTATTAGATGAAGCGATTACAGAAGTGAGAGGTACTGAGGCCTTTGAGGAGATGGTCAGAGTTTGTCCATATGGACTAGAAGCTCTGTTGGAGAACTAGTGTCAGATACAGCAAGCCTTAGAAAGCCTCTAAGGAAAATGGGCAAGCTTTATTTTTCCATTACTCTTCATGTCCTGTGTTGCAGCCAGCTGGAATACCAAAAAACACTCAGTTCATCTGGGGGACTTCACTGGTCAGATGTTAACCAAAGTACACCATGGATGCATTTGACATACAAACCAAAACATTTTTAAAAATTTCTTTATTCATTTGATTAAAACGAACTCAACTAAGAAGAAAAACAAGAAAAAACAACTAATAAATACTGTGTTGCCAAGTCTTCAACGCTGATGTTACTCTTCTATTTGACTTCCCAGTATTTTTTCACTCATTATTTTTAATCACTATATGTCTTAATTCTTTTGATTTAACTTCATATAAACTTTTATCTATATTTATGGTATTCAGTTTTTGTTTTGCTCCTAGTAAGTCTTTCCAAATGCAAGTTCATAAAGTCTGCCTAATTCAGTCCAGATGAGCTCATTTTAATGAGCAAAGCTAACGATGTGGTTCCATCCTCCAATCAAGGGAACCAATGCCACTATGCACAACCTAGCATTTGTAACAAGGAGTTAATAAATGTAGTACAACAAAGAGGAACAGTTGTACTATCACTCTATTCATATATGTAAAAACCTGTTTCTTTTAATGTTAAAATCTTTGAAAACCCAGTGGAAGTGGTGACTCAGTTGTTTGGGCTTTGGGCAACTGATCAGAAGGTTCTGAGTCCAAATCCTAGGCACATTCACTTGTAATTGTAAATTGCTTTTTATAAAAGCAGCTGCCAAGTATGTAAATGCAGATAATATACAGTTGTGATCAGAAGTTTACATACAGTGACATGAATGTCATCTTGAATATGAATGTCATGGCAATATTTGGGCTTTGGTCATTTCTTTGAACTGTTCTTTTTCTGTGGCAAAATGTACAGCATACATCTTTTAAAAAAACAGTAGAATTTGGTGCACAAGTTTTAATTTACTTTGGGTTTTCTGAAATCAACACAGGGTCAAAATTATACATACAGGGTCAAAAATATACATATACCACAAGATTCACCTTGACCAAACATTTTTGTTTACCATGAACAAGCTTCTGACAGAATTCTGGTTGGATATTTCATGACTGTTCATTGTAGAATCGGTAGAGTTCAATTTTTTTTTTCTTGGCATGGACTCGACTTATAAGCACGGTCCATATATTTTCAACAGGGTTGAAGTCAGGACTTGTCTGAAGCTTAATGTTAGCCTGCTTTATCCTCCACAACCAGCTCTGATGCATGTTTGGGTTCATTGTCCTGTTGTAACTCCCAAGTCCCAAGTCATGTTCAAGTTTCTGATGGTTTATGCTGAAGAATTCTGAGGTAGTCCTCCTTCTTCTTTATTCCATCCACTTTGTGCAATGAACCAGTTCCACTGGCAGCAAAACAGCCCCAGAGTATGATGATCCTACCACCACCACCAGCTGGTACAGTGTCCCTCTGTACATGGTGGTCATTGTGGTCAAACAACTCAATCTTTGTCTCATCTGACCATACAGCTATCCTCCAGAAGGCTTTTTCTTTGTCAGTGTGGTCAGCTTCAAACTTTAGTTAAGCTTGAAGGTGTCAATCTTGGAGCGGGGTGTTATTCCTTGGATTGCAGCCTCATAGTCCATGGTGATCTGAACTGTAGACCATCAGCTTCCAGTTCATGGCAGGGCTAAGCCATGGTGGTTCCCAGGTTGTTCCTGACCATCCAAACCAATTTCCTTTCAGCTGAGGGTAACAGTTTGGGTTTTCTTGAAGCAAAGTGGCTTGGCAAAGTGACTACACTTCACAATAACTTGGATACAATTGTTTGAACTGACCTTGGAATCTGCAGTTGTTTAGAAATGGCTCCAAGAGACATTCTGGAGCTGTGTATATCTGCAATCCTCTGCACTGAGCTCCTTGGACTTTCCCATTTTACTGTGTGCTGTAAACAAACCCTTTTTATGAAGGCACAGAGAAGCTACCAGCTGTAGTCAATCATGATCACTAACAGGAAGTTAAGAGAACTCGGCCTTGGCAAGATAAGAGACATTTTGGAAGTTTCAGCACCTCTGAATTAATAATCTAAGTGAGTGTATGTCAATTTTTGACCCTGTATGTATAATTTTGACCCTGTGTTGATTTCAGAAAACCCAAAGAAAATTAAAACGTGTGCACCAAATTCTAGTGTTTTATTTTTAATTAAAGCTGTATGCTGTACAATCATTCTGCCACAGAAAAAGAACAGTTCAAAGAAATTACTGAAAGCCCAATATTGCCATGACATTCAAATCCAAGATGACATTCATGTCACTGTATGTAAACAACTGTATATTAGAGATATCAAAAGTAGATAACCAATTGAAGAAACTAATTGAATGCAGTCTTTCAATGCCGCATTGTAAATACACACAAGCTAGCAATCTGCCAGAAAGCTGTCTTTGGAGACTGCCCAATAGCAATTACCCATTGAGCTCAAACAAAAATATAAGTCCTAATACTGATGTTTTTTTGACACAATTTATGAGTGATTTGTTTTTGTAGGCAGATTTGACATAATTTATCCCAACTTATCGTTTGTTACACAATATATCTTGCCAACCCAGCTAATGTGGCTTGATTGTTCTTCTGAACATATGCTAGCAATTTCTCTGGCTTACAAAACCAATTCCATTCCAGTGTTTATGGAAAAGACCTTTTCCAGTTTGACTTACGTATTTGTTGGACCACATTTTGTCTCAAAACAAGAAAAATTGAAATTTATAATGCCCATTCATAGTTCACCAGTAACTTTCAAGTAACTGTTAAAGAGTCAGTAAAGTGCAGGCTGGCAATGGGATAATGTGCTGTATAAAATCATGATTTGTACACATTTGTGTAATAATCCAGAGATTTTGTGCTTATTTAAATAATTATGTAAATCATAAGTGGTTACAGATAATGGATGGATGGATAGATACACAACATCAAGGTTTATGTAGTCGAAGAAATTTTTGTTAGGAACATGTTAGGAATCAGATCTCGAAACCTGGCCAGTATACTTGTAATCATGACATTTGTTTAATGTACTGTACATATGTTTTTTTAGCATTATAAATTTGCATAATTATCTTAAATATACACTGTTTATTTTTTCAATGTTGAAAATGCAGTAACTTAAAGCCACACACATAAACACAGATTTAAGTATTTGCAAAAAAAAAAGTCAAAAGCCATTTATATAATGATAAACATTATTGTTTCTTTAGTAAAATATAAAAATGAGACCACTATCCATGTATACTGATCTATCAATCACATAATAAAAACTGTGATTCCTCCCCCCCCAATATATTAATTCAATCTTAAAATGTTATAACTTGCAAAATAATTTACATCAACATCAACTGGACTATAACAGACATAGAAGAAAATAGGTGATCAATGTCAGCTGTGCACTATATTACTGTACTTATTATATGGGCAATAAAATTTTAGGGAGCAATTAAAGCAATGAGATCTGATACATGCCAATAACAGCTCTGTATGCATCAGCACCTGAGGTTAGTATCACATATCTTTTCAACATAAAACGACTCAGTCATAAATCCTCTTTTAGACTGCAGACTTCAGGGCCTTGTCCCAAATTTGTTTTCATGCCAAACAGCAGATTGGTGCAGTCCATACTATACATCCTTCCTTCCATCCTTCTCCAGCTTTCTTGGTAGACCACCCATATGAATTTTAGAGACATACATGGTTAAATAAATGTAAAAAAAATTACTACTGCTAGCTCTCTAAATGATGAGATATGCCATAACAACACTTAATATACAGAAGAGTTTTTGTAAATATTGGTGTCTGACAACTGTCTTGAAGATTTGTAGAGCACTGGTGGATGTTCACTGACTGTTTTAAATAACTGTCATATATGTGACTCTGGTGTCTATCCCAAGTTGATTAGTTGCTAAGCACTTATAAAGGCCAGAGTCACCTCTTGTTGGCTTCTGAATTAAAAGTGTGCCCTGTGGATGGAGTAGCTCACTGCCTGCAGAACGGCCCTTTCCAGCTGTGGAGAGAACAGTTCGGTCTGGCAGTTCCCAGCTGATTTCTGGTTTTGGTATTCCAACAGCATTGCAGTTTATCTGCACAGGAGTGCCCATGATTGTCTTTATATTGGGTGGGGGTCCATTAGTGATGCGGGGAGTGTATGCAATTATGAAGACAGACACTGTTAGAACTGCATCCCCTAGATTATTCTTTGCACGACATATATAATTCCCACGGTCATGTAACCTGGTGTGATGGATGACCAGTGTACCATTGTCCATTAGCTGGTAACGACCAGTTATCTGAGAACGGCTGATGACATGACCCCCTGGCGTGGTCCATAAGATGTTGGGACGAGGGTTTCCATCAGCCAAACAGTGGAGGAACACAGGTTCTCCAGATATGCTGCGGATAATCCCTCTCGGCCGTGTCAGAATGTAAGGCTTTTGTCCAACCTCTAGAATAATCAGTTTCTCGATGTATCCAACCTTGTTCTTTGCAGCACAGCGATACTTGCCAGCATCCCCATTGCTTGGATTATATATGACAAATGTACCATCACTGCCCATGTGGTGTTGAGCTCCCCTATTAGGTCCTCCAGTCAATTGGGTACCATTGGGTAAAGTCCAGGTCATATCTGGAGGTGGATTTCCATCAGCAGAACAGTTAAGTACTGTAGTTTTCCCTAGTCGAGTCACCACTCTCTCGTTAAAGGGGTTTTTAAAGATAGGCCTCATAAGTTGGTTGGTAACCTCCAGGTGTATTACCAAGACAGCTTCACCCCCATCATTACGTGCCATGCAGATAAACTCAGCAGCATCTGTAGGTCTAACATTACGGATCTCTAGAGTCCCATTATAATGGACAATAATTCTGCTCCCGTAGTAAGGAGCTGAGAGAAATATATTGTCTGGCATTATCCATGTGATCTTTGGCGAAGGGTCTCCTTCTGCCTTGCAGTCTATTAACTTTCTAGAATATTTTTCTGCTGTATCCTTAACAACTGTCCTGTTCTGGTAATAGCCATTGATGATGGGTGGATTTCCATCCATTTTCAACTTGTACACTTTGGTCTCATCACCTGCAGCATTGCGAGCTATACAAACATATTCTCCAGCATCAGATAATTTTACATTGCGGATATCAAGAGAGCCATTGACATGTATCAAGTATCGTTCATTTGAGGCAGCAATCATGTCACTGGATGGTAGCATCCACAGAATCTTTGGTTTGGGTTCCCCTATGGCTTCACAGTCAAAGCGGATATTCCCTCCTGGCTTGACTTTAGCATGAGTGAGGGCTGAGGGGCGTATCCGAGGTGCTGCACTCACAACAGTGATGTGAACGTGCATTTCATCCTTGCCTAGGCTGTTCTCTGCATAACAGGTATAGTCACCTTCTTCATCCATCCCCACTTCATTCAGGTACAGCGTTCCGTTATCAAACAATATATAACGTTTGGATCGACTTCTCATTCTGCCATCGGCTTGAAGAGCATTGTTGACCAATGTACCATCTGGCAAGCCCCATGAAATCTCCGGTACAGGGGCACCAGAAGCCTTGCAGTCTACCTTTAGTTCCTTGCCATATGGTACCTGTTTCTTCCCAACAGACTTGGGTTCAATCTTAGCTGGCTTCATGGAGACAGAAACTTTCATTAGTCGTAGGTCATCTCCAGCATTGCTGCGTGCAACACAAAGGTAATCTCCAGCATCCTTGTCACTAACTAAGTCAATGACAAGTGTGCCATTCTCCAGCACCTGGATACGACTGCCCATTCTGTAATAAGGAAATTGAGATTTTTGTAAGAAAATAAGAAAGCTGCTTTAGAGTCTTGGTGGTTAAAGAGAAATTGCATTCAATGTATTAAAAAGTTTGTTTGTCAGTATGTAAACATTACAAATTGTGATAAATATACAAAGAAAAACACTGTCAGAAGGAGGGTAATGCTGATAAGTGATGGTTATACAAGATTGGATTTAATGATCTCAACCAACTGCTTATATATTTGTACATCTTATATTGATAAATTCACATCAGCTAATCTGTCATCATGGACTTAAGGAGGTCTCCTCCAACTATACACCACAGCTAATGAAAAAAAAAGATTTGGAGACAAGACTAGTTGATGCATCTTTAATTAAGTACAGTTCCCTGCAAGTTGTCGCTTGTTGTAAAACATTAATGTGAAGGGAACATGCATATTTTAAGTACAATGCATCAATCATGGATAGTCATTAAAATCTTTAAACCAGAGGTGAGCTGTACTTCTGACACCTGAGTAACTACTCATAATGCTATCGAGGGACAGGGAAGAGAGCGGCATATTTAGGTGTTATAGAAGATGTAAACAGCAATAAGAAAGGGCTACAACTAAAATGTTCAAAGTCTTTCACCTTCTGAATTAAGATATTTGATAAAAGTGTCATATTTATCTAAATGTATGATTGTGCATGCCATGATTTTCTTCAATACCTGTGCCACTGACCCACAAGGGCTTTGGATGGAAGTCTCCAAATAATTTGGGGTTGGGGAATTCCGGTTGCAAAGCAGTTCAAACGAAGTTGGCTGCCATATGCCAGCTCAATCCTCCAACCTGATGTTTCAATTATTTTGGGAGCAGTTTCTGTTTTTTCCACAGATAGCGTGACCACTCGCCGCTCAGATCCTGTGGAACTTGTAGCAATGCATTCATATTTTCCACTGTCAGAAACATCCAGGTTTTTCAAGTGAAGGGTACCATTAGGAAATGAGTACACTCTGGAGCTAGTGTGAAGTGGCATTACAACTGTCCCATTCATCAAAACCCAGTGAGTAGTGGGTTGAGGGTCTCCTTGTGCTGTACAGCGCATCCAAACACTCTGCCCAACATCAGCCCTTACTAGCTGTCGTTTCTCTTCCAAAATGTCAGGGGGAGCTGCCACCACCTGAAGACGCACAGTCACTGTATCTATACCAGCTGGGTTACTTGCAATGCACTTATAATGTCCTCGCTCATATACTGATACCTGTTGGATAACCAGAGTACCTTCTGGTGTAACAGTTACTCTGCCACGACCATTGTTTTGACCCCTGACTTGAGTGTGGTTTGATAGAATCCATGACACCACTGGCACTGGTCTTCCTTCTGTCTTGCATTTCAACTCAACTGTTTCACCAGAATGGGCTTTGATCTCTCGAACCTTTGTTTCCAATATCCGGGAAGGATAAGTCACCACTGACAGCATGACATTGAGTTTGTCTGACCCATAAACATTCTCAGCCAGACAAAAGTATTGCCCTTGGTCTTTGACATTTGCATTCTGGATCAACAATGTTCCATTCCTGAACACCTCAAATTTACCCATTTTTCCTTTAATCATCATTGTAGTCCCTAAAATGAAAACAGAGGAACATAAAACAAAAGCAATAAAATGAATGCATAACAGGAAGGAAACACACAGTACCGAACATACCCCCCCCTTCATTTTAAAACCTCAATGACAAACATTCAGAATATTGGTACCTGTGCTTGGGGAGAACCGTTTCCAGCTGATGGCAGGTTCAGGGTTACCTGTAGCCTCACAAGGAAGGAAAGCATCAGAGTTTGACTCAACTGTAAAACTGGCTGCATGTCCCCCAATGATTCTTGGCTTTGATGTTACATCCTTTGTTGATGATTTCAATCCATTGGTAGTGGACGATATAGTGTTATACACTGTGGTGTGATCATAAGTATTTGGAATTTCATTAGAGATATCACTGCTGGACGGAAATGAAGTCACTCTGTCAAAGGGTTGTGTCCTCTCAATACTAAATCCATCCCTTTTATTGTCAGGGGAAGAAGTTATTGTTATTGGTTGTTTGTGATGGTCCCTGTTACTATTAGTTAAATTTGGCCTTATTCTTTGAATCACAGGCCTCTGATTTTGATACCTTCCACCTCTTTGTGGGGGAATTATGTTATTTGTGTTCATTCTTGCTTTGGTTTTCTTGTTTTCTGACTGTGGTGTGATGTATCGCGTTGCTGTACTAGTTGTATAAGAAAAGCTCTGTGTTGGTGAAGGTTCACTTGCTACAGAATGAGTTTTCGGCACGTTGGTAGGTTTGGCTCTATTTCTCCACTCTTCACTGTTAAAGTCTCTTCTGTCAGTTGTGTGTATAGATCTTGCAACCTCCATAGTAGGTATATACAAGGGCTTGGATGCTCTTGAAGTTGTCTCTGGTGTTAAAGACGTGGTTTCAAATGTAGCAGACTTGGTAGTTGGAGCTTGTGTGGTATATTTTTTAACTGGCCTTCTTCCTCTTAAACGTCGTCTGTGGAAACCTGGCTTTCGAATTCCCCAAGATCTACCAGCAAATCCCCCAGACCCTCCAGAGTCAGAGCCTGAGAACTCAACTATATCTTCATTAAATGTTGTTTTAGTAGTTGTTAGGGATGGAGGAATTGGTGTAATGTGGGATGCTGTAGCTGTGGAGACCCTGGATCCATACATCAGTGTAGTTACTGGTGTGTTCATTACTGTTGTTTTGTGGTATTTGTTGGATGGACTGGCAGTTGTAAATAAAGTGATGTCTTCATAAGAATTCTGTGATTCTGTGAATTTTAATGAACCTGATAAGTTATCAGAAGATACCCCTGCATTGCCATAATTTCTTTGTGTCACAGGAGGCATGGCAGTCATTAGTGCAGCCATTGACTTAGCTGTAGGTAGGGTAGTTAAGACCCTGGATGGTTCGGTTGTGGTCATGGTTCTGGCTACTGTGCTCTTTACTGTTATGGATGGTTTAGGTGGTTTTCTAATTCTCTTAAGAATTTCCCGCTGACCCTCTTTGCTTCCGAAAAATCTGCGCCATGGTATCTTTCCCTGTACAACTTTAGAAGCCTTTGTTGTTGTAGTTGTAACAGTGCTTGACACTTCTTTCATTGGATCTTGTGTAGGTTTTTGCTCAGGGATGTTTGTAGAGTGAATATATTCATTGGAACTATCAGACTTCAATTGACCCTCACTTTTAAATGTAGTGGACTTAAATGTAAGGGATATCACTGATGAAGTAATAAGTGGGGTGCTCAGAGTTGTTGTGATGAGTTTTTCCACTTTTCCTAAAGAAGACATTGGAGTTTGAGATCTGCTAGTTGAATATTCTTCTGTTTTGCATTTTACAGTAAACATTCTTTTTTTGTCATTATCACAATCTGTGGTCAGTTCCACTGTGTATGGAACAGTGGCATTGCTCTCATATGCTACAGATGGCCTTTTGAGCTTATCTAGCAAGGACTGTATATCTGTAATCTTGTTCGGCCGGATAATTCTGCGCCTACTGAAAAAATTACGTCTCCTTCCTGGTCGCTTTTTATTGGGAGGAATGATGTGTATTTGCTGGTGGGAGATGATGGTCGATCCAGGGGGCAGACTAGGAGACTTGATTCTTTGAGTGGTATGAAACATAATCACATCTCGTTCTCTTTCTGTTGTAGTGACTGCTGTAAAAGTGGTTTGGCTCTCAGGGTCTGTAGAAGTGTGTACCACTGGGTTAACCCTTTGTGTTGATTGGTCCAGCATTGGTGTCACATTAGGGCTGTGAGAGTTCAGATGTGGCAGTGCCTCAGTTGGAGTATTTGGCATATCTCCCGAAATTTGAAGTCCCATTTCATCCATGGTCTCAGTAACTGTAAATTTTACAGTAAATGGTTGCAGTGGTGTTTTTGTGCTTCTTTCTGAACTGTAGGATTTGCTACTATTAGGACCAACTTTAAAACCTTGGGTTGTTGTAGAAGGTGTTGTCTCATCTTTTTGAAAGTCATAATCACTAAGAGTAACACTTGGCACCATTGGGCTGGCATCTGTGTAAGAGTAAGAACCTGTTGTGATTGTTCTCATGTTTTCTGTTGTTGTTGTTGTTATAACATTGTTTATATCATCTGTTAGTACCTCTGTGATTTCAGCAGTATTATTCTGATCATTCTCTAGTCGGTGATATGTGGTCATTACAGTATTTTCTGAGCTTGATATTGCTTGACCTGGCATGAAAACATCACCTTCAAACACTATATTCCCTGAACCTATCTCATCATCAACAGAAAGTCCTACATTAACTTGTGATTTATCTGATGGGTTTATACTGCCATCTTTATCTTTCCCTGATTTCTTGTTTTGAGATCTCTTGATATAATCTGCTAATCTCTCTGGGTCTACTCTCCTGGATGCTTTGTTAAACACCCTTCTAAACCACCCGATATGTCTGCTACCTTCCCTTCTTTTTGTTGGTACTCCATTGCGACGTAAGGGCCTGAGCCTAGGGTATGGTCTATCTGAAGTAATTATCCTTGATTCCTGATTAACTCTACTAGAAAGACTTTCCCTGTAAAGCATGTGGCTATCTTCTGTGCCCAGCTGTACATCATCAGCAGACCCATCTCTGTTGGCCAGTGTCACAATTTTTGACCCATCATTAGAAACAATTACTAGGGAGGCTAATAAATCCACCCCAAGAGAGTTAGCAGCTAAGCACCGGTAAAATCCCCTGTCTCTCTCAGTCAGTGGATGTATTGCCAAAGTACCATTTGGGTAGAGTTTCTTGTTTCCAAAAGAACGGTCCATAACAGTGTGGTCTGGTAGTATCCATTGTACTGAAGCTTGTGGGGTACCATTTGTTTCACAGTCAAGAACTATGCTACCACCCAGTGTTCGTGAAAGCTGAACCCCATTGACATCCTTCTCCTCAACATCTGGGGACAGTATGGTAACCCTAAAAGAAAATACATCTGCATCTAGATAATTAGTGGCAATGCAGTGGTAAATACCAGCATCAGAACTATCTGCTGCTCTTAAAGTAAACTTCCCATTGTTTAATATTACTATCCTCTGGTCCTCGCTGCTATATGGAGCACGCACCTTGAGTCCATCTGGTAATATCCACTCTATGGAGGGTTTGGGATCACCATAGGTCTCACAGTTCAGTTCAACCACCCCACCAGAAAGGACTGAAAACTCAGTTTTAGTCTGGTTGTCCTTTTTGATCATAGTCCAGCCGAATCGGTCTCTTCTCACTTTATTGCTTTCAATATTCATTTCAATATTGGACAAATATTTAATATGGAGTGTTGAATGTGTGGTGGTAGTAAGGTCCAACTGTAAGTTAATGGTACCTTGCATTAACCATGCAGGATTTGCCTTAATTTCTACTTCAGTCTCTGTGAAGATTTCACTATCAGATGATCTTGCTTGCTTGTATTTGTAGATCATTTCTGGTGACTTGGTAAGAAGTAACTCCCTCTCAAGTCTCATTGGAGAATCAGTGTAGGAGGCCAAAATTCCCCAAAGCTGATGGATGTGATCAGAATCAATGTTACAAATAAGTGACGTAGCCACAGTTGCACTGAGTGTTGTCACATTATCATCTATTACTCCTTGGGTGACATTCAAGTTGCTCAAACCCCCTGGCCTCTGTACAACACAGGCAACACTGGCATCACTATTATATTGCCCTGTGAATTTCATTTCCATTACCCCAAGTGGAGCAATAAAGTCTTTGGGAAGAACTGGGGCATTACTGTTCTCCTCCATTGTGATATTTCTCTCTTTCAGATGGGAATGAATCCATGGTTTAGAACATGTGTAAGCTTGACTTGACAGATAAATAATATTGCTGCCTCTGGAGGTAAGTGGAGATTCACAGATGGGGCACATCTGTTCTCCAGAAAACTTCCTGTCTCTTTTGCATTTCAGGACACCTGTAAATACAAAATTGATGTTTTAGGCAGAAGCAACAAGATGAGAACAACAGGTACTTGTAACAATTTCTACCGAAATTTGCTTTTGTCTTTGTAAAAGAATTTCAACCTTAAACAGTTTGTGTGTATGGAAGCCCTATTTTAACACGCCCCAAGAACAAAGCCATCCAGATGAAACCACATAAGGAATGGAAATTTATTTTGTCAAACATATGTCTACAAAATATGAAAAAATGGTTTGGTGCAGAGCATGTTCCTGTAATGTCTTCACTTGTCTTTTAAAAGGCAGCTGTTGTCTGAGCCTCTCAAAGATCACATGCAGAAGTCAATACTTCGTGTGCAATCAATCAGCTTTATAAATACAGCAGTGACTGGATGGAAAGGGCTCTGTCATCCTTACCTGGATTTCTTTTGATCCATGCTGCAAGCCAGTCCATTTTACAATCACATGACCAAGGGTTTCCACTAAGAAAGAGATTCTCTAGCTTGTAGCAACCAATGAACAGTGTAGCAGGTAGACTGGTCAGTGCATTTTCTGATAGGTATATCGTCTTCATAGATGCAAATTTGAATATCTGGTTGTATCTCAGAGTTATAAAAGTGTCTGGATGAAGTTGCTGGAGCATATTGCCTTCGAGATTGACTAACTGTAGTGACGTCAGACCATAGAAAGCTTCTGGATGGATGAATTCGATGGTGTTATGGTCCATATAGAGACGCAACAAATTGTCCAGGCCTTGAAATGTCTCTTTGCGTAGCTCTTTGAGTCTATTGTAACTCATTTTTAATACCTAAGGAGGCAAAATCATCAGGAAACTCTTATTAAGCAGTTGAACTGTACAGTATAGTGTTACAAGTGGCATATGACAAATGCTTGAATTGATGTAAAGATATTTAACAGTTATTCCACGAAATCGAGTCGTACATGAGCTGATAGCCGACGAGGCACATAGCACCGAGTTGGCTATAAGCCATGTATGACGAGATTGAATGGAATAACTGTTTTATTCTATCCACATTCAATGGATTTTGAGAAACAGAGCATTTTTATTTTTATTTTTTTTTTGCAAATTTGATAAATAAAAACTTTGTACAAAACATCCAACAAAATCATTTCCACTTAGAATGTAAACAAACCGGTGAAATGACAGTAGCAATTTGTGAAAAATGCAATAATAATAATTCTTGAAAAATAAAAACAATATGTTCTTGCCATCAAATACTTTCATTCCATATTTTGTTGCTTTTTTTCTATTTTTGGGGGTTTTGTTTTCAAGTAGAGTTTTTATTTCATCCTCAGTTGGTTCAGCAACACGTTCCACCATTTTGTTTTTCTCTACTCATGGTATATGAGTTGATATCCTAGTTGTAGAGTAGCCAATCAGAGCATGCAATTGCTCATATCCAGTGAATGTGGATAGAAAAAAACACAAAATTCTATTCTGTCAAAGTCTGTTATGTCGAGATTTACATTTATTCACTGTTCAGTTCAGAGGTACTTAAGCTGTTTTTCTGGATGTGCCACTGAGATGCAGGTTTAGATTCAGTGCAAATTACCTTCATGTAGTTCATGCTTCTGAGGTTTTCAAAAAAAGTGGTTGCCAGAAAAAAGAAATTAGGGATAGAAAATTCAGACAAAAGAAATACCCTTTGTTTTCTTTGCTATCAAATGTAATGCAATGTAACAAAAAAAAGCAAGGGACAATTTAAAAATTACAAAGCTAAAAAAGACTAAGACAATGACATGAGATATGTGAACATGGCATGCTAATAGAAGTTCAACATATTACCAATATATTGTTGTATGAATAATCCGACTTATCACATTAATCACTGTAAATTGGTTTAATGGAACAATATGGCTTTCAGCTTCAAAATTCTAGCTTAGCAAATAGCACATGATCCAGCACATTCTATTATTTTCATTTAAACATCGAGGTCATGAAATGTGTAATAATATGTATTACAATACATACAGGACACATTTTCGATGGAATAAAAACGTGTTCTATTCCCTTCTAGCGAGTTCCATTCATTTGGTTTGATAGCATGAAATATTGTTAGCATATTGCTTATCCTACGTGTATTATGTCACTAGACCCAGTGGAAAATAAGTGTTGAATATGGTTTACGATATCGCATGGTTGTCAAGACAACACGACGTCACACGTTGGAGACGTAAAACTTTCACGCTAGCAAGCGACTGTGACAATTTGTAAACAAACATGGCCGCCAGGTTTGCTTCATTAAATGCAGAAGATTTTGAGAGAATTTTGAAAGAGAAAGATGCATTGAACACCCGAAAGAAATGTGTATGTATAATAATAATAATAATAATAATAATAATAATAATAATATTGGCTGGCTTTTTTTCATGGTATATCAGATATACTCCATTCAGCTAGACTCATCTTCGACTCGTTCAATATCCTGCTAGCTGAATGGAATATATCTGATATACCACTCAAAGCCAGCCAATATTATTTAAATATGTAAAGTGTGCATGGAACGTAATCTGTTTTATCAAGCTTTTAATTTGCTTTGATTTGTTGTATTCATACAATATGTTTTTTATTAATTCGCCCATGTTTTGAAGGTTAAGCTGCACAAGTACTCATCTACTATGCTTACAGCTCACGTTATGTTAACTCCTAACTATATGGTCCTTTTCCACTACCCTTTTTCAGCTCACTTCAGCTCGCTTCAGCTCACTTCAGCCCGACACGGCTTGCGTTTCGACTACCAAAGAACAGCACGACTCGGCTCGCTTCAGCCCTGCTTAGCCCCTAAAACTCGCACCGTTTTGGAGTAGGGCTGAAGTGAGCCAAAGCGAGCCGAGTGAGGCTGGGGGCGTGAGCAGACACTCCCCTGTGCACTGATTGGTGAGGAGGAGTGTCCTCACATGCCCACACACGCCCCGCGAGCACTAAACACAGTAAACCCGGAAGAAGAAGAATTACGAATTACGAGAATTTCTGAAGCCTTATGCGCCTCGCCTCATCTATACGCTCTTGCCAGTATCAGTTGGCGTTGTCGGTGACAACAAGTCACAGCACCAAGACCAGCAACACTAACGACTCCATGTCCTCCATGTTTATTGTTTACTATCCGGGTTGTGAGACTACCGCTTAAAAGATCACTGATGTCACTGTTTGCGCCGCCTAACGACATCACGTGATGTCCACCCACTTTCGCTAACTCCACCCAATGTGTCCACCCACTTCCAGCCAGCACGGTTCAGCGCGGTTGTAGTCGAAATGCAACTCCAACAGCCCCGCTCAGCTCGACTCAGCCCAACTCAGCACGGCACGGCTCAGCCCGACTCAGCCGCATTTGTAGTGGAAAAGCGGCATTAGAGTCCTTAAAGAGTTAAATTTGCACTTTATTTGTATATATTGCCAGAGTTTAAACAACAGTAGAGTAGAATGTTTCATATATATTTGTACACTCACCGGCCACTTTATTAGGAACACCCATACATCTGCTGTTTTATGCAGCTCTCTCATCAGCCAATCCCTTGAGCATAATGCGTCAAATTATGCAGATACAAATCAAGAGCTTCAGTTAATGTTCACAATGTTCAAACATCAGAATGGGAAAAATTGTGATCTCAAAGTGTGATTTTCTTTCACTGTGGCATGGGTGTTGGTTTGAGCCAGATGGACTGGTTTGAGTATTTCAGAAACTGCTGATCTCCTGGGGTTTTCTCCACACACAACAGTCTCTAGAGCTTACACAGATAGAATGGTGCGAAAAACAAAAAAACATCGAGTGAGTGGGCGACAGTTCTGTGGGTGGAGACAAACACCTTGTTGATAGGAGAGGACAGAGAAAAATGGTCAGATTGGTTTGAGCTGACAGGAAAGACTCATATAGCAACTCATAATAATCACTCTTTACAACTGTGGTGAACAGAAAAGCAGCAAACAGAAGACCACATTAGGTTCCACTCCTGCAGCCAAGAACCGGAACCTTAGAATCAAGAACAAGTTCCTATTAAAGTGGCCGGTGAGTGTATATAAGCATTTAATTTTATCCTTTTTTTTTATTTTACTTGATCTTATTCTAGTCAATCAAATAACCACAAACCTTGGGATACTGGCTCCCATTTAAGGTATTGGTTCATTCTATCCTCTAGGGTTCAGATTTGTTTTTGAGGTCTTGCACATGTTTCTTGCATTAGTAAGCTGCAGTTTATTTGTGCTGGTGTGCCATCAGTATGGTTTTGTGGTTGGAGATTATTTGAAATTTACTTCAACTGACTTAGATGAAAAATTACAAATGTGAAATTCAAAGCTGGACCATGATTCACAGTCATTCTTCTGGCATCTTCTTGCTCAGTAAAATTCCTTGGAAATTTTTTAAAGATTATGCTCATGGTTTTGACCAAGTCTTGTGTTTACCTGTGTTTTGGTCTGTGATTATGGGCCCTCATTGCCCTTTCTCCCTGTATTTTGACTTCTGTTGCTTGTTATAATACAGATTCCTGGGAAAAACAAGCCCGATGAATGTATTCAGCACTTGCATCCTACTGCTTTCCCTAACACTCGTTGGCTACAATCAGTATTTGGAAATCCTTCTTCTTGTCTTGGGAATCGGCACAAGTTCAAACTTTAATAAGCATAAAAGCTGGAGTGGGCACTGATATTTGTACAGTAGTACTACATAACAACCATTCAATTCAACAGTGTATTCTTGTAAAAGGAATCGATTTCACAATCTTTATTTTAAATTGAGGCCCTCCAGACAATTCAAGCATTGTGTTCTATTGACAATATTTCTGTCATCCTTTTATCTATCGTCTGTTTTATTTTAGCATCTGATCATCATTCAACTCTCTTGGTTTGTTCTGGAAACAAATAGCCTGAGGTCCAAGTGTTTTGTTCCAGTGCCGAGATTTATTTCTGCTTGCCTTCGCAATGTGTCATGGACCAAACAGCTGAACCACATATGTACAAGTCTCAGGATTTAGCATTGCAGAACATCCGAGCTATAAGGGTTTAAGAACGGTCTTTTACCTGCAGAGACTTCAGATCGTTGAATGCCCTGTCCTCAACGGTTTGGATGGTGTTACTGTGCACCATCAACAACTCCAAGCTTTCCAGGTCTGAAAGGTCATGTTCTTTTAGGATTGTTAGACTGTTGTATCTAAAAAGACAAACAGCGTGGATGTAAAGCATGGTTATAGCCTGGAAATTATTCCTGCTTCAATCTCACTTTCAAAAAAAAAAGTAACTGGATGTAAGCCTAGACTGTTACTTTGATGGAAGTTGAAAGATGGATTACACAGTGTGTGTGTGTCTTGTTAGGGATAAAATATCAAAACTGTCACATATTCCTTTCCATGTGGAGACGTTTTCCTGTTCCCCACAAGGAAAGCCTTTTTGACAAACAAACAAATCTCATCTCATTATCTCTAGCTGCTTTATCCTGTTCTACAGGGTCGCAGGCGAGCTGGAGCCTATCCCAGCTGACTACGGGCGAAAGGCGGGGTACACCCTGGACAAGTCGCCAGGTCATCACAGGGCTGACACATAGACACAGACAACCATTCACACTCACATTCACACCTATGCTCAATTTAGAGTCACCAGTTAACCTAACCTGCATGTCTTTGGACTGTGGGGGAAACCGGAGCACCCAGAGGAAACCCACGCGGACACGGGGAGAACATGCAAACTCCGCACAGAAAGGCCCTCGCCGGCCACGGGGCTCGAACCCGGACTTTCTTGCTGTGAGGCGACAGCGCTAACCACTACACCACCATGCCACCCAAACAAACAAATAAACAAACAAATTTGGTGACTGAGGTTAAGGTTTGGGTTAAATTTAGTAATAGTGTGTGTGTGTCTTGCCAGGGATAAAATCTCAAAACTGTCACACATTCCTGTCCATGTGGGGGGATTTTCCTGTTCCCCACAAGGACCCCCCCCCCCCCCCCCATAAACAAATAAGTAAGTAGGTAAGTAAGTAAATAAATAAATAAATAGATTTCCTTTTCGTTACTGAGGTTAAGGTTTGGGTTTGATTCAGCAATTGTGTGTGTGTGTGTGTGTGTGTGTGTGTGTGTGTGTGTGTGTGTGTGTGTGTGTATCTTATTAGGGATAAAATATCAACACTGTCACATATTCCTTTCCATGTGGGGACATTTGCCTGTTCCCCACAAGGAAAACCTTTTTGACAAACAAACAAACAAATTTCTATTTGATTGCTGAGCTTAAGGTTTGGGTTAGATTTAGCAATTGTGTCTGTGTGTGTGTGTGTGTGTGTGTGTGTGTGTGTGTGTGTGTGTGCATGCACATGAGTTTGCGTATCTTGCCAGGGATAAAATCTCAAAACTGTCACACATTCCTCTCTTTGTGGAGACAATGTCCTGTTCCCCACAAGGAACACTCCCCCAACAAACAAACAAACAAACAAACAAACAAACAAACAAACAAACAAACAAGTTTCCTTCTCATTACTGAGGTTAAGGTTTGGGTTTGATTCAGCAATTGTGTGTGTGTGTCTGTGTCTTGCCAGGGATAAAATATCAAAAACTGTCACATATTCCTCTCCATTAAGGGACATTTGCCTGTTCCCCACAAGGAAAATCATTTTTCAAACAAACAAACAAACAAACAAACAAACAAACAAACAAACAAACAAACAAACAAACAAACTTCCTTTTGATTGCTGAGGTTAAGGTTTGGGTTAGATTTAGTAATTGTGGTGTGTGTGTGTGTGTGTGTGTGTGTGTGTGTGTGTGTGTGTGTGTGTGTGTGTGTGTTTGTGTGCGTCCTTACCCCAGGTTAATTCTTTTCACGGCTGGCTGAACCCCACTTGGAATCACGCTCAGGGACTTAAATGTGCAGTGCACCTCAGTGGGAACGTGGCACACGCATGGTGCAGGACACGCACTGCTCCTGCACCGAGCCTGAAGCAAAAACAGCACGAGCGCCAGGAATCCGGCGCGCAGGGAGCGCGAGCTTCCGCGGAAAGCATGCATCATGGACACGGACTCACGCTCTCGCATGCAGTCACATGCAGTCCTGTTCAAATCCTCCTCCAGCTTCGCGCGTCCATCAGTGCAGAGCTGGAGGAGGAGAAACAGTGTGAGCCCACTGCAGTAAAACCCAGTGCAGTGCAGTGTGGCTCTCAGAACATGGCAGGCTGCTGCTGCTGCGGGTTCAACAATCTGCTGGCGGCCCTCATGTGTAAAAATAGATAAGTGTCTGAATCATGCGAGCAGAAAGAAAGAAAGAAAGAGCTAATGTCTTTCTCTAACCATCTTTGTTGACTTTTACAGAAAAGCATACATATTCTGGAAACTTTACATATGAATGATTAGTTTTTCTCCACATGTAGGGCATGTGCTGTTATCACCTGTGATTCTTTTCATTATTCATTTAATGTCACATGTGATTCTTTTCATACCGTATGATTCATTTAATGTCACATGTGATTCTTTTCACATGATTCATTTATTGTCACATGTGATTCTTTTCATGATCCATTTAATGTCACATGTGATTCTTTTCACATGATTCATTTAATTTCACATAATCCATTTATTTCCATGTGATTCTTTTCACGGTTCATTTAACTTCACATGTGATTCTTTCTCCATGTCATTATTTTAAGATGTAATACCTTTTTCACAGGCAGGGCATGTGCTTTTATTTTCACATGCAAATTTGTCTCTTGATTCATCTATCTTCCCATGATTTCACCTGTTTCATGCATTCACATTAAATTAATTGATGGTTTTCTTAATAAGCACAAAATAATTGGTTTTGTTTTTAATGGTGTTATTATTATAAGAATTTGCTTACAAAATCTCGTATTCTCAGAGCAGGATTCAGTTTGGAATAAAGGAAAAGAAAAGAGAAATAATAAACTAAGAATGGGATTGGAGAGAGAGAGAGTGAGAGAAAGAGTGAGAGCATTATATGAAGAAACACACACATGGCCATCATTTCATAAGACTTTTGTTTGCTGTCAGGGCATTTTTACCTCCCAATTTTACTAAAGTAAAAAAAAAAAAGTAGAAATACCAGTTAGATCTGATGCACATGAGATATCAGAAACTTACCCACTGCATCAACTTTCCAGGAATTTCTTGCAACTTTAAAACAACATTAAGATGAAGTTTATGAAATAAAGTAATCCAGATTTAAAAAATAATAATAATCCAAGTGATGAAGCATCATAGAATTCTTCCCCAAAATCAACATCAAAAGTTCCAAAAAATCTATCCAGAGAAAGACCGTGAGAGGAAGCTTTCTGTGTCTCAGGTAGATTTTGTGTGTGTGTGTTGTGTGTGAAGCCACTCTCACATCCACTTCATATTCATTCCTCCCCCTCAGACAGAAGGGTGTGTGTGGGTGTGTGTGTGGGGGTGTCAGGGGGTGGAGGCAGTCATGTTAGATCAGGTTCGACCTCAAATGGACTTAGTAATTTGGAAACAGAGTCAATAATGTGGCTCATATTGTAAGGAAAGTTACTCCAACAACAGATTTAGATGATAAACGCAAAATAACTTTATTTGTGATTGGGGTCAGATTTGAAGCACCACACTGATATCCAAAACATTAAGACTGAAGTGTATTTTATGTCTGGATCTGAGCTCTATTTATTTGAATCTTGGGATTCCTGGCTCCGCACTATTTTAAGGTGGAAGCGTGAACAAAACCATTTACGTAATACTTATGACTCTCTCTCTCTCTTCCCTTCTCTTCACCCTTCTTTTCTTAGTCCTTGCTGTTTCTGAGGTTTTTTTTTTATTATTTTCCCTTTGATAACCAAATATGAAGACATTATTCAAAAAGTTGCAGCGGATGGGTGGTTGGTACTTTCAGTTGGGTATGGGCGACTGGTCTGAAGCTTGTGGGAAAAAAATAAATCATATTAATTGCATGATATATTTACAGCATCTTTAGTAAATGTCTGGTCAGGGCTGCATTCAATTTCAATTAGGGTGATTATATTTTGGAAAAGGGGCGGCACGGTGGTGTAGTGGTTAGTGCTGTCGCCTCGCAGCAAGAAGGTCCTGGGTTTGAGCCCCGGGGCCGGCGAGGGCCTTTCTGTGCGGAGTTTGCATGTTCTCCGCGTGGGTGTGCTCCGGTTTCCCCCAAAGACATGCAGGTTAGGTTAACTGGTGACTCTAAATTGACCGTAGGTGTGAATGGTTGTCTGTGTCTATGTGTCAGCCCTGTGATGACCTGGCGACTTGTCCAGGGTGTACCCCGCCTTTCGCCCGTAGTCAGCTGGGATAGGCTCCAGCTTGCCTGCGACCCTGTAGAACAGGATAAAGTGGCTAGAGATAATGAGATGAGATATTTTGGAAAAGAGAACCAAATTTAGATTTTTTTGGTTGAAAATATCACAGTCAGGTCCAAACCAGAATAATAAGTATGCAAGCAGGATTAAAAACAGCGTCTAATTGAGACCAATTATGAACTCGAGTAATGTAACTGAGGTTGAGGAACTTTCAGAGGCAGATTTAACTGGTATATCTTGTTCTTGGAGCCCATGAGTTGGCCTAGTGGTTAGCGTGTCCGCCTTTCGACCGGGAGATTGGGTCATACCAAAGACCATCATAAAAATGGTACCTACGACCATCTGGCAAGGCATGCTCCAATACAGATGTGAGTAGGGAAGTCAAACTCTTGCGATTACCAGAGGACCAGCCCCCCACTGTAACTCTAGCTGTATTGAGGTATTTCACCTGACGTCACAGGGTCACATGACGCCCCGGTGTCCGCCATTTTGAACGTCAAGCTAGCTAATGTCAACAACAGTAGCTGGTATGTTACTGTAGCAATGTTTACGTTCAGTCATTGGGATGACTGTTAAAACCTTTCAGTCTCAAGTTTTTCCTTTACTGGATTTACTAGTTTACTGAGCTAGCGCGCGCTAGCTCCCAGCTTGCCCGAGCGCGCTAGCTCAGTAAACTAGTAAATCCAGTAAAGGAAAAACTTGAGACTGAAAGGTTTTAACAGTCATCCAAATAACTGAACATAAACATTGCTACAGTAACATACCAGCTATGTTGTTGTTGACATTAGCTAGTGCTAACAGCTAGTTGCTAGTACACTGTTACAACTACACCGACCCTAATAATACAGTTCTTAGTCATTGCCTGGTAACAGCAAATTTATAACGGGCCATGTCTCAACAGACTAAGAAGTTATTTCAATGACATTTAATAACATTTTGTTTATCCTGAGGACCGAAAGTAAATGAAAATGTGAACAAACCTTAGCTGTAATAAGATGGCAACCACCGGCTCCAGGGACGACCTGCTGATGTAGGCATGTTACCCAGCCTGACACAAAATATTTGTAGGTATCCAAACTCTTATACGCTTTCAGATCAATACCTGTGTATGGCGATGGGTTTTTAACGACATAGGTATACAGATCATGTGGGCCGAAGTCAGGTAAAGACGAGGGCTTCGTGTACTTCCGTACGTCAGTGAACAATCCTGGTGGAAGCAGGTAAACGTCGTTCTTTAAGCCTGCTAACCTCAATTTTTGCAAATACCTCTCCCTCTGCTCACCCTGTAAATGCCCTACGTCACTGGATAGTGAAGGTGTTTTCTGCATCTCGCTCCTTTTTCTTTTATGTTTTTCGTTTGTCGCCTTCCTCGCATTCAAACTGATTCGAGCCGTGCCGTCCAAAATGGCAGTATCACATGACTTGGTCACGTGGGTGAAATACCTCAATAGGTGAGAGGCCAAGGGCTATGGAAATGGAGATCGGTGCCGCACCCATGTGCCTCAAAAGAGCTGGTTAGTACTGGGATAGGAGACTGCTTGGGAAGACCAGATCCTGGTGTGAATGGGGAGGGAAGGACTTGTTCTTGAGGGGGTGTAATGTGGTCGGGCCCTATCCACTTTGGGTTTAAATCCAAATATAGATACAAATATTTGTAGCACTAAACAGATACAGATTTGGATATTATTACAATACTGCAAAACTATCTGACAATATTAGGCGTTGCTGCACATTTTTATTTGCTCAGATAAACCATGATGATGATAAACTTAAACAGCACAGATAACATAGTAACACTTATTAAACAAAACCATTTGCTTTTGTGTTTATGAAGAAAAAACATTACCAGTTTCAGCAGTTGTTAATTTGGATCAGCTAACCACCAACATGTGAGTTAGAGGCACACAATAGTTCATCATCATATTCAAAGCCAAAGCTTGCATTCTTTTAAAAAATGATGCTCAGCAGGGATGTTGTGAAAACACTTTGAACCATTTCAGAGCACTCATCACTAGTGGAAACACTCCTGCCTGTTTATTAACCAGTGAATGATTACTACCTTGCAGGGACTTAAAAACAGATGTGTGTGTGTGTGTGGGTGGGGGTGTTGAATAGTGTGTATCTTGTTTTAGAATGTCATGTTGGAGTGATCATAGGTAGTGCTGTGTTACACCAAGTCTTGCTGAGTTGTTGCTTCTGACCCAATTTGCATAGACCTCATCACTAGATGCTTCATATGGCATTATTAATTCCAGGCACTGAATCAGAAGCTCATGTTCAATTTCATTTATTTTCACTGATATTTCAAGAAAAACTGTAGTTTTGAATCACTGAACCCTGATCATGGTCTCTTCATGGTCACAAGCTACAACCCCGATTCCAAAAAAGTTGGGAAAAAGTACAAATTGTAAATAAAACGGAATGCAATGATGTGGAAGTTTCAAAATTCCATATTTTATTCAGAATAGAACATAGATGACATATCAAATGTTTAAACTGAGAAAATGTATAATTTAAAGAGAAAAATTAGGTGATTTTAAATTTCATGACAACAACACATCTCAAAAAAGTTGGGACAAGGCCATGTTTACCACTGTGAGACATCCCCTTTTCTCTTTACAACAGTCTGTACATGTCTGGGGACTGAGGAGACAAGTTGCTCAAGTTTAGGGATAGGAATGTTAACCCATTCTTGTCTAATGTAGGATTCTAGTTGCTCAACTGTCTTAGGTATTTTTTGTCGTATCTTCCGTTTTATGATGCACCAAATGTTTTCTATGGTTGAAAGATCTGGACTGCAGGCTGGCCAGTTCAGTACCCGGACCCTTCTTCTATGCAGCCATGATGCTGTAATGATACACTATGTGGTTTGGCATTGTGATGTTGGAAAATGCAAGGTCTTCCCTGAAAGAGACATCGTCTGGATGGGAGCATATGTTGCTCTAGAACCTGGATATACCTTTCAGCATTGATGGTGTCTTTCCAGATGTGTAAGCTGCCCATGCCACATACACTAATGCAACCCCATACCATCAGAGATGCAGGCTTCTGAACTGAGCGCTGATAACAACTTGGGTCATCCATCTCCTCTTTAGTCCAAATGACATGGCGTCCCTGATTTCCATAAAGAACTTCAAATTTTGATTCGTCTGACCACAGAACAGTTTTCCACTTTGCCACAGTCCATTTTAAATGAGCCTTGGCCCAGAGAATATGTCTGCGCTTCTGGATCATGTTTAGATACAGCTTCTTCTTTGAACTGTAGAGTTTTAACTGGCAACGGCGGATGGCACGGTGAATTGTGTTCATAGATAATGTTCTCTGGAAATATTCCTGAGCCCATTTTGTGATTTCCAATACAGAAGCATGCCTGTATGTGATGCAGTGCCGTCTAAGGGCCTGAAGATCACAGGCACCCAGTATGGTTTTCCGGCCTTGACCCTTACGCACAGAGATTCTTCCAGATTCTCTGAATCTTTTGATGATATTATGCACTGTAGATGATGATATGTTCAAACTCTTTGCAATTTTACACTGTCGAACTCCTTTCTGATATTGCTCCACTATTTGTCGGTGCAGAATTAGGGGGATTGGTGATCCTCTTCCTATCTTTACTTCTGAGAGCCGCTGCCACTCCAAGATGCTCTTTTTATACCCAGTCATGTTAATGACCTATTGCCAATTGACCTAATGAGTTGCAATTTGGTCCTCCAGCTGTTCCTTTTTTGTACCTTTAACTTTTCCAGCCTCTTATTGCCCCTGTCCCAACTTTTTTGAGATGTGTTGCTGTCATGAAATTTCAAATGAGCCAATATTTGGCATGAAATTTCAAAATGTCTCACTTTTGACATTTGATATGTTGTCTATGTTCTACTGTGAATACAATATCAGTTTTTGAGATTTGTAAATTATTGCATTCCATTTTTATTTACAATTTGTACTTTGTCCCAACTTTTTTGGAATCAGGGTTGTAATTTAACTTCAATGTTGTGGCTGTGGTTAGAGAAGCAGCTTTGGGATACAAAGGTTGCTGGTTCAATTTCCTAGATCAGCAGGCATAGTTAAAGTGCCCTTGAGCAAAGTACCTATCCCCAGACTGGTATGTTGCTCTGGATAAAAGCATCTGCTTAATGTCTCAGTCCTCACCAAGTCCTGAAATATAGTGCCTTGCAAAAGTATTCATCCCCCTTGGTGTGTGTCCTGTTTTCCTGCATTAAAATGGATTTTTGGGGAGTTAGCACCATTTGATTTACACAACATGCCTACCACTTTAAAAGTGTAAATTGTTGTTTTATTGTGAGACAAACAAGATGAGAAAAACAGAAATCTGGAGTGTACATAGGTATCCCCCCAGAAGTCAATACTTTGTCAAGCCACTTTTTGCTGCAATTACAGCTGCAAGTTTCTTGGGGTATGTCTCTATTAGCTTAGCACATCTGGCCATTGGGATTTTTGGCCATTCCTCAAGGCAAAACTGCTCCCACTCCTTCAAGTTAGATGGGTTGCTTTGGTGTACTGCAATCTTCAAGTTATGCCACAGATTCTCGATTGAATTGTGGTCTGGGCTTTAACTAGGCCATTCCAAGACATTTAAATGTTTTTCTTTAAACCACTCCAGTGTAGCTTTAACAGTATGTTTTGGGTCATTGTCCTGCTGGAATGTGAACTTTTGTCCCAGTTTCAAACCTCTGGCTGACTCAAACAGGTTTTCCTCCAGAATTGCCCTGTATTTAGTGCCATCCATCTTTCCTTCAGTCCTGACCAGCTTTCCTGTCCCTGCAGATGAAAAATATCCCTACAGCATGATGCTGCCACCACCATGCTTCACTGTAGGAATGGTGTTCTCAGGGTGTTGGGTTTGCACCACACATGGCATTTCCCATGATGGCCAAAAAGATCAATTTCAGTCTCATTTGACCAGAGAATCTTCTTCCATGTGTTTGGGGAGTCTGCCATATGCTGTTGGGCAAACTCCAAATCTGTTTTCTTAAACAATGACTTTTTTCTGGCCACTCTTCCATAAAGCCCCACTCTGTGGAGTGTATGGCTTACAGTGGTCCCATGGACAGATACTCCTAGCTTCACTGTGGATCTCTGCAGCTCCTTCAGTGTTATCTTTGGGGTCTTTCTTGCACCTCTGATTAATGCCTTTCTTGTCTTGTCTGTGAGTTTTGGTGGGCGGCCTTCTCTTGTCAGGTTTGTAGTGGTGCCATATTCTTTCCATTTTGCTATAATGGATTTAATGGTGCTCTGTGGGATATTCAAATATTGGAATATTTTTTTATGACCCAACCCTGATCTATACTTCTCCACAACTTTGTCTCTGACCTGTTTTGAGTGCTCCTTGGTTTTCATGTTGCTTGCTTAGTAGTGTTGCAGAGTCAGGGTCCTTCCAGAACAGGTTTATTTATACAGACATCATGTGACAAATCATGTGTCACTTTGATTGCACACAGGTGGATCTTAATCAACTCATTATGTGACATAATTATGTGAATTATGTGACTGATTAAGTCAGTTGGTTGGACCGGCTGTTATTTAAGGGTTTCATGTGAAAAGGGGTGAATACCTATGCACACTCCAGATTTCTGTTTTTTCATCTTAATTGTTGTTTGTGTCACAGTAGAACAACAATTTGCACCTTTAAAGTGGTAGGCATGTAGTGTAAATCAAATGGTGCTAACTCCCCAAAAACCCATTTTAATTCCATCTTGTAATGCAACAAAACAGGACAAACACCAAGGGGGATGAATACTTTTGCAAGACACTGTACATGATGGGCCGCCAAAAAATCAATGGGATTAATGGGCATTGTAATAATTTTTCATGACATTATGGTCTTTTTTGAGTCTTGGTTGGTATAGGTTTTGCTCTAGTTGTGGTTGGTATGGATTTTGATTGGTATTGGTCTAGTCTTGCTCTGGGTCTTGATCTTGGCTTATTCTCGGTTGGTAGAGGTCTTGGTCAATACAGGTATAGTCGTGTCCTGGTCTCTCTTGGTATGGGTATAGATCTTGGTTAGTATAGATCTTGGTTGGTATAGATTTTGGTTGATACCAGTATAGCCGTGTCCTGGTCTCTCTTGGTATGGGTCTTGATCTTGGTTGGTATAGATCATGGTTGGTATAGTTCAAGTTCAAGTTTTATTGGTCACATATAATTACAAGTAATTACAATGAAATTCTTATGTACCTTAGGTCGTTGCAAGTGTAAAACTATATAGATAAGATAAATTAAAAACTATAGAAAGAAAGGGGAAAGAAAAAATATATTAATGAGTGGAAGCATGGCAGAGATATGATGATTGTGCAGTTACAAGTCCTTAAAGTCCAAAGTGCAGTAGTGCATAGTAGTGTACCTTGTTATCACTGTGAACAGTTCAACAGTCTGATGGCCTGAGGGAAGAAGCTCCTCCTCATTCTCTCAGTGTTGGCCTTCAGCTGTCGGTAGCATCTCCCTGAAGGCAGCAGGGAGAACAGTCTATTATTTGGGTGGCTGGGGTCGCTGGCGATCTTCCTGGCTCTGTCCCTGCAGCGGTTGGAATAAATGTCCTGTGGGTTAGGGAGGGTGGTCCTGATGATTCTCTCAGCAGAGCAAACAACCCTCCTGAGAGCCAGCTGATCTCTCCTGGTGGTGCTTCCCATCCAGTTAGTGATGCTCCCAATCAGGACACCCTCAATAGTGCAGGAGTAAAAGTTCCTTAGTACCTTGAGTGGGAGTTTGAAGTCCTTCAGTCTCCTTAAGAAGTAGAGGAGTTGGCGGCCTTTCTTAACCAGACTGTTGGTATGACAGGACCAAGAGAGATCCTGTGAGATGTGGACACCCAGGTATTTGAAATTGTCCACCCTCTCTACCTGGGCCCCGTTGATGCAGATGGGTTGGAGGTCCCTCTGCTGCTTCCTACTGAAGTCCACTATCAGCTCCTTCGTTTTGCTGGTGTTGAGTGTGAGGTTGTTCTCCTCACTCCAGTCCGCGAGATGTTTAATCTCGGTCCGGTAGGCAGACTCATCATTATTGGAGATGAGGCCCACTACAGCTGTATCATCAGCAAACTTAATGATGGTGTTGGAGTCTGAAGTGGCCATACAGTCATGAGTGTACAGGGAGTACAGCAAAGAGCTCAGAACACATCCTTGGGGGAACCAGTGTTGAGGGTGAGGGGAGATGAAGTGTGGCTGCCTACACGTACCACCTGTGGTCTGCCTGTAAGGAAGCTATGGATCCACCGGCACAATGAGGGGTGCAGGCTGCGATCACACAGTTTTTGGACCAGCCTGGAGGGGACTATGGTGTTAAACGCTGAGCTGTAATCAATGAACAGCAGTCTAGCATAGGATCCCCTCTTGGTGTCCAGATGAGCCAAGGTGGTGTGAAGTAGGTGAGAAATGGCGTCATCTGTGGATCTGCTGGAACGATAAGCAAACTGTAGTGGATCCAGGGTAGCAGGCAGGGAGGAGGTGATGAGGGGTTTGACTAGCCTTTTGAAACACTTCATCACCACAGATGTTAGGGCTATGGGGTAATAGTCATTCAGGCAGCTGGGCTGGGGTTTCTTAGGCACAGGAACTATAACAGACTGTTTAAAGCAGGTGGGGACAATGCACTGAGAAAGGGAGAGGTTGAATATTACCGTGAAGACACTTGCTAGCTGGTTAGCACATGCCTTAAGGACACGACCTGAGATCCCATCCGGACCTGCTGCCCTCCTGGGATTCACTCTCCTGAGTGCCATCCTCACGTCATGCTCCATCACTGTGAGCGCCGTCTCCTCTCTGCCAGTGATTATGTCAGCTCGTTTGCATGTCGTCTCGAAGTGGGCATAAAAGTTGTTCAGTTCATTAGCGAGAGATTTGTCGGCATTCGTCAGAGGAGCACGAGCTGATTTATAGTCCGTGATGATCTGTAGTCCTTGCCATAGCTCCCTGGGATCCTGCTGGTACAAATGATCCTCCAGCTTCCTCCCAAACTGCTGTTTAGCCTCCTTCACTGCTTTGCGAACATTGTAAGAAGCAGCCTTATATTCCTCCAAGTTCCCGGTTAACAGCTCGGTGTTATAGGCAGCGGTGCGTGCTCTCAGAGCATCGCGAATGGTGTTATCCACCCACGGCTTCTGGTTGGGAAATGTCCTGACTATGCTTTTGGGAGTGCAGTCCTCCACTAGCTTCCCAATGAATCCCACCACCGCTTCCGTAAACATTTTGATGTCATCACCTGAGCTTTGCTGGAACAAATCCCAGTCGGTGATGTTGAGTGCATCTTGTAGAATTGCCACTGATTGGTCAGACCATCGCGTCACCTCCCTGCATACTGGGGCTTCCACTTTCAATTTTTTAATGTACTTAGGCATGAGGAAAATAGTGGAGTGATCTGACTTACCGAAGTGGGGGAAGAGATGTAGCTTTATAGCCCTCTTTGAATGGCAAGTAGCAGTGGTCTAGAGTCTTGCTTCCTCTGGTAGGACAAATTATATTTTGCTGGAAGTCCCGTCTTATCGTCCTTAAGTTGGCTCGATTGAAATCCCCAGCTATTATGAGAGCTGCGTCCCTGTGATTAATCTCATAGCTGGAGAGGGCTTCATGGAGTTCAGATAGGGCAGTGTCCGTGTCCACTTTAGGTGGAATATAAACAGCGCTAAAGATGACTGATGAGAACTCTCGAGGAAGATAGAATGGCTGGCATTTGAGAGTTAGGAGCTCCAAGTTGGGTGAGCAGGAATGGGTTAAAGGTGTTATGTTCCTGGGATCACACCATCTGTTGTTGACCATTAAGCACACTCCCCCTCCTCTCAACTTGCCCGACTCCTCGGTGCGGTCCATGCGGTGGACTGATAGAAACTCTATCGGTTGCACAGCATGGTCTGGGACTGAAGGGGACAGCCATGACTCACTGAGACAAATAATGTTACAGTCTCGTATATCCCGCAGGTATTTGAGTCTAGCCCGGAGGTCGTCGAGCTTGTTTTCCAGGGACTGGACGTTTGCTAGCAGAATGCTAGGCAGAGGTGGACTATGTGCCCTTCTCCTCAGCCGGTTCCTGTTTCCTGCTTGTTTGCCTCTGGGTCTTTTCCTCGGCCTGAACTTGGCATGCCCTCCATTGTTGTAGGACCCCCGCAGTATCTCGTCCGGCAGTGTGGAGCTGAATTCCCTTAAAAATAAAGAAACATTGCACTTCTCTCCAATGTCTATCAGAGTCTGTCTGGTGTATGTAGTTAGACAGAGTGCAGGCTGTGCAAAAAAGCTGAAAATAACAATAATTAAAGCTAAATACACAAAAATGACTGGAGCAGGTACAACGGCTGCCTGCCTCACCAGCGCCATCTTTATAATTGGTATAGGTCTCATTTGTTTTGGTTCTGGAACCAACCTACAGTTTAACCATAATTGTCATTTGCTCTACAATGGTATGGGTCTTTGTCTTTTCCTGGTCTCTGTTGTTGTGTGTCTTAGTCTTGTATTGCACTGTGTTAATATGGGACTTGGTCATATCTTTGTCTCTGTCAGTGTGGATCTTAGTCTTGTCTTTGTGTCTGTTGATGTGGGCCTTTATTTTCTCTTTGTCTCTGCTGGTGTGGATTTGGGTCTTGTCTTTGTCTCTGTTAGCATCTTGGGGCTTTGTACTTGGTTTATATAAGTTTTGTTCTTGTCTTGGTCTTCTCTTAGTCTTGGTCGTATGACTCTTATGCCTTGGTCTTGGTTGGTTCAGATATTAGTCTTGTCTTAGTCTCTTTTGTTATTGTTCTTGTTTTGATGTCAGTTGGTACTATATAAAAGTGGCTTACATCTTTTAACAGATTTATTTACATTTAAATTGATTTAACTTAATCTCATGGGAAATTAACACAAATTCAAATGAACAAGGGTAATGATGTTGGATTTAGTCCACTTTTGTAGAAACAAAGACACAAGAAATGGAATTAATACAAACCCCACTTTTATTCACTATTGTTCCACAGTCATGCATATGCATTTAAAAAAAATGCATCAACAGCACAAGCAACACAACTAACTAACAATTTGTGAACAAAGGAAAGTCTTTTTTGGTTTATTTTGATGTTTTGTTAAAAGGTATGCCATGACTCAGATCCTCAATTAACATTTCAGTTTAGCAACTCATTGTGGCCTGCTGAAATTGCCAGACACACACACACACATACGCACACATCTAAATTAGGTTTTACAGAAGACATTCTAAGGCATTTGCTTTTCGTAAAGCATTGGTGAAAGACACCCAAAGCAAAAATGGAAAACCACCCAGACACATACAGTGAGAGAGAGAGAGAGAGAGAGAGAGAGAGAGAGAGAGAGAGAGCATGAAAGTATGTCTCATGAAGGTGAGAATCCTGTGTAGATATGACACACTTCAGAGAGGTCAGGAGGCTCTTTTTCTCAATCACAACAGCACATTTACACACCTGTCCATCTTTCTATGTAGCACATAGTGAGTACTAGCAAACAAAGAGAGAGAGGGAGTAGTATACACATTTCTTTTTGCTTCAAATTTGGATCTTCTCCAGCCACATGTACAAGTGTCCTGTAAGTCGACCTAACTCAGAGTGAAAGGTTCATGTCACATATATACATATGCTTAAAATCTTTCTCTGTGTGTGTGTGTGTGTGTGTGTGTGTGTGTGTGTGTGTGTGTGTGTGTGCATTGTGATGTCGGAGTACTTTCCCTCTGATTTATACCTCTGTATGTGAGCTGGCTAGGTTACTCCAACCCCTGAGTGTAGTTATGGTTCTCTGTGTTCTTCCAACAAATATCTTGCATGTTGTTTTGGTGGAAACTTGCAGTCTTGGTGGCGCTATCTCACTATGATTACCAATCTTGATTTTGAAGTACCGTATAAACACACAGTACCAGTCAAAAATTTGGACACACTTTCTAATTCAAAGTTTTTTCTTTATTTTTATGAATTAAAACACACTTCATGTCTTAAAGCAATGATGGATATCGTTTCTCTTTACTTAGTTGAGCGGTTTTGGACATAATATGGATTACTACAGTTGTGGATGGAATAGGGCTATTTACTGTATTTTTATTATTTACTATTTAATCTCAAAAGCATTAAGAAGGCAAGAAACTAATCCACTAATTAACTTTTGATGAGACACACCTGTTAACTGAAAAGCATTCCAAGTGACTACCTCATGAAGCTAGTTAAGAAAATGTCAATAGTGTGCAAAGCATCATCAAGGTAAACGCTGGATACTTTACTTTAGAATCCATCCATCCATTATCTGTAGCCGCTTATCCTGTACAGGGTCACAGGCAAGCTGGAGCCTGTCCCAGCTGATTATGGGTGAGAGGCGGGGTACACCCTGGACAAGTCACCAGGTCATCACAGGGCTGACATATAGAGACAAACAACCATTCACACTCACATTCACACCTATGGTCAATTTAGAGCCACCAATTAGCTTAACCTGCATGTCTTTGGACTGTGGGGGAAACCGGAGCACCCGATGGAAACCCACACAGACACAGGGAGAACATGCAAACTCCGCACAGAAAGGCCCCTCATTGGCCACTGGGCTCAAACCCAGGACCTTCTTGCTGTGAGGCAACAGTGCTAACTACTACACCACCGTGCCGCCCCTACTTTAGAATCTAAAATATGAAACATTTTGGGGGGTTTTAGCACTGTTTTGTTTACCACGTAATTCCATATATTTTTCCATACATTATTTCATAGTTTTGATGTCTTCAGTATTGTTCTACAATGTAGAAAATAGTCAAAATACAGAAAAAAACAATGAATGAGTAGGAGTGTACAAACTTTTGACTGATACTGTATGTATACCTTTTTAGAAGTTTTCTCAGATGGAATTATATTGCTTTTTGAGTTATACTGTACCTGCTGCATTACACTACCAAGCCTCCGTATGCAGGAAATACAAACCAAAGTGAAACTGAGTGACCTTTCAAGGTCACAAACCTGAACAACCTTGAAAGGTCAAACTCAAGGTCACAGATTTTCAGAGGGCTGTAACTTGAAAACAGTTGATGGTCGACAGATAACTACCATTATCAACTTATAGGAAGTGCCATATGGGCTTTCATTTGGCACCATGACCTATGACTTAAGGGGAAGCCATGGTCTAATGGCTAGAGAAGCAGCTTTGGGACCAAAAGGTCACTGGCTCGATTCCCTGGACTAGCAGGACTGGCTGAAGTGCCCTTGAGCAAGGCACCTAACCCCCAACTGCTCTGGCAAGAGTGGTGGTGTACCTTGTGTCTGACTAGCCAAAGAAAAGCTGATGATGTGCTCATCAGTTCGGGTGGTGCCCAACTGAAACGAACAATCTTTGACCTTGAATGACTTTGAAATGTCAAACTCAAGGTCATGGATTTTCATAGGACTATAACCTGACAGCTGATGAGTGAGAAATATTACCATTATCAACACATAGGTATAAAATAAGTGCTGCTGGGCGAGATTTGTTTTGCCTGGCAACACTTGATTTTATAATTGATTGTTACAAAGTGCTGTTACTGGAGACTCATTCTTCTAACAAAATCAGTGTTTGTATTTTTATTTGTCCACTAACAACATTTTAACAATTTGTTAAATCATATGAAGTGCTCGCCATACCAGTCCCTGTGAGCAAGCTTTTATTTTAGAAAGAATCACGTATTAGAACAAGCGCACTGATTAAAAAAAAAAAGGTTTGTACTACTGTCAGAAAATGCATCAGTACCTTCTGAAAAGAGTAACGCATGAAAATTATTGATAACAGACATCTTTTAAGTTATGAGGATGTGTTTTGTTTGACTGTGAAGAAATTAAGTCTGCCTCATCGTGCTGGGATTGTTCCGGAAACATGGGAAACGACATTGTGGTTTAAAGAAAAAAACCAGACATAACACCTTGTACTCAACATTAAACATTGGCTCTGAGCGTACTTTCCGCTACTTAAAAACATTCCAGCTCTCCTCACTCTATTTCTACTGGCACTCAATTTTGAGAGTAGCTCTACATAAATATTACCTCAGTAGAGATTGACATTCCATAACTGATATGCTTGATTACACCACATTGACTCCGTATGAGGTTATAATTCAACATATTGTTGCACTTAACAGTCCTTGTCCTTTATAACAGCTTAATCGGAAAAGACATTAATGTTTGTTTCCATTTCTGTCTGTCATTTCCATCTTTCCACATCTTGTTTAACCTGAACTCAGGTTCATCAGGACCGCTTTTTGCTGTGCATCCTGAATCCCTTCTCCTCTCTTTCTCTCTGCTCCAGTGTTTCTAATTTGTCTACTGGACTAAGCTAAGGGGAGAAAGCCCTCAGAGTTTTATAGCTCTAATGTTTATGTTATATCATCTGACGACTGCACCTGAAATCATAATCATGTGGTTTTTCACTTCACTTCGCTTCACTTTTCCAGAGATCTACTTCAGCATACGCATGGTCTTGCACAGTAGAAACCATTGTGTTTACAGTGTCAAAGATCCTTATTTCATGCATGTGTCCAGGAACAGATGTAGAAATATTAGTCTTCATTTTAAATGTGCAGTTTAAAGGGCAAAATGGTGCATTCCCATAGCTTTGGGATGAAAAAAAAGAAAAAGACCTTTATACCTTACCTTTGTACCTTTATAACTTATCAGACGAAAGAGGTTGGAAATGATTATAAACCCAAATTGCAATAACTAACAGTTATTCCATAAAATTGAGTTGTACATGAGCTGATAGCTGACGAGGCACGTAGCTCAGAGTTGTCTATAAGCCATGTATGACAAGATTGAGTGGAATAACCATTTTATTCTATCCACATTCACTGGATTTTGAGAAATAGAGCATTTTTATTTTTTGCAAATTCGATAAATGAAAACTTTATACAAAATGTCCAACAAAATCATTTCCACTTTGGCGGAGTTCTTAAAAACCTATCGATGGTTACACCAATTGACTTTAGTGTTGTTTTTTTTGTAGAAAGTGCCATCTTGCTGTCATGCCGAGGTATAGAATAACTTTAGATATTTATTTAATTCTTCCTTGGACATTTCATTGTGTGATTTTCAAACTTCTTTGAGCTTTTGAACCAGTCTAAAAAAATTCAACAAATTTTAATGCTTAAAGATGAAGAATGTAAACAAACCAGTAAAATGACAAGAGCAATTTGTGAAAAATGCTATAATATAATAATTCTTGAAAAATAAAAAAAGATACGTTCTAAGCATCAAATACTTTTATTCCATGTTTTGTTGCTTTTTTTTGTATTTTTTGGGGTTTTGTTTTTGAATAGAGTTTTTATTTCATCCTCGGTTGGTTAAGCAACACGCTCCACCATTTTGCTTTTCTCTACTCACAGTATATGACCTGATATCCTACTAGTAGCGTAGCCAATCAGAGCGTGCAATTGCTCATATCCAGTGAATGTGGATGGGATAATAGATATTATACCATTGATCTATAAATTCTCAAATCTGATTGGTCAAAAGATGAGTAATTTTCCACAACTGCACCTTTTGATAGTAATTTCAGCTACAAGGCAAAGCACAGGTTCATATTAATGTGCTGATTGTAATGATCATTTTCATAATTACAGCTAATTATTAATTACAGACGTGTATACTGGATACTTCAGAAAAATGGATTAAAATGTGTCATTACTGATATGGTTTATATGTGAAATGAGATATTGTTGAGAATATTTCTTATCTGTAAACTGTTCCTTTAAGTTTTCTAACAAAGGAAAGTCTTCAGGATGGAGAAGTTTGTACAAAGAGAGAAAAGAAAAAAGAAATAACAGAGGCAGATGAGGGGACAACTCTTTATGGCTGTTATAAGAAAATACAATATTTCTTCTTTAATAACTAAGAATTGATATTGTTGGCTAGTAAGGCCAATATATGCGACATGTTGAGATAGAAAGATTAACTTTAAGGTGGAAACAGTAAATCACTGGGCCACTTCACACCATTGTATTGTTCATTATCCTCCTATTAAAGTGAGTGCTTTATTCCTAGATTCTATATCACATGTAGTATGTGTAGGTGCAATAGGCTTATCGAATCAGTCTCATGTAAAAAGAGATCAGTCTCATAAATTCATTAATCATTAATTCAAGTGTCTAATAGTTTATAGCTAAACTATTAAAATCAATGTTATAACTTAGTGGTGATGTTGCTATAGTTTTAGTGAGTATTGTAGCTCTAATGTAATATGTTTACTCTAGATCTATAACATTCATATAACAACCAAATGGGTGAAGGCAATTAGAATATTTGTTTGGCAGAGGTTGGCACTCAGTGAATGTTGTAGCAATAGGACACAGTTTATTCCAAAGGTACCATTTATTGAAATAGCAGACACGAATTAGCAAACTAATACTGATCAGCTATAGCAACAATAGCAGCCAAGGAATAGTTCAATATAAATGGTGATACAATATATACAAGTAATAATCAGTAGTGTATAAAGCAATAGTCAGTAGTAAGTATAATAATAACCATCAGTAAACAGAGTAAGAAATCAGCAGTGAATATGATAGCACTAATGGTTATCAGAAGTAATGGGCTATATGCAGGTGTTCAGTGTAGGGGTGAGTGAATGTTAAAATGTGAGAGGGAAATCATGTGTTTATGTGTGTCTGTGTGAGAGTGTGCGTGTGAGTGTAGACGTGTGCGTGCGTGTGCCCAGCTGCGCACTAACGAGATGAGGAGGAGCTAGGGAGAGAGGGACAAAGAGGAGGGGAGTGAGGGAATGAGGCTGTGTGCGTGCGCGGGTGAGATAGGTGTGATATGTGAATGTAGCCTTTGTGCTAGGCCTTAAACCCAGACTTCTACTCAACCCTTAGCTACTCCTGAAATCCCAATGTTGAGGGGTGTAGTGCGATGGAGGGAGTTAAAAAGAGAGAGAAAGAGAGAGAATGCATGCACAATCAAACTAAATACAGATAGTAAACAAAGCAAATCAAACAACACGCGATCTAAGACTGACTTTCATGTGAATCAAAGTGCGTACATTTAATGAATTACATGAATGAATTCAAATAAACAACACTCTTCACATTAACTAGCCACAACTAAGACTAACAATTGCCCAGATGCCAGCCTTACTTGAGATTGCTCTTGCTTGGCGACTGAAAGTGCACTGTCTGTTATCCGAAGACAGAGCGGAGCACAGGTCCAGGGAGAAAACAGTTCTGTTCCTTTTGCTTTTACAGCTCGTCAGCTGAAGATCTTCAGTGTCCCATTGGTCGTCCAATGATCTGGAAGGAATCTTGCTTGTAATTCATCGACATTGTGAAAGAGAAAAGGGATCAGTCACAGGATTACTGTCTGTTGTGCGTTTTTCTACTTCTGGAGCCAAACTTCACCTCCACCACCCATAACAGTACGTTCTGGCCAACATGGATCCAGCGGAACTCGCCCATCTGAGAATGGCCATCCAGCAACAAGGGATTCTCCTCGGGACCCACCAACAAGACCTACAGAAAATTACCCAGAACCTCGCCACCCTGTCCGACTCACTCAACCTCCTCACCACGCAGATTCAGCACTTTCAAGCCATACCTACCCCTGCCCAGCCACCTCCTACTTCAGCTCCTGCCACTGCCTTTCTCCGCGAATTGAGACTTCCAGTGCCTCAGCCCTACGATGGAGAACCAGGTACTTGCAGATTGTTTCTGTCTCAATGCTCTTTGATCTTAGAGCTGCAACCTCTGGCCTTCCCCACAGAACGCTCCCGGGTAGCATATGCCATCACGCTCCTCACCGGCAAGGCCAGAGAGTGGGGAACAGCGGTCTGGGACGCCAATGTGCCCTTTTGTTCTAGTCTCAAGGATTTCTTCGAGGAGATGAGGCGAACTTTTGACCGCTCTCTGTCTGTCCGGGAGGTGGCTAGAGGGCTCATGGAGCTGCGGCAGGGGTCCCGGTCTACCTCGGACTATGCCATCGAGTTTTGGACATTGGCGACATCATGCAGTTGGAATAAGAGCGCCCAGATCGACGTGTTCCTGCATGGCCTGTCTGAAGCCTTTAAGGATGAATTGGTATCGCGGGAACTGCCGTCGAACTTCTCCAGCCTCACGGACCTTGCCAACCGCATTGACACCCGGGTCCAGCAACGGAGGAGAGAGAAGACCCGCCCCAGCTTCACCTCCTCTCCACCTCCCGCCGCGTCCGTCGAACCTATGCAGGTAGACCGGGTTCGGGTGTCAGTGGAAGAACGACATCGCCGGCGGAGCACAGGGACCTGTTTCTACTGCGGTCAGCTGGGACACATCTGCCGAGCCTGCCCACTAAAAGGACAAGGACAAGCCCACCAGTTGAGTCAAGGGGCCCGGGTGGGCAATGCTCGGAACCAGCTCCCTGCTAATTGTCCATTACTCCTTGTCATCATTATCCGTGACAACCAGCATCACCACCTCCAGGCCCTCGTCGACTCAGGGGCAGACAGGAACCTGATCTGCTCCGCCACTGCCAAGCGTCTGGGAATACCACTACTCACCCTTGATGTCCCTCTCACTCTCCTGACACTCAATGTCACCGGCTTGACCACCATCACCCACCTTACCGCCCCGTTCACCCTAAGGATTTCCAGTAACCACTCAGAAACCATCCAGCTTCATGTCATGAATGACCCCCACATACCTATCATCCTAGAATTACCATGGTTAATGCAGCACAACCCCCACCTAAACTGGGCTCACAACACCATCCTAGGCTGGAGCCAGTCCTGCCTCGCTTCCTGTCTGAATTCCACTCTGCCTCCCGCCAAACCACTGCAACCTTCAGCCAGCGAGTTCCCTGACCTCTCTCACGTGCCTCGGAATATCTGGACCTTAAACTCGTCTTCAGCAAGACCTGAGCAGTGTCCCTTCCTCCTTACAGACCCTATGACTGTGGAATCGACCTCCTACCTGGGACAGTGCCACCCAAGGGACGACTCTACTCTCTTCTGTCGAAAGGCAAGCCATGAAGAAATACATCTCTGAATCTTTGGCAGCTGGGATCATCCACCCTTCCTCCTCCCCAGCAGGGGCAGGATTCTTCTTCATGGAAAAGAAGGACAAGTCACTCCACCCCTGCATTGACTATTGGGGTCTCAACGCCATCATGGTCAAGAACTGCTACCCACTACCGCTCATGACCATGGCCTTCGAACTACTCCAGGGAGCCAAGGTATTTACCAAGTTAGATCTACGCAATGCATACCATCTCATCAGGATCAGGGAGGGGGACAAGTGGAAGACGGACTTTAACACCACCACTGGTCACTATGAGTACCTCGTGGTCCCTTTCGGCCTGACCAATGCACCCACAGTCTTCTAGGCACTCATTAATGACATCTTAAGGGACTTTCTAAACATCTTAGTTTTCGTGTACCTGGATGACATCCTGATCTTCTCCCGCTCCCTGGAGGAACATCAGGGTCATGTCCAGCAGGTCCTCCAGTGCCTGCTAGAGAACAAACTGTTCGTCAAGGCGGAGAAGAGCGAATTTCACCAGAACTCTGTCTCGTTTCTGGGATTCATCATCTCCCTGGCGAGGATCCAGATGGACCCCCTCAAGCTCGAGGCAGTCGCTGATTGGCCCACCCCATCCTCATGACGAGAGCTCCAGCATTTCCTGGGGTTCACCAATTTCTACAGGTGCTTCATCCGTGACTTCAGCACAGTGGCCGGACCTCTCACGGCATTGACCTCGATCAGGAGCTCATTCAAGTGGGGGGAGGAAGCAGAGAAAGCCTTCTCCATGCTCAAGCACAAGTTCACCACAGCACCCATTCTCACCATACCTGATCTGGCCAAACAGTTCATTGTGCAGGTTGATGCTTCTGAGTCAGGGGTCAGAGCCATCCTCTCCCAGAGGGCCAGTGATGACAAGGTCCACCCCTGCTCCTTCTTCTCTCGCTGGCTGTCCCCTGCTGAACAAAACTATGACATCGGCAACAGAGAGCTGTTGGCTGTCAAGCTGGCCTTGGAGGAGTGGAGGCACTGGCTCAAGGGGTCGGATCTCCCCTTCCTTGTCTGGCCTGACCACAAAAATTTAGAATGCCTCAAGTCCGCCAAACGTCTCAATTCATGGCAAGCAGGATGGTCTCTCTTCTTCTCCCATTTCACGCTCTCCTACCGCCCAGGCTCCAAGAACAGCAAACCCTGTCCAGGATATTCTCTTCCCACCAGGAGGAGTCTAGAATGCCTGAAACCATCCTCCCTCCATGTTGTCTGGTGGGAGCCGCCCTACTCGAGGTAGAGACGTTAGCGCAGAAGGCCCTGGAGCAGGACCCCGGAAAAGGTAACTCAAGCAACACACCACTTAACCATCTGTTTGCTTCCTGTTCTGTGCGAACCTAGGTGCTGCAGTGGGGTTATGGCTTCAAGTTGGCCTGCCACTTGGGAGCTGCTCGAACCCTGGCACTTATCCAACAACGCTTCTGGTGGCCATCCATCAAGGAAGATGTCCAGGAGTTCGTGGCAGCCTGCGACACATGTGCCCGGAACAAGACAGCCAATCGACCCCCTGCCGGCTTGCTAAGACCCCTCCTGACTCCTCATCAACCCTGGTCTCACATCGCCCTGGACTTCATCACAGGACTCCCCAACTCAGGTGGCAACACATGCATCCTCACAGTTATCAACCGATTCTCCAAGTCAGTCCATTTCATCCCTCTGCCCAAGCTTCCCACAGCTAAAGAAACCGCTGAATTACTCATCCTCCATATTTTCCGCATACACGGACTCCCCACTGACATTGTCTCCAACCAGGGTCCTCAGTTCACTGTGCAGTTCTGGAGGGCCTTCTGCAAACTCATTGGGGCCTTCTGTAGTCTCTCCTCAGGTTTCCATCCCTAAACCAACGGCCAGGTGGAACAGGAGAATCAAGATTTGGAGGTGGCACTCAGGTGTATGGCATCCAGGGATGCTGGTTCTTGGAGTAAGTACTTACCTTGGGTCGAGTATGCTCACAACACTCTCCCTTCGCCTGCCACAGGTCTCTCGCCCTTCCAGTGTTCCCTAGGTTACCAACCACCACTCTTCCCCAACCAAGAGGAGGAGGTCGCCATACCCTCAGCCCAGATCTTCATATGCCACTGCAGGAGGACGTGGGCATTGGCCCGGAGAAGACTCATTCGCTCCGCTCTAACATCCAAGAGGCAGGCTGACAAACGCCGCTCTAAGGCGCCCACCTACCGGGTGGGGCAATGAGTCATGCTCTCCACATGCCACCTGCCACTCAGAACCATCTCCCGCAAGCTAGCTCCCAGGTACCTAGGACCCTTCCTCATCAGTAAGGTAATCAATCCATGTTCCGTCAGACTGGTACTACCACTCACCATGTGACGCATCCACCCCACGTTCTATGTGTCACAGCTTAAGCCTCTGGTCTCTAGCTCTTTCTCCCCACCCTCCAAACCTCCTCCTCCCAGGCTCATTGATGGTGGCGAAGCCTACATGGTCAAAAAGCTGCTGAAGGTGCGGCGGCAAGGCAGAGGACTCCAGTACCTGGTGGACTGGGAAGGTTATGGTCCCGAGGAGAGAAATTGGGTCCCCGCCAGGTTCATCTTGGACCCAACCCTCATCTCCGACTTCCATCGGCAATACCCCAATTCTCTTCCTAAAGCGCCTGGAGGCGCTCATTGGGGGGGGGGGGGGGGGGATACTGTCATGCTCCGCCCTGGAATCCACTCCGGAGATTACAGATCTCCCACGCCAGCGCTGATTCGGATCCGGGATGGGAATTCCATCCCACCTGAACTCACTTCCTGGTTTTCACCGCTGCTTATTTAAAGGCTGTTCTCAGACTCTGACCTTGCCAGAATGTCTCATTTGTTTTCTCTAGCCATTTCTGTGCCGTTCATGCTTTTCATGGTTTTTACCTCTAGCTATTTTTCTAGTTCATGTTTTTTGCACCAAGGGTTTTTTCTTGTTCATGGTTTTTTGCTTTAGTGTTTTTGTCCTTACCTGTCTTGTGTTTTTGTCAGGTTTTGTCTCTTGTTACCCGGACTATTTTTGCCATTTGTGTTTTTGTCCTGTTTTGCTACCTTTTTGTCACGCCCTTTTTTTCCCTGGATTAAATCACCTTACTTATTGGATTACTGTCTGTTGTGCGTTTTTTTTGCTTCTGGATCCAAACTTCACCTCCACCACACATAACATTATAGTGTTTTTTTTAATGTTCAAACATTTCATTTCATTCTTTTTAAAGGCATTTTTGGCCTACAGCATTTCTTGACATGTGCCCAAGACTTTTGCACAGTTCTGTGTGTACACTCCTGATACTTAAGATGCATGAAACAACCAAGTTGAAATGGAATATAGAGCTTAGAAGCTGTCAAAAGTATTTGAATATACATTTCAGATATATGAATTACTGTATATATGTCATATTAAAGCTAGATGGCCTTTCAATTTCATAAAATTGGTGAAATTTAGTTCCCTCTGAAATTTGGTCATTGTGATATATGTTTATTTCTGCAATATCTCAAAAAAAAAAAAGCCCATTCTGTGACTGGGAAGTTATTTAATTTGAGGGAATTCCCTAGCAAATAATGTACATGAAATTGCTCACTTCATGCAGTCAAGCAGACAGAGGAAGTCTGTGTGCGTATACGCAGGTTTACCTTCTTCTTCTTCTTTTGTGTTTTACAGCAGCTGGCATCCACAGTTTTGCATTACTGCCATCTACAGGTTTACCTTTGACTGTGCACTGACAGTTCCATCATTCTGTTGCTAAACGAACAGCTGATCACACCAAGGTGCTCACTGACTGCCAGTATTTATTAGTTTGGTTCTGCATTTCCTTTCCTTTGTATATAACATAACGTCTTTTCTTCTCGCTTTCCGTTACTGTAGTCAGTCTTTCACATTTCATTCGCACACTCACATCCTCCATTTTTCTCTCCTGTTTCAAATTTGTATCCCACAATTCCTTGCACGGATGGGGAAAGCCCACCACATAATGCATGATGTAGTATCTTGAATTGGGTCATGGTGAAGCAGGAAAAAATAGCGGAGAATTTAGGGCCACGTGGCTTTAAATTCATTAATTATTCTATTTAAAAAAAACCTAATAAAATTGGAAGTCTGTGATTCGAATTCAGTAGCTTTCAGTCCACTAAACAAAAATAACTGGGTGTTGGAGGGGAAAATTATTTTTATGACCTACACTTGAAAAATCTGAAAGGAAGTACAGCTTTAAATGAAGTGAATATTTTTTCCCTGTGGTGTATTTTAAGAAACCTAAGCAAAGAAGTTTTTCTTTGTTTTGAACTTGCAAGTACCTTAAAATGAAGGTAAAGCTATTTCTGGGGAAGAAAAGAATCAGATTAGCAACACTCACACTTTCGCTTATTCAAAATAAGACTGACCTTTAGTAATATAAGTAAATATTCAAAATGAGTGACTTCATTCTTTCCAGATGTTCGGCTCTTTTGTGTGGCTCTACCACAGAGCCATGGATTGTGATTAATTGTTTTGTAAATGGTGCAATTGTGTGTTTTTTTTTTTTTTTAGTTTGACAGTTTAGTATGAATTTCATTATGGTTTTGGAAAGTGCTGAATCCTGATTTTGTGTTCGTGTGTGTTTCTGGCGAGAGTGGATTCCACGAATGTTTGTGCTTAGGCAGATTTGCTGTTTTTCAGCCAAATATAGGCAAAGAATATAAACATGAATGTGCTTTCTGATAGAAACAGTGACAAGGGGAAGTGCAAAGGTGAAACTGTCAAAGTTTTTGCAAATCAGTACTTTTTTTGACTCAGTGCATCCTTTTATCAGGTAACCCATCTCCTCAGAAAATCTACTGTACTTCCTCTGTAATAGCACCGAGTTTTAGCCAGGGTCCATGAAGATATAAGATATGTCAGCATGATTTAGCCTTCACGTGTTCATCCACAGACTTTAAACATTCATTATAATAAAACTCGTAAGTGCCTGGTCATAAAAGATGTACAGGTAAGATTACACAAGTAATGGGATTTGGGTTTGATAACATGCCAAGTGGTAAAAAAAATATTCAGACACTGCGTATTTCTTTCAAATATTTACTAAATTTATTTCCTTTACTACTGATTTTAATGCTAGGCTAGTGCAATTGTAGACATACCATTTCCTAGGTGTTGGGTTCTTCCAGTTTATACCACATTCTCTATTCTGATTGCACAGAAGATGTTGATTAAATTTCAATCACAACAGCTCTGGGTGCAAACTTTATATCTAATACATTAACATCTATAGTAACAACACACACAGGGACATGGATAGCAGATAAGCACATAAGCAGACAAAAAACTGTGTTTTCTTGTTCATCTGAAGCAGTTTGGAAGGAGTCTTCAGTGTTAAAATTCAAATTCAATCCAAATTGCTTGAAACTGGTCTCACTGAATTCAGAATTGAATGCAGAACAGCATACTTTTTACAGAATTAAAATATTTCTGTTCTTCAGATATTACAAATCAAAGATTGAAGAAACAGCTTAATTTTTACAAAACTGCCATAATATTCTGTGTGGTCCAAAATGGGCCTCATTAACCAATGATATCAAATGTTTTTTTCTTAATAACTTTTCTATTTTTCAAGATATTTGCATGGAAGTTGGTAGGTACATAAATGGTTATATACTGAATACAAAGTTTGAAAAATTAGTAAAACAAATTATGTGAATTAGTATTTAATTATGCTCATTAGGTAAAAACATTAAATCGGTGCAGTCAATAAAAAAGTAATAAACAATTATTTCTAATACCCTCTTTGTGCTCTGTAGGCCTTTGTATTTCTCAAAAGAAGGGCCTACTAGTGTTTATATGAAATAATATAAATGATTATTTTGATTAATATTCACAGCTTTCAAGGCGAACCTTGAAAAAACTGCATGAGCCACATCCATCCATCCATTATCTGTAGCCACTTATCCTGTTCTCCAGGGTCACAGGCAAGCTGGAGCCAATCCCAGCTGACTATGGGCAAGAGGCGGGGTACAGCCTGGACAAGTGGCCAGGTTATCGCAGGGCTAACACAGAGACAACCATTCACACTCGCATTCACACCTACGGTCAATTTAGAGCCACCAATTAACCTAACCTACATGTCTTTGGATTGTGGGGGAAACCGGAGCACCCAGAGGAAACCCACACAGACACGGGGAGCACATGCAAACTCCACACAGAAAGACCCTTGTCGGCCGCTGGGCTCGAACCTAGGACCTTCTTGCTGTGAGGCGACAGTGCTAACCACTACACCACATCGGAAGTGAGAGAAATGGGTCCGGGGCCGCATACAGCTTTTTCTGGACCAGATTAAAAAATCCGTATCTGCCCAGTGACGTGACTTTTCCCAATGGTTTTATTAAGAGTGCGCGTGCAGGTCCGTATGTGTCATATTATAAGTGCTGTTATTGGAAAATGATTGGAAACAACCCTACTGTTGTCAAGCCCTGTCATGTTTCATTCTTTATTCTTTATTTAAGATTTTTTATTCTGCTTTTGATTAATCCTTTTGAAGCACTGTTTTGGTTAGTTCTCTGTTTACTGTGTCTGCCGTCGTCTTGACTTTAGTCATGGTTGATAGTAAGAATACAATCACTCATAGAGTACAAGAACACAATCACTTATACAATCCTTAGTACAGATTTTATTACAGAAATCAAATTCGATACTTCTGAAAATCAGCCTTCCCCATTTTCCTCTCACCCACATTCTTATCCTTCAAGTGTATATTTCAAATTATGCTTCACTTATTCTTCTCGACTCCATTCCTTGGTACTTGCTAATCTGTACATTTTCTGAGTCTCCTGGACTGGAGCTCAGAAAGTCATTCTAATGGCAGAAATGATTTCAGGCCAACAGATGACAAGGAACGACAAGGAACCCTGGCAATCAAAGACCCATGAATTATGTACACTGAAAAAAGTCAGAATGTCATCATTTCAGTGCAAAAGCCTCTGAGATGATCATCAATAGATATATGTTTCCGTAAGGACAGATTTATTATTCAGACAGTGCCATTCTGAGTACCTGCAAAAATAATATATTTAGTCACATTTCTCCCAGAAAGACCTATTATAGAGCAGCAGTCACCCAACACACGAACTACACATCAAACTTGTGTTTTGCCAACTTGATTTTGATTGTGGTCATTTTACAATTACATTTGACATGACCATGACTATGTCATTAACACAAGGAATGTCAGGTCTCTAAATAAATGGTAGGATAGAAGTTTTTAGAAGGTCTCCTGGGTGTAATTAGCATCCAGTCTGTGTTAAGCTGAGAAGTGAAGGAGCCGAAGGTTAAGAACATATGGCAGTGATCACTGAGGTACTGCTCAATGCCTTATCTGCTACATTTCCCATATTGTGTTCGTGATGTACTTTTCTTTCTCTGTGCTTAAAAATGGTGCATGCCTATTATCCTTGAAAAAAGAAAACACAGGTGATGAGTTTATGCCATCATGTGTTGTCCGTTGTCTGCTCAGCGTTGTCCACATTTCATGAAAATCGCTTCTTCTCTCTCATTTCTTCACCGATTTTTTTTTTTTGGCAGGAAGGTAGGTCTGCCTGAGGTGCATATAGCTTCTACCCAAATTTGCATAATTTCAATTAATAATTAAGATACGGAGTAATTAATCAATCCCTAATGAGCAGTTTCCACACAGATTGCTTCTTCTCCCTCAATTCTTCACCGATTTTGATTCTTTCTGGCAGGAAGGTAGGTCTGCCTGGCAAGGGCGCAGATAGCATGGGGGACGGGGGGGACATGTCCCCCCCAGATTTATAGTGACCCCCATCTGTCCCCCCCACCCACAGTCCCTACGTAAGGCGCCACACATAGGTAGAAAAAGTGAGGATTAATGTTCCGTTAGTTAGACTAACTTACACTGCAGCACAAAGTTGAAATGGCAGCAGCAGCAGCCTTGTCAGTGATCAATCCACATTTTCCCCTTCTTGAATCGGTGTAGGCTGGAGCAGATCCTTGCAGAGTTGGGAAAGCAAGGTGTTCATTTTCCACGTAATTCTCGGTTAATAACACTGCACAGCTCATCCATTTGATAGCAGCGGTGTTTCTGCTGCGACTAATGGTGCGTTCAGTTGTACTCGTAAGTTGGAAGTTTGAAGTCGGAAAAGCATTGAAATCCAGCATCTCCCAGCATAAACGTTGGGGTTTTCGTTTCATTTCATTAACTGGCCATTTTTTTTCGAATTCCATGTTCCATGATGTCCCAGTTTTTAAACTGGGAAGCGCTCAGTTCTGAGGTTATGTTGCTCGGAGCTCCAAGTTCCGACTTCCAATGTAAATGTAATGCACCATCTCGACCCCGGGGTCCTAAGGGGAGCTGGGGACTTTGCCTGTCGCGGTAACCATAGTGATCATAAACAACTGTCTAATGACTGAGCTGGTGATCTTTCTGCCACATTAAGCCAGAGAAGAGGGAAAAAAAAATCACAGCATTTGTTTCAAGAACCAAAAGATGTAAATATCCTATGCCTGTTGCCTGTTGCCTTTCCCAGATGTGACAAGTACTTGTTTTGTAATGTTGAGTAGCTAGTCTGATAATAATAAGAAGGAATTTGGACTTACCTGAAGTAGGCTAAATGTAAAATAACAGCATTCTAGGCTGTAGGTGAATATCTTTTAATGTTGTTATTTTTATGTATAATGTTATTTTAGTAAGCAGCAACTGTTAACTGAAATTATGAGATTCAAGATGTTAACATTGTCCTCCTGGCCTGCAGGCAATCCCTGGTGGGGTCAACAATGAAAAAACAAAAAACAATTAGCTACAGCGTTTTTTCAAAAACCGAGCAATGTTGACCAGGTAGGCCTTTGTCTACCAATGTTCATTCAGTTAGAAAACTCACAATTCAAATGTATATTGAAGCTTCAGTACACACATACACACACATACATATATATGCATTTACACAAAATGGAACCATTTGCTGACAGCTCAGTCCCCCCAGGTCAAAAATCCTATCTGCGCCCCTGCTGCCTGGGGTGCATATAGCTTCTACCCAAATTTGTATAATTGCAATTAATAATGAATATATGGAGTAATTAATCAATCCCTAACAAGCAGTTTCCACACAGATTGCTTCTTCTCCCTCAATTCTTCACCGATTTTGATTCTTTCTGGCATGAAGGTGGGGCACCTAGGGTGCATATGGCAGATTCTACCATAACAGAGGCCAGTTAAGTCCCATCTCCTTAAATTGCTGAATTGATTATTTTGATCATTCTATTAAGTTTTTCTAGTAGCATTTGGGGTCTTGGACATTCACAGTAAATTTTAGGACAGTAGTCCTGGTAACTAATTAATAAAAGCCTGACATGACAGACATGCTAAATGACAATAGAAACACATCGGTTTCTATCATCAAAATCTGACAGACAAACTAACGTCTACCATCATATTCTGACAGACTCTAGATGACAATAGCAACAAAACTGTTTCTTACATTATTAATCTGACAAATTTAGTAATAATATTAAATACCTCATCACTAGAACCAAATAATAAAATAAAATTTTGAAATAAGCCCTGTGATGACCTGGCGACTTGTTCAGGGTGTACCCCACCTTTCGCCCGTAGTCAGCTGGGATAGGCTCCAGCTTGCCTGTGACCCTGTAGAAAGATAAAGCGGCTAGAGATAATGAGATGAGATGAGAATATTGAAATAAAAAAGATAAAATTTATTTTCAAAATTGAAATATCAACAATAATTGTCAGAACAGTGACGATAGACACGACTGTGTCACTTTTGCGGGGAAATAACACATTGAAATGGCCTGTAGGCTGAAAGGGTCGCAAGTGGCTCTGATTTATCTCAACTTAAGATAGTTTTCCTCCAGAAAAATTTAAATATGAATGCACAAATATATTCTCAATGTTTCTATCGTCAAAAATTTCTATCGCCAGGATAGCTGACAGAAAATCTTACCTTGATTTATTTGATGAAATCTAGCTGTCAGAACTCCAAGTCTTGCCCGGAAGTAAATGTCTGCTGTCACAAAAATCATGCGCAGTAGAATTTCCTCTTTGCGTCAGTCAACATGTGCGTGGTGAGGGCTTGAATTTTGCTATCGTCAGGTGCATTAGACTGACAGACTGACGATAGCATTTTTTAAAAATAACTGTGGGCTTCTCTCGTGAACGAAATAGTTTTTTCGCTGTTAATCTATTTCAACTCTATCTGTTGACACCCAAAAATTATAAAGCCTGCTTCCACACGATAACTACCAAAGATCCATAATGGCCGAGTCTATCGTCAGATCATCTGACAGAAATTCACTGACGATAGCAACAGGGATAATGAAAGTGATTTTTAAAATGGGAGTTATGTCTGTCAGATATGTCAAAGAAATAGAACTTTATTCTTTAAAAATCTTTTATTGATATACTCAGTGTATTTTTAAATGACATGTGCTGTTTTAGAAGACCAAATACCATCTTTTCAATCTTGAAAATATTACCTCACTGAAAAAAGGACAAGAAAAATTTCTTATTTTGTGGGCAAGTGGTTAATGGATCCAGTTACGGTAGAATCTGCCATATAACTTCTACCCAGATTTGCTTAATTACAATTATTAATGAAGTTATGGACTAATTAAGCCTTAATGAGCAGTTCAACAAAAATCGCTTCTTCTTGGTCAATTCCCTGCCATCTTGGATTCTTTCCGGCAAACAGGTCAGTATTCCTAGGGCGGATATAGCTTCTATATATACCTTGTATATAGTGTATAGCTTGCAACCTTTATTGCGCAAAGTGGTCCACTGTAGATCATTCCTTCTGGACTAGATATGGCCGGAGTGAGCTACGCCATCATTGACGGACTTGTTGTTGTTGTTATTATTATTATTATATAAAGCAACTTAGGTTTTGGCTCATTTGAGCTGACTCGTTAATTTATACCAGCTGTCCCTTCTTAAGTTACAAAACGACTTGACCAGAACATTTGGAATAAAGAAGCCACAGTTATTTCTTCTCCGACTGACCACATCTGAGCAACTCATTCTGTCATGAGGTCAGAGTTCAATGACAGTCGTCAAGAGAGTGATTGAGCAACCGTTCATTCCATAGGATCATCTCACAGAGCCAGAGCCAAGGCACTGAAGAAGAAACACTGAATATGTCAGATTTATTACAATTGGCATGCATTCTATTAAAAAAAAATTCAAATATAAGTATGTTTACCCTTTTACAGATTTGGTGAAATTGGTTTTGCATTCTTAAAGACGCCTACATTATGACACTTCACAGAAACAGATTCTAGTCTTAAAAAATCAGCTATGTGTGATGGACTGGCGACTCATCCAGGGTGATTTTCTGCTTCACACTCTTTCAAGGATTGGCTCTGATCCCACTGTGACCCGGACCAGGATGAAGTACTTACTGAAAATGCTATGTTATTATATCATTATTATTCCTTCTTACCATGCTGTAATGATTACAATGATTACAGTAATTAATGCTGTACATGAATCAATAATGATCAGGAACTGTTTTAGCTCATTTAATTTTTTAAATAAATGCAGTTTTTCCCATCTGTTGATTGTGAGGACCATTTGACACTATCTTATAATATTATTGGAAGGACATGCTGTCCTTTTTAGTCCTTACAGAGCTAAACATACAGTCCTGTGCAAAAGTCTTAGGCACACGTAAATAAATGCTGTCGACCAAAAATGGCTTAAAAATAATGAAATGAAATGTTTCAACATTAAAAAAAATACTGTAAACAGTAAGCAGTAAGCCATAATAAATTAAACAAAGTCAATATTTGATGTGGGATAACCATTTGCTTTCTGTAACATTTAATTTTGTGCTGGAAAACAAATGGACGTTTGGAACTCTAAAATGTTTTTGTATTGACTCGATAATGTAGAAGTCATAAAATAGAAATCTATCACAAAGTCTGGATGAAAAAAATAGGGTGCCTAAGACTTTTACACAGTACTGTATGCACTGTCAGAAACAGGAATGCAGTAGGAGTCTATTTCTGTCCCCAAGGTACACTCTACACTAATGTACCCTGCTAGGGCTCATTATTGGACCTCAGTGTAACTATGTGTACTTTTTAGGGTCAAAAAGGTACATTTATGTTCTCAAGCAGTATATAAAGGGTACAAATAAGTACCTGAGAGTACACAATAAATGTACAGTCAAGCCAGAAAGGCTGCACACCCCTTTCACCTTCTCCACATTTTATTACATTACAGACTTATTCTACAATAGATTGAGCTCATTTTTTTGTCACAAAATTCTACACAAAATAGTCCATAATGACAAAGTGAAAGCAGGTTTTTAGAAATTTGTGCTAATTTATTAAAAATCAAAATGTAAAATATCATATGTACACAAGTATGCACACCCTTTGATATGACACCCAAAAGTGAGCTGAGGTGCATTTTGCTTCAACTGATACTGCTTAAGATGTTTCTACAACTTAATTGGAGTCAATCTGTGGTAAATTCAATTGATTGGACATGATTAGGGATTGCCAACACCTGCCTATATAAAGGTCCCACAGGTGACAGTGCATGTCAGAGCAAACTCCAAGCCATGGGGTCAAAGGAATTATCTGCAGACCTCAGACACAGGATTGTGTCAAGGCATAGGTCTGGAGAAGGGTGCAGAAAAATTGCTGCAGCTTTACAGGTCTCAAAGAGCACAGTGGCCACCATCATTCATAAAGGGAAGAAGTTTGGAACCACCAAGAATCTTCCTAGGCCTGGATGCCCAGCCAAACTGATTGATCAGGGAAGACGGGCCTTGGCCAGGGAGGTGAGCAGGAACCCAAGGGTCACTCTGACAGAGCTCCAGCATATCCTTGTGGAGATGGGAGAACTTTTCAGAAGATCAACCATCCAGGCAGCACTCCACACATCAGGCCTTTATGGTAGAGTGGCCAGACAGAAGCCACTCCTTAATAAAAGGCACATGACAGCCCACTTGGAGTTTGCCAAAAGGCACCTAGAGGACTCTCAAACCATGAGAAACAAGATTCTCTGGTCTGATGAAACCAAAATTGAACTTTTTGACCTGAATACCAAGGCAAGGCAAGGCAAGTTTATTTATATAGCACATTTCATACACAATGGCAGTTCAATGTGCTTTACAGAAGTAAAAACAAAAACAGTAAACAATAGAGAAATAAAATTACATAAAATAATTTTATCTTTATTCTAAAATAATTAATTAAAAGAATTAAAAGAATTAAAAGAAAATAATAAGAATTAAACAATAGTAGAAATAAAATATTAAAATGCCAAAAAGAAAAAGGAGAAAAAGAGAAAGAGAAAAAAAAACCTAGCAGAATAAAATAGAATAAAGTTAAAATAAATTTAAAACATGCAGAGAAAAAGATTATAAAAAGTGTAAAAATATTAATTATTTAACAGAAAGCATCTGAGAACAGCTCGGTCTTTAACCTAGATTTGAAGCTGCCAACAGCAGGAGCATTTTTAATGTCCTCTGGCAGTTGGTTCCATAGCTGTACTGCATAGTAGCTAAAAGCTGCTTCACCACACTTTGTTTTAACAACTGGTTTTAATAGTAAATTTTTCTGTTGCGATCTGGTAGATCTGATTGGGTTAGGCCGCTGCAACATATCAGAGAGGTAATTGGGCCCTGTACCATTTAGAGATTTGTACACCAGCAGCAATGCTTTAAAGTCAATTCTGTAGCTTACTGGAAGCCAGTGAAGGGACCTTAGAATTGGAGTAATGTGCTCTGTTCTTTTTGTTCGTGTGAGAACCCTCGCCGCTGCATTTTGAACCAGCTGAAGTCGTTTGATGGTCTTTTTTGGCAGGCCTGTGAAAAGGCCATTGCAGTAATCAACCCTACTAGAGATGAAGGCATGTATTAGTTTTTCCAGATCATGTTTTGACATAAGTCCTCTTAGTTTGGAAATATTTTTTAGGTGATAAAATGCCGTTTTAGTGATTGCTTTCATGTGACTGTCAAAGTTTAGCTCGCTGTCAATGAAAACACCAAGATTTTTAACCATTTCTTTAGTTTTAATCCCTTTTGTGTCAAGAATAGTGGTAATCCTGAGTCTTTCATCTTTTTTTCCAAATAGAATTATTTCTGTTTTATCTGTGTTCAGCTGAAGAAAATTTTGTGACATCCAGCTATTGATTTGATCAATACACTGGTAGAGACATTCAAGGGGGGCATAATCATTTGGTGATAGAGCAAAATAAATTTGGGTATCATCTGCATAGCAGTGATACAAAATTGAATTTTTATTGATAATTTGCCCAAGTGGGAGCATATAAAGGTTGAAAAGTAATGGTCCAAGAATCGACCCCTGGGGGACACCACAGGTCAAGGGCATTGACGTTGAGGAACAATTTCCCAGGGTAACAAAGAAGCTTCTATCTTTTAAGTATGATTTTAACCAATTGATAACTTTACCAGTCAATCCAACCCAGTGTTCAAGTCGATATAGCAGTATGTTGTGATCAACAGTATCAAAAGCTGCACTGAGGTCCAGTAATACCAGGACCGATGTTCTGCCTGCATCAGTATTAAGACGTATGTCATTTATAACTTTAATCAGCGCTGTTTCAGTGCTATGATTGGCACGAAATCCTGACTGAAAATTATCAAAACGGCTGTTTGATATCAAGAAGGCAGTTAATTGATTGAAGACAATTTTTTCCAGGATTTTCCCGATAAATGGTAGATTTGATATTGGCCTGTAATTATTTAACACTGAAGGATCCAGATTATTTTTTTTAAGAAGGGGCTTTACAACAGCTTTTTTTAGGGACACAGGAACAACACCAGTCTCCAAGGATGTATTTATAATTTGAAGCACATCTGTAATTATAAGATGAAGAACAGACTTAAAAAAGTTGGTGGGCAGAATGTCCAGTTCAGATGCTGAGGAACTGAGATTTTGTACAGTTTTTTCAAGAGTCTCATAATCAATTAAACAAAATTCTGACATTGTGTTAAAGTTATCTATCTGTGTCATTGGTGATTGCAGTTTTTCAATTTTTTGCAACTGAGATATATTATGAGAAATATTCTGCCGTATTTTATCAATTTTACCTTTGAAGAAGGATGCAAACTCATTGCATTTATTAACTGAGAGAAGTTCAGGTGCTAATTGTGGTGGGGGATTAGTTAGCTTCTCTACTGTTGAAAATAGCACACGGGCATTGTTCATATTCCTGCTGATGATATTGGAGAAGAAAGACTGTCTTGCTTTACGAATTTCATAATTATAATTACAAAGCATCTCTTTATGGATTTGATAATGGATGTGAAGTTTAGATTTGCGCCATTTTCTTTCAGTCTTTCTACATTCTCTCTTTAGCAGTTTAACAGCCGGGTACTGCTTCCATGGTGCTTTCTGCTTATCATTGATTCTTTTGATTTTGAATGGAGCAATATCATCCATAATTTGGGTCATATTTAAATTAAAAAATTCCAATAAATCATCTACAGAGTCTGACATTTTGGTTGAGTTCTGAGAGAGAGCTTGCTTAAAAAGAGCACATGTGTTGTCGTTTATGACTCTCCTGCCTATAGTCGTTGAGATATTCTGAAAGTGAGGAGACATAGAAACTTCAAAGAAAACACAGAAATGATCAGATAAGGCCAGGTCAACAACAGTATAAGAAACAGTAAGACCCTTTGTGATGACGAGGTCAAGAGTATGACCACGAGAGTGGGTCGGTCCCTGTACATGTTGTACTAGGTTAAAGTTATCAATAATTGCAAATAATTGCAAAATTAATAATACCAAACATCACATCTGGAGGAAACCAGGCACCACTCATCACCTGGCTAATGCCATCCCTACAGTGAAGCATGGCGATGGCAGCATCATGATGTGGGATGTTTTTCAGTAGTGGGAACGGGGTGACTAGTCCTGATAGAGGGAAAGATGAATGCAGCTAATGCCGCTTTTCCACTACAAACGCGGCTGAGTCGGGCTGAGCCGTGCCGTGCTGAGTTGGGCTGAGTCGAGCTGAGCGGGGTTGTTGGAGTTGCATTTCGACTACAACCGCGCTGAACTGTGCTGGCTGGAAGTGGGTGGACACATTGGGTGGAGTTAGCGAAAGTGGGTGGACGTCACGTGATGTCGTTAACCGGCGCAAACAGTGACATCAGTGAGCTTTTAAGCGGTAGTCTCACGACCCGGATAGTAAACAATAAACATGGAGGACATGGAGTCATTAGTGTTGCTGGTCTTGGTTCTGTGGCTTGTTGTCACCGACAACGCCAACAGATACTGGCAAGAGCGTATAGATGAGGCGAGGTGCATAAGGCTTCAGAAATTCCTGTAATTCGTAATTATTCTTCTTCCGGGTTTGCGGTGTTTACAGATCCCAGCGTGCTCACGGGGCGTGTGTGGGCATGTGAGGACACTCCTCACCAATCAGTGCACAGGGGAGTGTCTGCTCACGCCCCCAGCCTCACTCAGCTCGGTTTGGCTCGCTTCAGCCCTACTCCAAAACCGTGCGAGTTTTGGGTGCTAAGCAGGGCTGAAGCGAGCTGAGTCGTGCTGTTCTGAGGTAGTCGAAACGCGAGCCGTGTCGGGCTGAAGTGAGCTGAAGCGAGCTGAAGTGAGCTGAAAAAGGGTAGTGGAAAAGGGCCATTAGTACACCGAGATCCTTGAAGAAAACCTGCTCCAGAGTGCTCTGGACCTCAGACTGGGGGGAAGGTTTACCCTCCAGCATAACAGCGACCCAAACCACACAGCCAAGAGAAGAAAAGAGTGGCTTTGGAGAAAGTCTGTGAATGCCCTTGAGTGGCCCAGCCAGAGCCCAGACCTAAATCTAATTGAACATCTGTGGAAGAAGCTGAAAATGGCTGTGTCCCAATGCTCCCCATCCAACCTGATGGAGTTTGCAAGGATATGCCAAGAGGAATGGGCAAAAATGTCCAGAAACAAGTGTGCCAAGCTCGTAGTTTCTTTCCCAAGATGCCTTGAAGATGTAATTGCTGCCAAAGGTACCCGTACATCAACCAAGTATTAGGCTAAGAGTGTGTACAGATATTAACCCATAAATAATCTATTTTTGTCAGTAAAATAAAATTGCATATTTTCTAAAAACCTGCTTTTCCTTTGTCATTATGGGCTATTTTGTGTAGAATATTGTGACAAAAAATGAACTCAATCTATTGTAGAATAAGTCTGTAACATAATAAAATGTGGAGAAGGTGAAAGGGGTTTGCAGACTTTCTGGCTTGAATGTATGTGGTCAAAACTATTAATCTATTCATCTATCTTCCATAGTTCCACTGCATCCTGCCAGGACTCAGATCTGCATTCCTATCACCATTCTTCATATGTGAGTTCATGCATAGATCCACAAGAACAGAAACAACATGCGGTTTCAGGATTATCCTTGGAAAAGAAGTCCAGCTAGAAGACGATCCTTGTGTAAATTTGTGCACACAGTCCTGAAAACTGTCTAGACGCACATTTCATTTCACTGTCTGTCAAAAGGCAACGAAATAAAAGCATGTTTTATAATCTCGCCGATAAAACAGAAAATTGGCCAGTCATTTTTTATTTCACCAGCAAACTACTTCACCGTGAGTGTTTTTTCCATCTCCTGAGAGTGAGCCAATCCAAAGAGTGACAGATACTATGGCACTGAAGAAAAAAGTTTTCTGGCCTCTCTGAGGAACCTTAAACAAGACATGCATGTTTTTTCTTTATTTTATTTTAAATTACCACTTATGCGAAAAAAAAAAAATATATGAGCAGAACAAACCTAAAGCAGATCACAATACTATATACAGTATGTCATGCTATTTTCATGTCATTGATATATTGTGTCTACTTCCTGATTCCAAGCATGAATATGGCAGCCATGGCCTAAAGGTTAGAGAAGCAGCCTTGGGCCCAAAGGGCTGTTGGTTCAATTCCTTGGACTGGGAGGAAAGTCCATGGTTGAAGTGCCCTTGAGCAAGACACCTAAACCTCAACTGTTCCCCAGGCCCTGGGTATGTGTGTGCTCGTTGTACATCACTCTGGATAAGAGCATCTGCTCAATGCCTGTAATTTAATGTAATATAACAGAGTCAATGGAAACAGTAGGCCGTATGGTTCTCGCTCCACCCTGAGTGATTTAGTGTTGGTACGGTCCACAGGGTTGGGCAAGAAATAAGATTGGGACAGGAGTTTGAGTGGACTTAGGAGGAAAAGTCCACTTTGATAGAAAAAGTTTGAAAGACAATGACCTAATCACAAATCCAAACCAGAAATCAGATCCTATGAATATGGCTATTACATAATTTTGCACAAAACAATATTGGGGCTATTCTTAAAAATTTGAAAACTATGGAAAAGAATTGCTTATTTTGGTTAAAGTTAGTCTTACAGCCGACTACAAGTTGGCCTATTGGTTAGCGTGTCTGCCTCTCGACCAGGAGATTGCGAGTTCCACTCACGGTCAGGTCAGACCATTATAAAAACGTTTGGCAAGGCACGCTGCAATACAGATGGGAGTAGGGAAGTCAAGCTCTTGTGGTTACCAGAGGACTAGCCCCCTACTGTAACCCTAGCTGTATAGGCAAGAGGCTGAGGGCTACAGAAATGGAGATTGGTGCTGCACCCATACTGGGTTAGTACTGGGACGGGAAACTGCCTGGGAAGACCAGTTCCTGGCGTGAGAGGGACTTTGACTTGACTTGACTCCTCCAGCCACAAAGGGAATTAGGTCTTTGTTTGCAGACCAGTGGGAAGGGAAAGCTTTTGGTAAAATATTTAGCTTGCATACAAAGAATTTCTTTCAAAGTAGGTTGACACTCAGCTACTTTGAGTCAAACTGAAGTCTTATTTTTGTTACTGGAATTTCTTGAGCTCAGTATAATGAAGCCACCTAGAGAACCCTGAGCATGATGTGCTTTAATCTTTCATTCAATGTCTATTACAAACCTGTTTGTTTGCCGACACATTGACTTTGTCTCATGTAGTAAAGTAAATGTGTTGCCAGCTGTTCTGAATGTATAGTTGGAGTAAAATTAAATAAGGATCTATGGTATACTACCTAAGTTTATATTTGGTACATGTCTAATCAATACCATGTTGAGTCTTTAAGATTTTTTTTTCTTCTCGGATTCAGGGCAGCTCCTGATGTTTTGATGGTTGGGACCAGGGAATTATGGCGCTAGCACACAGTCATTAGGCTCTTTGAAAACAGAGCCACATTTTTGCAGATCAAGACAGTGATATACAGTATTGCCTGCACAATCATTGTCACAGAAGTGAAAGTCAGTTCAGTCTCAGTATTGCATTACTCAGTATTCATCTGTGTACTGTCAATGGATAAAAAAACCCAAATCTCAAACCAGATGTCCTTAATACCCCTGTAGTTTCTCCTACACAGCAGTGAGACCAAATGAAATGAAGTCTCTCAGGTTTTTCTTCTGAGACAAAACAAAAACAAACCATATGTTTTGGTGTTTTTTTTTTTTTGAGGTTTAGTCAAGATCTCAATCACATCACACACTGTGCTTTCTGTTTTCTGCTCAGTTCTGCCCATTTAATAACAAAAAGACGACCAAGTTTAATCTAAGCATCCAAAAAAGTCTCTTTTTCAGCTGCTTTCTGTTTCTAATTTTCAGAGAAACAAAAGTGAGACTTCCCATTAAATCTCGAGAGATATCAAGAAACAATAAACAATAATTATTTCAAGAAAACAAATTTTCCTTTGGGTGAGAATATTAATTTGATGTGATATTTTGAAACCACTTAAACTCCCAGCACTCCCCATCTTGGCATTTATCTGTTACTGAATGTTGGCACCTGTTCTGAGTTTAGCCTCTAATTAAAGGAAAACTCCATGATTATTTTAACCTGGGCCCTATTTCCCCATCTCTTTGGATCTATATATTTACCAGGGACAAAAATGATTGGAATAGACCCAGTGTTGAGTGAGAATGCTATAACCAGCAACCACAAAATGGTTATAAAATATAATTCAAGAAGGCAATCATTTGCTTCAAAGTAAACCACTGGTTTTCACCAATGACAGGCTTACGATATTATTATATAATATTATACATACAGGACACTTTAACTATGGAATAAAAGCATGTGTTCTACTCCCTTCTAGCAGATTTCATTCATTTGGTTTGATAGCATGCAATATTGTTAGCATATCGCTGATCCTACATGTATTATGTCACTCTACCCTATGGAGAACGTGCATTGAATATGGTTTACGAAATTGCATGGCTGTCAAGACAACATGATGTCACACGTTGGAGATGTAAAACTTCTGCACTAGCGAGTGACAATTTGTAAACAAACATGGCCGCCAGAAAGATGAGGAAGATTTAATACAAAAGATTCTGAGAGAATTTTGAAAGAGAAAGACGCGTTGAACACCTGAAAGGCAGGTGCATGTATAATAATAATAATAATAATAATAATAATAATAATAATATTGGCTAGCTTTTTTTCATGGTACCGTATATCAGATATATTCCATTCAGCTAGCACTCGTCTTCGACTCATTCAGTATCATGCTAGCTGAATGGAATATATCTGATATACCACAAAAAAAGTCAGCCAATATTATTTAAATATAAATGTCTGACAAAGTGGAAAAGATCCCTACAGAGATACACCTGTGTCTGTTTACCTCAATAACTGTAAAGAAACTGTCGGAAAATGGTTTTACCTTTTTATTCTTCCAGAAGAGAAACTCTTCTTCCTGGAGTTTTCCTTTAATTTGTCTATTTCTACCATCCTCTTCCTTCACTTGTTGGTGATTGTTTCTTGTCTCCTAGTTCTGTGTTTTGTGTCTTGACCTGAGCATGTACTATGATTTATCATTATTTGACCTATACTATGGACTATGGCTATAATTTTTGGATTGTCTGTAATAAACAAAATGCTAAGTTTACACACTTCCCTCTCTCCCATTTCTACTGCACACTACAGGTAGGTTCAAAGTTGTATTCCTCTCAATCTCATACATTTACTCTTAGTTTCATTTCAGTTACTGAATAAATATAAAGATGAATAAATGAATAATTAATATAGGACTACAAAGAGTGACAAGCCTTGATGAGGTGTAGTTTATGCCTCTGTCTTCTGTAAATGAATCCCATGACAACACAGTTACAGGAAGTAACCCCGTGACCTTTGAGAGAGTAGATTCTATTACAACCCCGATTCCAAAAAAGTTGGTACAAAGTACAAATTGTAAATAAAAACGGAATGCAATAATTTACAAATCTCAAAAACTGGTATTGTATTCACAATAGAACATAGACAACATATCAAATGTCGAAAGTGAGACATTTTGAAATTTCATGCCAAATATTGTCTCATCTGAAATTTCATGACAGCAACACATCTCAAAAAAGTTGGGACAGGGGCAATAAGAGGCTGGAAAAGTTAAAGGTCCAAAAAAGGAACAGTTGGAGGACGAAATTGCAACTCATTAGGTCAATTGGCAATAGGTCATTAACATGACTGGGTATAAAAAGAGCATCTTGGAGTGGCAGCAGCTCTCAGAAGTAAAGATGGGAAGAGGATCACCAATCCCCCTAATTCTGCGCCGACAAATAGTGGAGCAATATCAGAAAGGAGTTCGACAGTGTAAAATTGCAAAGAGTTTGAACATATCATCATTTACAGTGCATAATATCATCAAAAGATTCAGAGAATCTGGAAGAATCTCTGTGCGTAAGGGTCAAGGCCGGAAAACCATACTGGGTGCCCGTGATCTTTGGGCCCTTAGACGGCACTGCATCACATACAGGCATGCTTCTGTATTGGAAATCACAAAATGGGCTCAGGAATATTTCCAGAGAACATTATCTGTGAACACAATTCACCGCGCCATCTGCCGTTGCCAGCTAAAACTCTGTAGTTTAAAGAAGAAGCCGTATCTAAACATGATCCAGAAGCGCAGACGTCTTCTCTGGGCCAAGGCTCATTTAAAATGGCCTGTGGCAAAGTGGAAAACTGTTCTGTGGTCAGACGAATCAAAATTTGAAGTTCTTTATGGAAATCAGGGACGCCGTGTCATTCGGACTAAAGAGGAGAAGGACGACCCAAGTTGTTATCAGCGCTCAGTTCAGAAGCCTGCATCTCTGATGGTATGGGGTTGCATTAGTGTGTGTGGCATGGGCAACTTACACATCTGGAAAGACACCATCAATGCTGAAAGGTATATCCAGGTTCTAGAGCAACATATGCTCCCATCCAGACGACGTCTCTTTCAGGGAAGACCTTGCATTTTCCAACATGCCAATGTCAAACCACATACTGCATCAATTACAGCATCATGGTTGCGTAGAAGAAGGGTCCGGGTACTGAACTGGCCAGCCTGCAGTCCAGATCTTTCACCCATAGAAAACATTTGGTGCATCATAAAACGGAAGATACGACAAAAAAAGACCTAAGACAGTTGAGCAACTAGAATCCTACATTAGACAAGAATGGGTTAACATTCCTATCCCTAAACCTGAGCAACTTGTCTCCTCAGTCCCCAGATGTTTACAGACTGTTGTAAAGAGAAAAGGGGATGTCTCACAGTGGTAAACATGGCGTTGTCCCAACTTTTTTGAGATGTGTTGTTGTCATGAAATTTAAAATCACCTAATTTTTCTCTTTAAATGATACATTTTCTCAGTTTAAACATTTGATATGTCATCTATGTTCTATTCTGAATAAAATATGGAATTTTGAAACTTCCACATCATTGCATTCCGTTTTTATTTACAATTTGTACTTTTTCCCAACTTTTTTGGAATCAGGGTTGTAGAAGAGCATCTGGACAGCAACAATTTCTACAGGGTCATATGTGGAAAAGATGATGTGGAAGCTTTTAAAAAGACAAGTTTTGGTGAGGCACATTTATTTAGCAGGCAAAATGGAAACTTGACAAAATATTTCTTTATTGGAGTCAAGAGTTGAGGGAACATGTGATTTAGAAAGGGGAAATTATTGATACACATTAGCTTTTCTCATAAAATTGCAGCTGCAAGCCACCTAAAAGTTATTCAGAATCTATTAAAATGTTACTGGATAATGAAGCATGTTGAATGATTTGTTGTTGTTGTTGTTGTTGTTTTCACATCCCATAGATTCTTGGATAACTCCTGCTTATATGATTCTCAAATCTAAGTCAGATCCATTGCCAGTAAGACAGAATAAATTCAAGCATTTCTTGTAATGGTTCTTCAGTCGTATCTCTGGATGAATACTTATAGATATCAGGGTTCTAACTAGACCAAAATATCAGCATAGAGGTACCAGTCATAATAGCTGGGGGTTCGAGGGCCGCCTTAGGCCCCCGAAAACTCACAGGTTCTACATGCTCTGAGATGCATTCTAGTGCATTTCCTGGCACTTGCAGGACTCCCTGAAAGTCACTCTTTTTTGGTAATATTAATTATTTTTTATTATTATTATTTTTTGCCAAAAGTTGCTGTGATTGTTTTTGATTGAAGACTTATTATAATTAATATTCAACTATATTAGTGACATATATATGGAATAACAATAAAACAACCAATTGATGTTCACCAAGTGTCAGCTTTATTTTCAACTTCAGCCATTTAATTATAATACATGCCTATTCAGATCCAACTCGGGGACTGGCACATATTATGTGCATGGCATGTACGTAAGTGCCTCTTAAAGGTAGACTGCCTTTCAGATTTTTCAAATGTAGGTCATAAAAAGAATTTTCCTCAACACCCAATTATTTTTGTTTAGTGGACCGAAAGCTACTGAATTTGAATCTCATTCTCATCTCATCATCTCTAGCCACTTTATCCTTCTACAGGGTCGCAGGCAAGCTGGAGCCTATCCCAGCTGACTACGGGCAAAAGGCGGGGTACACCCTGGACAAATCGCCAGGTCATCACAGGGCTGACACATAGACACAGACAACCATTCACACTCACACCTACAGTCAATTTAGAGTCACTAGTTAACCTAACCTGCATGTCTTTGGACTGTGGGGGAAACCCACACGGACATGGGGAGAACATGTAAACTCCACACAGAAAGGCCCTCGCTGGCCCTGGGGCTCGAACCCAGGACCTTCTTGCTGTGAGGCAACAGCGCTAACCACTACACCACCGTGCCGCCCTGAATTTGAATCACTGACTTCCAATTTTATTAGTTTTTTTAAATAGAACAATTAATGAATTTAGAGCCACATGGCCCTAAATTCTCTGCTATTTTTTCCTGCTTCACCAATTCAAGATACTGCGTCATGCATGTAGTGAAAGTTCATTATGTCTACCTATTGAAACTATTCTTTAAATTCGTTTCTTAAGACAAGGATTTTTTTTTAAGATGTTACCTTGACAGTTTCGGCGATAAACTTCCGCCTTCTTCAAAACAGTCACCAGATGTCGAGTGGTGACGTGCCTTATCAGCTGATGTTACTCTAAGGATGCGTGAACGTCCCGCCCAATTTGACAGGTAGTTCACGCCTCCTGCTGTCAGGTCGCTCCTCCAGGACGGCGCTCCAGGTGTGTGACAGCGCGTACGCTCCCTCATCCCGGTTCATCGTTCTCTGCGCACAAAAATTCTTTTTGGATTTTAGAGGCAGTGGAGATACGCAAGCGTGCGCAGAGAACGATGAACCGGGATGAGGGAGCGTATGCGCTGTCACACACCTGGAGCGCCGTCCTGGAGGAGCGACCTGACAGCAGGAGGCGTGAACTACCTGTCAAATTGGGTGGGACGTTCACGCCTCCTTAGAGTAACATCAGCTGATAAGGCACGTCACCACTCGACATCTGGTGACTGTTTTGAAGAAGGCGGAAGTTTATCGCCGAAACTGTCAAGGTAACATCTTTAAAAAAAAAATCCTTGTCTTAAGAAACGAATTTAAAGAATGCATCATGCATCACGTGGTGGGCTTTCCCCATTCGTACAAGGCATTGTGGGATACAAATCTGAAACAGGAGAGAAAAATGGAGGACATGAGTGAGTGAATGAAATGTGAAAGACCAACTACAGTAACAGAAAGCGAAAAGAAAAGACATTATGTTATATATGAAGGAAAGGAAACGCAGGACCAAACTAATAAATATTGGCGGTCAGCGAGCACCTCGGTGTGATCAGCTGTTCATTTAGTGACAGAATGATGTAACTGTCAGTGCACGATCAAGGGTAACCTGCGCATGCGCACACGGACTTCCTCTGTCTGCTTGACTGCGTGAAGCGAGCGATTTCTTGCGCATTATTTGCTTTAATCCTCTCAAATTAAATAACTTCCCAGCCACAGAATGGCCTGATATTTTGTAAGATATTACAGAAATAAACATATACCACAATGACCAAATTTCAGAAGGAACTAAATTTCACCGATTTTATGAATCGAAAGGCCGTCTAGCTTTAACACGGATAGCACTTTACCGCGAACACAGCATAAGGAAGAAAGTAAACCGGACTAGCATGATCAGTGACAATCTCCACATGGAACTACTCAGGCAGCTCTGCACTGGGCGCTTACGTGGACAGGGAGTGGAATATATCCAAATGCATGGTGGTGCCCCATCGCTGTCACGTAGGGATAGCAAGAGGAAATTAAACAAAAGACCACATTTTCAAGATTGACAAGTCTTTTTATTAGTGTAGTGGCAACTTTTACAGGCATGTCAGCAATATTGTAGGCGTAACAGTAAAGAAACGTTGCATATCGGCACGATACGCTGAAAAGGCCTAGTTAGGACCCTGATATACGATGTGAAATGGAGCATTTCCTTATCAGATAAGGTTCCAAGTAGAAACCGTTTATAGGCCGCTAAAAAAAACCTTAATTATTAAAAGATCTGGATTTGTTTAATTTGCAACCGGGTTCAATATCAAATGGACAACCAGCAATGATAAAGAAGCCTTGAATTTTTTTTACATGCTTTTTTACCAGTACATCCCAAATCTAGAAGCATAAATGCCTCTGTCCTAACTTTTTTTGAGTGCGTTACAGGCATCAAATTCTCACTTCATTTATATTGACAAAATATAATTAGGTTGGTCAGTAAAACTATTGAAAAGCTTTTCTTTGTACTTTTGTCAGTGAAATGAAGGTTCACGTGAATTTAAAAAAAAATCACAGATTTTTGTTTTTATTGCATTTTATTTCATTAATATCCCAACTTTTCTGAAAATGGGGTTAGTATTAGTAGTAAATAAATCTCTGAGAATGGAAAATAATGACCCACATACCCCGTTTTGTTGTTACTGCCGAGAAATTCTTTCAGGCTAAATGGCAACCACGTGTCACAAATCAAAGAGATGACAGAATAGAACTAAGATTTTACTTCTGAAGGCAGATTTATAGTAAATGGCCTGAGATGTCATGCAATAAAACATCTGTAATGGTACAAAACCCTCTGGTGGTGTTGTATATGCAATATGCAGGAATGCTATATGTTCTGCTATGCCTCAATCCTACAGTTCCCTTGCTATTTAATATTAATACTGCCTTTTGGCAGACTAACCAGCTTTAACTTATCACTACAGATGAGATAGATTAAAGAAATAAACTTAATGTAGGGGGGAGAGAGAGAGAGAGAGAGAGCAGGCTGAAGTTAAGAGAAATCTATCTTTTTTTTTTCGTAATTTCGTAATGGTTACATTTCCATCCCAAGTAAATTTTTGACACCAAGCAGAAAAGAAATGTCTGTCAGGAATCAACAGTCAGTAAAAATTACAGGCAAAACTTATTTCCTGCTAAACCCAAAGACATTCTGTTTAGACCACAACGATTTTAGTCCACAGACCTAGAAACACAATTAAAATGCACCATCACGTCGCTGTGCCAAAATAAATAGCCACGCTCATTATCTGTGATCCCTCATGAGAACTGTGTTGCATAACATTTCTTTCGTTAAAATCTTGAATCATTTTTTTAACTTCTTTTGCTGACCAAGAAAAACAGTAAATAGGGGATTCGCTGGAATTGGTTTCATACAAGAAACACTCATTTTTTTCTTTGCGGAATCTTTGGCTCTGTCTAACATGAGGTATTTGATTCACAACATGTTGTAAAGTGTATAGGGAAAACAGTGTATAGTGTGCTGTTTCATTCATTATTTAAATTCTGTCAGGTTAACCTAGCACACACACACACACACACACACACACATTAAAATAAATTGTGGTTCCTCATGTACACATGGCATTGCTTCTCAGCAATTTGCCTGAATTTATTACAAGTAACGATTCAAGATGTACTGTAGTTATAATGTGCAGAGAACACAAATCTACTCTCATATAAGTCATTAAGACTTGCAAGCCAATGAGCATGAAAACACAAGTGGTTACATTTCGGTTGAAGGAGGCCAGACCATAGCATTTTCAACTATTTTATTCTTATGAAAATTTTCCATGCTAATTTATCTGAATGGCTGTGATTGGCTGAGGTTAGGGTGAGATATGATTTAACAAGTTCCAGTGATCCTTCAGTTCCTCACTCACAACTTTAGCTGCAATTGCTGTTCGGAAGAAAAATTTATAACCATAGTGTGGCAGCGGGGGCGTGGTCAAGCGCCGGTCTGTGACAGGAGGGCGGAGTCAGGGAAGGTGAGTGGCAGAATCACTACACCTGAGAGCAATTAACCTGTGTTTGTGTGTCTTCCCAGTGACCGCGCCCTATTTAGGGAGGGAGAGCGAGAGCAGAGGAGATCTCTCCCAAACCAGACACCTGATGTGTGTGTCTGTGCCCAACATAGTGTGTTCACTGAAAAGTGTAACAATAAAACGATTTGTTGAACCTGATCTCTGTCCTGCCGTCCTCTGTGCTCCACCCCTCCGTAAGAACTGCTACAGTGGTGCCAAAACCCGGGAATTGGAGCACAGCAGCCTAACAGCCCCATGGAGTCCTCCCCGTTCGCCGAACTGGTCCACGCCCTTGCCACGGCCCAGCAACGCCAGCACCAGGCGCTACTCACCCTCCGAAAGGAGCAAGATGAGCGGTTCAAGGCCCTGGTGTTGGCCCAACAAGAAGATCGGGAGGCATTCCGGCACCTCCTCGCGTCGGCGGGGTCCACCAGCGCTCCGACCGCGGGCCCGTCTCCCCTCACTGTCACCAAGATGGGCCCGCAGGACAACCCCGAGGCGTTCATCACGCTCTTCGAGCAAGTCGCCGAAGCCTCGGGGTGGCCGATGGAGCAGCACGCAGCGCGCCTCCTCCCCCTGCTATCGGGAGAGGCACAGCTGGCCACGCTACAGCTCCCCACCGACCGCCGACTGGCCTACGCGGACCTCCGCCGGGCCGTCTTCCAGCGCGTGGGGCGCACTCCAGAACAGCAGCGCCAGCGCTTCCGCGCGTTGCGCTTGGAGGAAGTCGGCCGGCCGTTCGCGTTTGGCCAGCAGCTCCAGGACGCCTGCTGGCAGTGGCTGAGGGCCGACAACCGCGACGCCGAGGGAATCATCAACCAGGTGGTACTGGAACAGTTCGTTGCTCGCTTGCCGGCAGGAACTGCGGAGTGGGGCCGGTGCCACCGCCCGGCGTCGCTGGATCGGGCAGTCGAGCTGGCGGAGGACCATTTGGCGGCTGTCCCGGCGGCAGGACAGCAGATGGCATCTTCTCTTCTCTCCTCTTCTCTCTCTCTCTCTCCCCCTCCTCCTGTGTCCCATCCTCTCCCCGTTCCCCCACCGCAGAGGTGGGGGCCGGCACCACCCCAGCCGGCCCGCCGCACCCGCGGTGCCCTCCCGTTTCTCCGGTCTGTGTCTGTCTCTCCCCCACCTTAGGTGAGTGAGCCCCAGATCACTGGTGCAGAGGGAAAGCCCAGGCCGGTTTGCTGGCGCTGCGGGGAGCCGGGCCACCTTCAACAGCAGTGCACGGCGATGGAGGTGGGCACGGTGGTTCGGATCCCCGACACGCCAGAGGCCACCCTCGATCGGGCCAGAGCATATCGCATACCGGTGAGTATCCAAGGGGCTACATATCAGGCGTTGGTGGATTCTGGTTGTAATCAGACCTCAATTCGCCAAAGCCTGGTTCAAGATGAGGCATTGGGGGGAGCACAAGGGGTGAAGGTGTTGTGTGTGCATGGGGATGTTCACCGCTACCCTTTGGTGTCGGTCCACATTATTTTCAGAGGGGAAAAATTTATAGTGAAGGCGGCGGTTAATCCTCGCCTTACCCACTCTTTAATTTTGGGGACTGATTGGCCGGGATTTTGGGGTTTAATGACACGCCTAGTAAAGAGTGGGTCCTGCCGTTTGACAGGGGGAGGTCCCGGTGTCGCTTTGGCGGGAGCAGCTGTCACAGAGCCATCTACGTCATCTCCGCGTCAGAGTGAGGAGCCGCCGGCTCCTCCTCTCTCTATTGGGGAATCCCTCACGGATTTCCCATTAGAGCAGTCGCGAGACGAGACTCTGCGGCATGTGTTTGACCAAGTGAGAGTAATCGATGGTCAAACGCTCCAGCCGAACGCCACCCCGTCCTTCCCCTACTTTGCGATTATGAAGGATAGATTATACCGAGTGACGCAGGACACTCAAACTAAAGAGCGAGTCACGCAGCTTTTAATTCCGAAGAGCCGCCGGGAATTGGTATTCCAGGTGGCTCACTTTAATCCCATGGCTGGACACTTGGGGCAGGATAAAACACTAGCCCGAATAATGGCCCGATTCTATTGGCCGGGGATTCGCGGTGATGTCCGTAGGTGCTGTACGGCATGCCGCGAATGCCAGTTAGTAAATCCAGCGGCCATTCCAAAAGCACCTTTGCGCCCTCTTCCATTAATCGAGACCCCATTTGAGAGAATTGGAATGGATCTCGTCGGGCCATTAGATCAGTCAGCACGAGGGTACCGCTTTATATTAGTTCTGGTGGACTATGCAACGCGATACCCGGAAGCCGTGCCTCTGCGCAATATCTCAGCACGCAGTATTGCAGAGGCGCTCTTCCGCGTCATCTCCCGAGTTGGAATCCCGAAAGAGATTCTGACTGATCAAGGCACTACATTTATGTCACGAACACTGCCCGAACTGTATGGGTTATTGGGGATTAAGCCGATCTGCACCAGCGTGTATCACCCACAAACGGACGGTTTAGTGTAACGGTTGCAACTGCACCCTCAAAAATCTCATCTCATCTCATTATCTCTAGCCACTTTATCCTTCTACAGGGTCGCAGGCAAGCTGGAGCCTATCCCAGCTGACTACGGGCGAAAGGTGGGGTACACCCTGGACAAGTTGCCAGGTCATCACAGGGCTGACACATAGACACAGACAACCATTCACGCTCACATTCACACCTACGGTCAATTTAGAGACCCTCAAAAATATTATTAAAAAATTCGTAAGTGAGGACGCACGTAATTGGGATAAGTGGCTTGAACCCTTGTTGTTCTCAGTGCGAGAGGTTCCCCAAGCCTCCACGGGGTTCTCCCCGTTCTAATTATTATATGGGCATAAGCCGCGCGGCATCCTGGACGTGCTGCGGGAAAATTGGGAGGAGGGACCTTCACAAAGCAAGAACGAAATTCAGTACGTTATGGACCTGCGTGCAAAACTCCACACGCTCACCCACCTAACTCAGGAGAATTTGCGGCAGGCCCAGGAACGGCAAGCCCACCTGTACAACAAGGGTATGCGCCTTAGAGAGTTCACACCGGGAGATAAGGTACTCGTACTGTTGCCCACGTCGAGCTCCAAATTGATCGCCAAGTGGCAAGGACCCTTTGAGGTCACACGGCGAGTCGGGGACGTCGACTATGAGGTGAGGCGAATGGACAGGGGTGGGGCGCTACAGATTTACCACCTCAATCTGCTTAAACTCTGTGTAGCGAGTTCAATGTGTGGGTGGAGCACAGAGGACGGCAGGACAGAGATCAGGTTTTATAATTCGGCTTTATTGCCACACTTTTCAGTCTAACAATGATTATTCATTCAGACACACACATAACCGGCGTCTGGTTCAGGGATCCGCTCCTTCTGCTCTCGCTCTCCCTCCTGATATAGGGCGCAGTCACTGGGAAGACACACAAACACAGGTTAATTGCTCTCAGGTGACGTGATTCTGCCACTTACCTTCCCTGACTCCGCCCTCCTGTCACAGACCGGCGCTTGACCATGCCCCCGCTGCCACATACCCCCACCGCCCGACTCAGGCCGGGCGGCTGTCCGGCCTGCAGCCGACTCCCCCCCCCCCCCCCCTTGACGGGAGAGGAAGTCCGCCACGACCATCTGCGCCCCCGGCCTGTGGACCACCTTGAAATTGAAGGGTTGGAGTGCCAAATACCAACGGGTGATCCGCGCATTGGCATCTTTCATGCGGTGGAGCCACTGGAGGGGCGCATGGTCCGAACAGAGGGTGAAAGGGCGCCCCAGCAGGTAGTACCGGAGGGCGAGAACCGCCCACTTGATGGCCAGACACTCTTTCTCTATGGTGCTGTAGCGCCCCTCACGCACCGACAGCTTCCTGCTGATATACAGGACCGGGCGGTCCTCCCCCTCCACCTCCTGGGACAAAACCGCCCCCAGCCCTCTGTCCGACGCATCGGTCTGCAACATAAAAGGGAGAGAAAAGTCAGGGGAGTGTAGAAGTGGCCCCCCACACAGTGCAGCCTTTACCTCTGAGAAAGCCCGTTGGCACTGCTCCGTCCACTGGACCGGATCTGGTGCCCCCTTTTTAGTGAGATCAGTCAGCGGGCTGGTGACGTCCGAATAATTAGGTATAAACCTGCGATAATAGCCAGCCAGCCCCAGGAACTGTCTCACCCCCTTTTTGGTCTTGGGCCTCGGGCAGGCCGCAATTGCTGCCGTCTTATTAATTTGGGGACGCACCTGCCCGTTGCCCAAGTGGAAGCCCAGATACCGTTCTTCCACCCGCCCAATCGCACACTTCTTTGGGTTGGCTGTGAGCCCCGCCCGCCTCAGCGACCTAAGGACGGCCCTCAGATGTTCGAGGTGCCGTTGCCAGTCATTGCTATAGATGATTATGTCATCTAGATATGCTGCCGCATACGTGGCGTGAGGGCGGAGGACTCTGTCCATCAGCCGCTGAAACGTCGCGGGCGCCCCAAACAGCCCAAACGGAAGGGTGACGAATTGGTGTAAACCAAACGGTGTGGAAAAGGCCGTTTTTTCTCGGGATAGTGGAGTCAAGGGGATCTGCCAATATCCCTTCGTCAAATCCAGTGTCGAATAAAAGCGAGCAGTGCCGAGTCGATCGAGCAACTCATCAATACGAGGCACTGGGTACGCGTCGAATTTAGACACCGCGTTGACTTTTCTATAGTCCACACAGAACCGGACCGACCCATCGGCCTTGGGTACCAAGACCACCGGGCTGCTCCAGTCACTGTAGGACTCCTCGACGATGCCCATTTCGAGCATGGTCTGAAGTTCTTCCCGAACCACCTTTTTTTTGTGTTCGGGTAGCCTGTAAGGGCGGCTACGCACTACCACCCCCGGGGGCGTCTCTATGTGGTGCTCTGTGAGGTTAGTGCGACCGGGCAGGGGCGAGAACACATCCGAAAACTCGGTCTGCAACTGGGCGACCTCCGTGAGTTGGGTCAGGGAGAGGTGGTCTCCACAGGGGACCGGAGAGGTACGGGATGCCAATGTCCCTTTTTGAACCTCCGGCCCCAGCTCCGCCTTCTCCGGAACTACCGACACCAACGCCACGGGGACCTCCTCGTTCCAGAGTTTAAGCAGGTTGAGGTGGTAAATCTGTAGCGCCCCACCCCTGTCCGTTTGCCTCACCTCATAGTCGACATCCCCGACTCGCCGTGTGACCTCAAAGGGTCCTTGCCACTTGGCGATCAATTTGGAGCTCGACGTGGGCAACAGTACGAGTACCTTATCTCCCGGAGTGAACTCTCTAAGGCACGTACCCTTGTTGTACAGGCGGGCTTGCCGTTCCTGGGCCTGCCGCAAATTCTCCTGAGTTAGGTGGGTGAGCGTGTGGAGTTTTGCGCGCAGGTCCATAACGTACTGAATTTCGTTCTTACTTTGTGAAGGTCCCTCCTCCCAATTTTCCCGCAGCACGTCCAGGATGCCGCGCGGCTTACGACCATATAATAATTCGAATGGGGAGAACCCCGTGGAGGCTTGGGGGACCTCTCGCACTGAGAACAGCAAGGGTTCGAGCCACTTATCCCAGTTACGTGCGTCCTCACTTACAAATTTTTTAATAATATTTTTGAGGGTGCGGTTGAAGCGTTCCACTAAACCGTCCGTTTGTGGGTGATACACGCTGGTGCGGATCGGCTTAATCCCCAATAACCCATACAGTTCGCGCAGTGTTCGTGACATAAACGTAGTGCCTTGATCAGTCAGAATCTCTTTCGGGATTCCGACTCGGGAGATGACGCGGAAGAGTGCCTCGGCAATACTGCGTGCTGAGATATTGCGCAGAGGCACGGCTTCCGGGTATCGCATTGCATAGTCCACCAGAACTAATATAAAGCGGTACCCTCGTGCTGACCGATCTAATGGCCCGACGAGATCCATCCCAATTCTCTCAAACGGGGTCTCGATTAACGGTAGAGGGCGCAAAGGCGCTTTTGGAATGGCCGCTGGGTTTACTAACTGGCATTCGCGGCATGCCGTACACCACCTACGGACATCGCCGCGAATCCCCGGCCAATAGAAACGGGCCATTATTCGGGCTAGTGTTTTATCCTGCCCCAAGTGTCCAGCCATGGGATTAAAGTGAGCCGCCGGGAATACCAATTCCCGGTGGCTCTTCGGAATTAACAGCTGCGTGACTCGCTCTTTAGTTTGAGTGTCCTGCGTCACTCGGTATAATCTATCCTTCATAATCGCGAAGTAGGGGAAGGACGGGGTGGCGTTCGGCTGGAGCGTTTGACCATCGATTACTCTCACTTGGTCAAACGCATGCCGCAGAGTCTCGTCTCGCGACTGCTCTAAGGGGAAATCCGCGAGGGATTCCCCAATAGAGAGAGGAGGAGCCGGCGGCTCCTCACTCTGACGCGGAGATGACGTAGACGGCTCTGTGACAGCTGCTCCCGCCAAAGCGACACCGGGACCTCCCCCTGTCAAATGGCAGGACCCACTCTCGACTAGGCGTGTCATTAAACCCTGAAATCCCGGCCAATCAGTCCCCAAAATTAGAGAGTGGGTAAGGCGAGGATTAACTGCCGCCTTCACTATAAATTTTTCCCCTCTGAAAATAATGTGGACCGACACCAAAGGGTAGCTGTGAACATCCCCGTGCACACACAATACCTTCACCCCTTGTGCTCCCCCCAATGCCTCGTTTTGAACCAGGCTTTGGCGAATTGAGGTCTGATTACAACCAGAATCCACCAATGCCTGATATGTAGCCCCTTGGATACTCACCGGTATGCGATACGCTCCGGCCCGATCGAGGGCGGCCTCTGGCGCGTCGGGGATCCGAACCACCGTGCCCACTTCCATTGCTGTGCACTGCTGATGAAGGTGGCCCAGTTCCCCGCAACGCCAGCAAACCGGCCCGGGCTTTCCCTCTGCACCAGTGATCTGGGGCTCACTCACCTGAGGTGGGGGAGAGACAGACACAGAAGGGAGAAACGGGAGGGCACCGCGGGTGCGGCGGGCCGGCTGGGGTGGTGCTGGCCCCCGCCTCCGCGGTGGGGGAATGGGGCGAGGACGGGACACAGGAGGAGAGGGAGACAGAGAGAGAGAAGAGGAGAGAAGAGACAATACCATCTGCTGTCCTGCCGCCGGGACAGCCGCCAGATGATCCTCCGCCAGCTCGACTGCCTGATCCAGCGACGCCGGGCGGTGGCACTGGACCCACTCTGCGGTTCCGGCTGGTAAGCGGGCGACGAATTGTTCCAGTACCACCTGGTCGACGATTCCCTCGGCGTCGCGATTGTTGGCCCTCAGCCACCGCCAGCAGGCGTCCCGGAGCTGCTGGCCGAACGCGAACGGCCGGCCGACTTCCTCCAGTCGCAGCGCGTGGAAGCGCTGGCGCTGTTGCTCCGGTGTGCGCCCCACGCGCTGGAGGACGGCCCGGCGGAGGTCCGTGTAGGCCAGCCGGCGGTTGGCGGGGAGCTGTAGCGCAGCCAGCTGCGCCTCTCCCGTGAGCAGCGGGAGGAGGCGCGCCGCGCGCTGCTCCATCGGCCAACCCGAGGCTTCGGCGACCTGTTCAAACAACGTGATGAACGCCTCGGGGTCGTCCTGCGGGCCCATCTTGGTGACACTGAGGGGAGACGGGCCTGCGGCCGGAGCGCTGGTGGACCCCGCCGACGCGAGGAGATGCCGGAACGCCTCGCGATCTTCCTGCTGGGCCAGCACCAGGGCTTCGAAGCACTGCTCCTGCTCCTTTCGGAGCGTGACGAGTGCCTGGTGCTGGCTTTGCTGAGCTGTGGCGAGGGCGTGGACCAGATCGGCGAACGGGGAGGATTCCATGGGGCTGCTGGTTTGGTGCTCCACTGTCCCGGGTTTCAGCACCACTGTAGCGAGTTCAATGTGTGGGTGGAGCACAGAGAACGGCAGGACAGAGATCAGGTTTTATAATTCGGCTTTATTGCCACACTTTTCAGTCTAACAATGATTATTCGTTCAGACACACACATAACCGGCGTCTGGTTCAGGGATCCGCTCCTTCTGCTCTCGCTCTCCCTCCTGATATAGGGCACAGTCACTGGGAAGACACACAAACACAGGTTAATTGCTCTCAGGTGACGTGATTCTGCCACTTACCTTCCCTGACTCCGCCCTCCTGTCACAGACCGGCGCTTGACCACGCCCCCGCTGCCACACTCTGGAACGAGGAGGTCCCTGTGGCGTTGGTGTCGGTGGTTCCGGAGAAGGCGGAGCTGGGGCCGGAGGTTCCAAAAGGGACATTGGCATCACGTACCTCTCCAGTCCTCTGTGGAGACCACCTCTCCCCGACCCAACTCACGGAGGTCGCCCAGTTGCAGACCGAGTTTTCGGACGTGTTCTCGCCCCTGCCCGGTCACACTAACCTCATAGAGCACCACATAGAGACGCCCCCGGGGGTGGTAGTGCGTAGCCGCCCTTACAGGCTACCCGAACACAAAAAAAAGGTGGTTCGGGAAGAACTTCAGACCATGCTCGAAATGGGCATCGTCGAGGAGTCCCACAGTGACTGGAGCAGCCCGGTGGTCTTGGTACCCAAGGCCGACGGGTCGGTCCGGTTCTGTGTGGACTATAGAAAAGTCAACACAGTGTCTAAATTCGACGCGTACCCAATGCCTCGTATTGATGAGTTGCTCGATCGACTAGGCACGGATCGCTTTTATTCGACACTGGATTTGACAAAGGGATATTGGCAGATCCCCTTGACTCCACTATCCCGAGAAAAAATAACCTTTTCCACACTGTTTGGTTTACACCAATTCGTCACACTTCCGTTTGGGCTGTTTGGGGCACCTGCGACGTTTCAGCGGCTGATGGATAGGGTCCTCCGCCCCCACGCCACCTATGCGGCCGCGTATCTAGATGATATAATCATCTATAGTAATGACTGCCCGAGGCACCTTGAACATCTGAGGGCCATCCTTAGGTCGCTGAGGCGAGCGGGGCTCACAGCTAACCCAAAGAAGTGTGCGATTGGGCGGGTGGTATTACGGTATCTGGGCTTCCACTTGGGCAATGGGCAGGTGCGTCCCCAAATTAATAAGACAGCAGCGATTGCGGCCTGCCCGAGGCCCAAGACCAAAAAGGGGGTGAGACAGTTCCTGGGTCTGGCTGGCTATTACCGTAGGTTTATCCCTAATTATTCGGACGTCACCAGCCCACTGACTGATCTCACTAAAAAGGGGGCACCAGATCCGGTCCAGTGGACGGAGCAATGCCAGCGGGCTTTTTCAGAGGTAAAGGCTGCACTGTGTGGGGGGCCACTTTTACACTCCCCTGACTTTTCTCTTCCTTTTGTGTTACAGACTGATGCGTCGGACAGAGGGCTGGGGGCAGTTTTGTCCCAAGAGGTGGAGGGGGAGGACCGCCCCGTCCTCTACATCAGTAGGAAGCTGTCAGTGCGTGAGGGGCGCTACAGCACCATTGAAAAGGAGTGTCTGGCAATCAAGTGGGCGGTCCTCGCCCTCCGTTATTACCTGCTGGGGCGCCCTTTCACCCTCTGTTCGGACCACGCGCCCCTCCAGTGGCTCCACCGCATGAAAGATGCCAACGCGCGGATCACCCGTTGGTATCTGGCACTCCAACCCTTTAATTTCAAGGTGGTCCACAGGCCGGGGGCGCAGATGGTTGTGGCGGACTTCCTCTCCCGTCAAGGGGGGGGAGTCGGCTGCGGGCCGGACGGCTGCCCGGCCTGAGTCGGGCGGTGGGGGTATGTGGCAGCGGGGGCGTGGTCAAGCGCCGGTCTGTGACAGGAGGGTGGAGTCAGGGAAGGTGAGTGGCAGAATCACTACACCTGAGAGCAATTAACCTGTGTTTGTGTGTCTTCCCAGTGACTGCGCCCTATTTAGGGAGGGAGATCGAGAGCAGAGGAGATCTCTCCCGAACCAGACACCTGATGTGTGTGTGCGCATGTGTCTGTGCCCAACATAGTGTGTTCACTGAAAATCTATAGATTTCATAGATATAGATTTCATCATGTCTTGTCAGATAGGAAGCTATAGAGTTAAGAAGAAATAAAGCTAGGAAGGAAGTATAGCAGAGATCATTGTTGCATCTGGTGAGTAAACATGGCAAGTAAAGTTAGTCTGTCTTTAACCAGTTAGCTTTAGAAGTTTGATATAGGTTCGCGTAGCTATTATTGTTTCTCATTGGAATTTAAAATGTTCTACAGTGTACACTCACATGTTGCGGCTGCTCCCTGACCACAAATATGAACTACAAGCGAAACAATTGACTTGTCACTTGTTATTGTGAATGTATGGTTAGACGTACATACATATTTCATCTAAACCACAAATTATCTAAACTGCATAGTCTAACTCAGCCAATGGAGAAGAAAATCAGCACAAGAAACCGTGAATCATTATTACATTGTTTCATCATGCTGTTTCATTTCCAGCCAAGGCTGTACACACTAGACTCTAAATGTGTATTTGTAATTCATGAGACTCATATCTGCTTCTGATCTGCCACTTTTCTGATGATATAAAGTAATGTAAATTTGAGAACGATGCATAACTGTGTTGGCGTGCAGACATTGCATCACTAGCAGCAGCATGAGATATTGTGTGTCTCAATGGGAAGTTTATGTGTGGCTTTTTGTGAGTCTTCCAGGAACTGTTAGACTGAAGTGCCAAGTAACGAGTGGAGTCGAACCCTGAGTGCCAAACAGTTAAGTCATGTCAAGACCTGCAACATATTAAAGTTTAGTAGGAAAAAAGATAACTATGCACCAAGAGTGATAATGTTGTGTTGAAAATGGCTAGAGTCCCTAATCGGGAAAACAGATAGTTTTGCCATGTTAAATTACATTTCTCTTGAAACAAACAAACAAACAAACAAACAAACAAACAAACAAAAAAGTCTGATGTTTTGGCAAATTTAAAGAGTTTCCCAAGATTTTTGTCAGCTGAATTCCTTCAACATAATGATAATTTTCAAGAAGAACAAGAAGCCTTTATTTATCATGCATTCATTCAAGCAGTAAACATACAAGTGAGCAATAAGCACACACACATACCCAGGGCAGTGAGCAGCTATACTACAGCACCCGAGGAGCAGTTGGGGTTAAGGTACCTTTCTCAAGGGCACTTCAGCCATGATATGATACAGGGGGAGGTGCTATTCATTCACTCAACTCCCCTTACATTTTCCCTGCCAGTCCTGGGAATCAAACCCATGACCCTTTGGCCCCAAAGCTGCTTCTTTAACCTTCAGGCCATGCCATGGCTGCCCCCAACTGTGGTAAGCAGAAAAGCGTCACAGAAAGCATCACAGAATTGTATTTAAGTAGACTAAATGAAGTCAAACCATTATAATAAATGGTCAAGCAAACAACTTTCTTTTTTTTTCTCTATACCCTCAATGATCTGGTCAAACTCATTAAAGCCTTAATAACTACTGTAATTACCTGATCAATTGTATACATTCTGTGATGCTTTTCTGCTCACCATGGTTGTAAAGAGTGGTTTATTTGAGTTTCTGTGGCCTTCCTGTCAGCTCAAACAAGTCCTACCCCAGGTATGGATATTTACACTGATTTATTATAAGGAATACCTAAACAAACAGTATGCACATGTATCCATCTGCTTCTGGCTTTCATTTCATTTCATTTCATTTCATTTCATTTCCAATTAGCTGATCAGTTGGATCGGGTTTGTTAGCAGTAGGGGAAATTTCAAGCTGTGCAGGGCAGGCAGGGCAGGGGGTCTTGAGAATTGGAGTCTGGTCTTGAAGAAACCATTAGGATCAGAAGGAAATTTAATAGATGCTTAAAAAAACAAGTTTGGCCAGGCTTCTGAGAAAGGAAGACATTTGGCCAGCAAGCACCCTATTCTGCTTGACCTGATAATGTTTTTCATTTGGCCTTTAACTCGTGCAACATGCTGCATAGCTCAGTGTTTCGAAACATTGGAAAGCAGGAAGGATAGAGCTGTTACTTCAACTGCCCTGAAGCAAAATGGAAATCCCTTTTACATCATATCATTTCATGTCACTGTAACCAGGAAATCAATCTTATACAGAAATTTTGGATTTTAACAAGCAGTAGGAATTTTCCTGGATCACTGTATGGTTCTGACAAGAGCTTTGATTAATGAACATCAAGCAAGCAGGTCTGTCTTCCATGCTTATCCACCTCTAACTCATTCATGGTTCTGTTACTGTGTTGTTGGAGGAGCACTGCTTGCTTTCAATGGATAGTTTTCACTCAGTTTGTTTAGCTGTGTCTGCCATTTCTGGGCCATTCAGTAGATAGATTTCCAGTCAAAGTCCTGTGTAATAGTTCTCTTTTTGCCATCACTCATAAATGGTGCCCAAAGTTATGCGCATTCTTGTACAAAGTTCTAAGTTTGAGGTAGATTGGGTAGTAAACCAGTAGGTAGTGTTGTTTCAAGACCACTTTTTGAAGGTCTCGGTCTCATCTTGGAATTGACTGCATTTTTACTCGGTCTTGTCTCGGACTCAGACATAGAGGACTTGGGATTTTATTTCAAAACCGGTCAAGACCACAAATGCAAGGATTTTATGAAATTGCCTTGTCTGATTTATTATTTTTTTTTACATCATTACTGTGATTGAATGTGCAGTGGTGCTTGAAAGTTTGAGAACCCTTTAGAAGTTTCTATATTTCTGCATAAATATGACCTAAAACATCATCAGATTTTCACTCAAGTCCTAACAGTAGATAAAGAGAACCCAGTTAAACAAATGAGACAAAAATATTATACTTTTATACATTTATTTATTGAGGAAAATTATCCAATATTACATATCTGTGAGTGGCAAAAGTATGTGAACCTTTGCTTTCAGTATCTGGTGTGACCCCCTTGTGCAGCAATAACTGCAACTAAACGTTTGCGGTAACTGTTGATCAGTCCTGCACACCAGCTTGGAGGAATTTTAGCCCATTCCTCCGTACAGATAGCTTCAACTCTGGGATGTTGGTGGGTTTCCTCACATGAACTGCTTGCTTCAGGTCCTTCCACAACATTTCGATTGAATTAAGGTCAGGAGTTTGACTTGGCCATTCCAAAGCATTAACTTTATTCTTCTTTAACCATTCTTTGGTAGAATGACTTGTGTGCTTAGGGTCATTGTCTTGCTGCATGACCCACCTTCTCTTGAGATTCAGTTCATGGACAGATGTCCTGACATTTTCCTTTAGAATTCACTGGTATAATTCAGAATTCATTGTTCCATCAATGATGGCAAGCTGTCCTGGCCCAGTTGCAGCAAAATAAGCCCAAACCATGATACTACCACCACCATGTTTCACAGATGGCATAAGGTTCTTATGCTGGAATGCAGTGTTTTCCTTTCTCCAAACATAATGCTTCTCATTTAAACCAAAAAGTTCTATTTTGGTCTCATCTGTCCACAAAACATTTTTTCCAATAGCCTTCTGGCTTGTCCACATGATCTTTAGCAAACTGCAGACGAGCAGCAATGTTCTTTTTGGAGAGCAGTGGCTTTCTCCTTGCAACCCTGCCATGCACCCCATTGTTGTTCAGTGCTCTCCTGATGGTGGACTCATGAACATTAACATTAGCCAATGTGAGAGAGGCCTTCAGTTGCTTACAAGTTACCCTGGGGTCCTTTGTGACTTCGCTGACTATTACATGCCTTGCTCTTGGAGTGATCTTTGTTGGTCGACCACTCCTGGGGAGGGTAACTACTGTATGGTCTTCAATTTCCTCCATTTGTACACAATCTGTCTGACTGTGGATTGTTGGAGTCCAAACTCTTTAGAGATGGCTTTGTAACCTTTTCCAGCCTGATGAGCATCAACAACGCTTTTTCTGAGGTCCTCAGAAATCTTCTTTGTTCGTGCCATGATACACTTCCACAAACATGTGTTGTGAAGATCAGACTTTGATAGATCCCTGTTCTTTAAATAAAACAGGGCGCCCACTCACACCTGATTGTCATCCCATTGATTGAAAACACCCGACTCTAATTTCACCTTCAAATTAACTGCTAATCCTAGAGGTTCACATACTTTTGCCACTCACAGATACGTAATATTGGATCATTTTCCTCAAATAAATGACCAAGTATAATATTTTTGTCTCATTTGTTTAACTGGGTTCTCTTTATCTACTTTTAGGACTTGTGTGAAAATCTGATGATGTTTTAGGTCATATTTATGCAGAAATATAGAAAATTCTAAAGGGTTCACAAACTTTCAAGCACCACTGAAAAATGTCCTGCTTTAATGTGACCAATAATGTGACTCATTGCTAATTTGAAAATTTTCTTCCTGTTAACAGCTGTCACCCCCCTTCACACACACTGGCCTGGTTCTGGTCTTGACTCGGTCCCGCCCTGCTTTGATCTTGGTCTTGACTTGATCTCAACCCCTCAAAGTCTTGGTCTTGATACACTCTGGTCTTGCTCATGACTTGGTCTCAGCTTAGGTGGTCTTGACTACAACACTATCAGTAGGTGAACATTATAATTAGATTATCAAGAACATGAATGAAGTATCAGAAGAACTTGGTGTCTACTTCGTTCCTCTGTATTCTCACCTTCTGAGAAAATCTCTTTTAACTTTATAATCTCACCTATTTGACAACACAGGTATGAAACGTAATACCCACGAATGGTTTTTAAACATCCATCCATTATACATAACCACTTATCCTGTGCAGGGTCATGAGCAAGCTGGAGCCTATCCCAGCTTACCATGGGCGAGAGGCAGGATACACCCTGCACAAGTCACCAAATCATCGCAGGGCTGACACATTCTAAACAGTTTTTTTTTTTAAATCATTGTTTACATACCATTAATCCTATTGTTTGACCCATACAGTTGTGACCGTACTATGTCAGCATGCTGTGCTTTCTGAGATGCTTTGTTACTCATCAAGACTGTAAAGAGTGGTTTATTTGAGTTACCATGGCCTCCTTGTCAGCTCAAATCAGTCTTACCCCAGCTATAGACATTTACTCTGATTTATTATCAGGAAATGTTTAAATAAACAATCTGCACATGCATCCATCTGCTCCTGGTTTTCCTTTGTAATAATTACTTTGTATGTGGCTTGAATTAAAAAAACAATATTTTTTCAATTGATTTAGGTCATTAACAGTTGATCTGAGTCATTTCCTTTAGATTACTTTAATCCTGCAGCAGTCATCTCTGCAGCAGTGGAAAAGCTATTAGGAATGAAAACTGATAAAGCATGTGGTGTATGATTGTATCCATTCCTTTCAGGTGCCACTGTAAATATTTTTCTACAATGGAAAGTCCAATGCTGATTTCATGATATTTTTTATGAAGACTAATTTCTTTTCTTGGGCAGGTCTAAAAGTAAAATGTGAATTATTCTTTTTCTTTCTTTTTTTCATCTGCTTCAGTTTAGATTTTTTTTAGGTATTATGGACATATTGGATTAAACTATCTCAAGCAGTATATTTTATGTTTCAGTGCATTGTTATTTATTATCTGTAGAGAACTTTAGAAATGGTGAAAATGAATATAAATAAAAGTACAGTTAGATTGAATACAGAAACTATCTTATGTGATACAATTTTAGAAAAACGATAAAGAGCAGAAGAGATTATTCAGGTTAAGAACCTAATCATAATCAATTGTAACCTTTTGCAACATTATATATTATATATATTAGCTGTGGCCAGAAGTTGACATCCAGTGACATGAATGTCATGGCAATATTTGGGCTTTCAGTAATTTATTTGAACTGTTCTTTTTCTGTGGCAGAATCATTGTACAGTTTTAATGAAAAAAAAAAAACACTAGAATTTGGTGCACAAGTTTAAATTTTCTTTGGGTTTTCTGAAATCAACACAGGGTCAACATTATGCATACAGGGTCAAAAATATACATACAGCACACCTAATATTTGGGTAAAATGTCTCTGCAAAATTCACCTTGATCAAACATTTTTCTTTACCATGAACAAGCTTCTGGCAGAATTCTGGTTGGATATTTCATGACTCTTCATGGTAGATTTGGTAGGGTTCAATTAAATTTGCTTTTTTTCTTGGCATGGACTCAACTTATAAGCATGATCCATATATTTTCAATAGGGTTGAAGTCAGGGCTTGTTTTAAGCTTAGTGTTAGCCTGCTTTATCCTCCACAACCAGCTGCTGCTGCTGCTGCTGATATGCCCTTTATTGTCACTAGTCACATGTACCAGCGAAATTAGCCGTCAACCTGTCCGTACATATACAACATACAATTGACATAGGGTAGACAGGACAGGAAGACAGGGATGAAGATAAAAAGGAAACACAACATGGGGAGAGATAAGGAAAAAAAGAACACCCTCCCCCCACTATGCTCCTGTCAGGAGTACAGTGTGGGAACATTTAAAAAACCTTTGCACATAAGCACACAACAACACAAATACACTTTAAACATGGGACTTGAGGGGGGGAATCAGGGGTAGGGGGGAGGGGGGAGGTAATCAGCGCAAGCAAGCAGCCGTCCGCTCCTGCAGCCATGAAGGCGCTGGTAACGCACCCACTTGTCACACTGGGGGTAAAAATGGCGACCACGGAAAGTTAGAGAAGGAATGCGAGGAATGCGAGAGTGTCTCCCAGCAGTGACCTTCAGGGGGAAATGTTGCCTCAGCAACGGCCTGAACTGTGTCAATTTCGTTAGGAGACCAGTTTATCAATTCCATGTTTTTTTTAGTTTAGAAAGTAATGCAGGGAGAGTCTCTTCAAAAAGTACAGCAGACAAGACAAGACACAGAAGCACAAGCAGGGAAAAAAAGGAGGGAGAGGGAGAGCAGAAAATGCGACCGCCTTCCGTGGAAGCACGGAGAGAAAAAAAAAAAAGCTCTGATGCATGTTTGGGTTCATTGTCCTGTTGTAACTCCCAAGTCCCAAGTCGTGTTCAAATTTCTGATGATTTATGCTGAAGAATTCTGAGGTAGTCCTCCTTTTTCATTATTCCATCCACTTTGTGCAATGAACCAGTTCCACTGGCAGCAAAACAGCCCCAGAGCATGATGATCCTACCACCACCACCAGCTGGTACAGTGTCCCTCTGTACATGGTGGTCAAACAACTCAATCTTTGTCTCATCTGACCATACAGCTTTCCTCCAGAAGGCTTCTTTGTCAGTGTGGTCAGCTTCAAACTTTAGTTAAGATTGAAGGTGTCAATTTTGGAGCGGGGGGTTATTTCTTGGATAGCAGCCTCTTAGTCCATGGTGATCTGAACTGTAGACAGTGATCCATCAGCTTCCAGTTCATGGCAGGGCTGTGGTATGGTGGTCAGGTTGTTCCTGACCATCCAAACCAATTTCCTTTCAGCTGAGGGTGACAGTTTGGGGTTTTCTTGAAGCAAAGTGGCTTGGCAAAGTGACTACACCTTACAATAACTTGCATACAATTGTTTGAACTGATCTTGGAATTTGCAGTTGTTTAGAAATGGCTCCAAGAGACATTCTGGAGTTGTGTACATCTGTGATCCTCTTTCTTAGATCTGCACTGAGCTCCTTGGACTTTCCCATTTTACTGTGAGTTGGTCAATCCAATGAGTGCTGTAAACAAACCCTTTTTATGAAGGCACAGAGAAGCTACCTGTTAGGACTGGGACTGTTTTGGCCTCTAGAGGCCGCTGTTATGTTTATCTTGTCATGTTTGTTTTGGCCTCTAGAGGCCGCCACTGTGTTTTGTGTTTGTCTTGATTGTTTGTTTCTTAATTCCTTAATTGTTTTGTGTATAAATACCCCTCTGTTTGTTCCCTTGTCATGGAGTCTTTATGCTATGCTATCTTGTGCTAGTTTCTTCTGTCTCACGTATCTTGCCTGTGCCCTTGTGTTTTTGATATTTTTTGCTTTCTTTGGACTTTGTACCTTTTTGATCTTCTGAGCGTTCAGCATTTTGCCTTTCCTTTTGTTTTTGGACATTTAACCTTTGGATATTTTTATTTTGGTTTATCTTTTGAGCTTTTGGATTTTCTTTTTGTTTTTTCCATTGGATTGTATATAGTGTAAATAAACTGTTTTTTGATGCTCTACTTTCGCCTCACGCCTCTGCACTTGCGTCATCCCCCTGGTGGCCTAGTGGGGGTTTGCTGGATTATCACACCAGCGGCCAGGGTTTGAATCCCAACAAAACCCTAACAGAAAGACTCCGTCATGACCGACTCAGCAGAGGCTGCTTCAACTGTCTACCCGGCCAACCTTCAGGGAATTATGGCAGCTCCGACATGCTTCGGAGTGACCATGATTGCTCATGGACGAATGCTTGCAAGCCAATGTGAGGCCCTTGCTCGCCACGAGGTACTGCCCCAGCAGATTGGGAAAACCCTGGCACAGCTGTCTCCTCTGCCCACATCTCCTGATCTGGCTCCTGCTCCACCTCCTGCCACGCTGCCTTCTTCACCTCGCGAACCCAGCCTTCCTGCACCACAGAGGTATGGTGGTGAGTGCCGGGAGTTCCGTACCCAGTGCCAACTCACCTTTGAACTCCAGTCTACCACCTACACTACGGATCGCCGCAAGATTGCCTTTGTGATAACCTTGTTAGCTGGTAAGGCAACAGCTATCTGGCAGAGACAGGGATCCGAGTGCTCTGATTCCAAGCTGTTTATGGAGGAGATGCTTCACGTCTTCGATCAGGCAGACACCAGTAAAGATGCAGCCAGAAAGCTCATGTCCATCCGGCAAGGAGGAAGCGTTGCAGACTACGCCATCTTGTTCCGGATGCTCGCAGCAGTCAGTGGATGGAATGAGACTGCCCTGGTTTCAGCCTTCCACCATGGTCTGTCTGGCCTCTATTGGATGCCCAAGTGACCTCGAAACACTGACTTCCCATTCCATTCATCTTGACAACAGGATGAGAGAACGCCGCCAAGTCCTGAGCCTCCCCGGCCTCACTGCCTCAACATGGAGCCCATCTACCCCCTCCAGTGACTGTCCAGAGCCCATGCAAGTGGGCCGTACTCGTCTCTCCGCATCTGAGAGGGAACGCAGAAGGAGGGACAAGTGCTGCATCTACTGTGGCAAGCCTGGCCATTTCCGAGCATCATGTCCCGAGCTCTCGGGAAAAGGACCGCCCCATCCAGCTGAGGGAAGGTTGTGACAGGGCCTACCCTCTCTCTTGAACTCCCTGGCCAAGGAGTCTACATCCCGGTCTCCATCTCCTGGGGTGAGTCCGTCCACTCTTGTCAGGCCTTGTTAGATTCCAGGGCGGCTGGAAACTTTATGGATGTTCACTTCGCCCAAAGTATCAATGTCCCGACTGCACCTCTTGAAGTCCCACTGTCTGTGTCTGCCCTGGATGGCCAAGCCTTAGGTGACGGAAGAGTCACCCAAGTAACTTCTCCAGTCTTCCTCCAGTCTCAAGGTCACAAGGAAGAAATATCCCTGCACCTGATTCCTTCACCAGAGTTCCCAGTGATTCTAGGCCTTCCTTGGCTTACCCGCCACAACCCTCGCATAGACTGGGTAACAAGCCAGGTTGTGGAATGGGGCCCTGCGTGCCATACCTCTTGTCTGCTCTCTAGCTCTCCTGTGTCTCCTGCCGAGCCTCCTGATCTCACCGAGTTATCTCAAGTTCCCACAGAGTACTGGGATCTCAAGGAAGTTTTCAGCAAGAGCAGGGCTGCCGTTCTTCCTCCGCACCATGCCTATGACTGTGCCATCGACTTGCTCCCTGGGACTACCCCTCCTCGTGGCAGACTGTTTTCCCTCTCTCAGCCAGAACACAAGGCCATGGAGGAGTACATCAAGGACGCCTTGGCTTCTGGGTTCATTCAACCATCCACCTCACCCGCTGGTGCCGGCTTCTTCTTTGTCGGCAAGAAGGATGGGGGGCTCCGGCCGTGTATTGATTACAGGGGTCTGAACAAGATCACTGTATGCAACCACTATCCCCTTCCGCTGATGTCCACAGCGTTCGATCTGCTCCAAGGCGCCACTGTCTTCACCAAATTGGACTTACGGAACGCATACCACCTCATCCGTATCCGACAGGGAGACGAGTGGAAGACTGCCTTAAACACCCCATCTGGGCACTACGAGTACCAGGTGATGCCCTTCGGACTCACCAACGCACCAGCTGTTTTTCAGGCCCTAATCAACAATGTCTTGAGGGACATGATTACCCAGTACATTTTTGTCTACCTTGACAACATCCTAATTTTTTCCAAGACCGTGCAGGAGCACCGCCACCATGTCCGCCAGGTTCTCCAGAGGCTGCTACAGAACAAGCTGTTCGCTAAAGTCCAGAAATGCGATTTTCATGTTCCCGAGGTCTCCTTTCTGGGTTTTATTGTACGGACGGGCCAACTCCAGATGGATCCAGCCAAGACCCTGGCCGTCTGGGACTGGCCCATCCCCAAGTCCGTCAAAGAGGTTCAGCGGTTCTTAGGATTTGCTAACTTCTACCGCAAGTTTATCAGGAACTTCAGTTCTGTAGCAGTGCCCATATCGGACCTCACCAAAGGGACAGGTGGATCGTATGTCTGGTCTCCTCAGGTGGAAAAGGCATTCAAAGACCTCAAGCACCGCTTCTGCACGGCACCCATTCTGGTCCTCCTGGACCCTTTGCAACCCTTCATCATTGAGGTGGACGCCTCGGACAGCGGCGTCGGCGCGGTCCTCTCTCAATGTTCGGAAGGAAGGTTGCACCCCTGCGCATACTTCTCCCACCGCCTGAGTTCTGCGGAGTCCCGGTATGACGTGGGGGATCAAGAACTGCTAGCAGTTAAACTGGCCCTTGAGGAGTGGAGGCACTGGCTGGAGGGAGCGCAACATCCATTTTTGGTCTGGACGGACCACAAGAACCTGGAGTACCTCCAGCAAGCAAAGAGACTCAATCCACAACAGGCAAGGTGGGCCTTGTTTTTCAGTTGGTTCGACTTTACCCTATCATACCGCCCCGGCTCCAAAAACACCAAACCTGACGTGCTGTCCAGGCTGTTTGCTCCCACCAACAGGGAGAGCGAAGTTGAGCCTATTATCCCTGTGTCCTGGATTGTGGCCCCTGTCCGCTGGGGTATTGAGGAGACTGTCCGACAAGCCCAACACCAGGACCCCGGTCCTGGGACGGGGCCACTGGGCCTCTTGTACATCCCACATCAAGCCCGGGCCAAGGTTCTCCAGTGGGGTCACTCATCCCCTCTCACTGCCCACCCGGGAGCTCGAAGGACCCTGGACTTCCTGAGAAGACGCTTCTGGTGGCCAAGCATGGAGAAAGAAGTGAGGTCATTCGTCCTTTCCTGCGAGGTGTGCACCAGAAGCAAGAACCCACGACAGCATCCCCAGGGCCTCCTGCATCCTCTGACCATTCCCCGGCGTCCCTGGTCCCACGTGGCAGTCGACTTCATCACGGGTCTCCCGGAGTCACGAGGTAACCCTGTCATTTTGGTCATAGTGGACAGATTCTCCAAGGCCTGCCGCTTTATACCACTGTGCAAGCTCCCTTCTGCCCTTGAAACTGCTAAACTAATGTTTAATCATGTCTTCCAAGTCTTTGGTCTCCCTCAGGATATCATCTCAGACCGGGGGCCCCAGTTCTCCTCCTGAGTGTGGCATGGGTTTTGCAAGCTCATTGGAGCCACTGCCAGCCTCTCCTCTGGGTTCCACCCACAGTCCAATGGCCAGACGGAGAGGCTCAACCAGGACCTGGAAACCACCCTGCGAGGCCTGGCTATGGATAACCTGACTTCGTGGAGCACCTGGCTGCCATGGGCAGAGTATGCCCACAACACCCTGCAGTCATCGGCTACCAAGCTGTCGCCGTTCCAGTGCCAATTCGGGTTCCAGCCACCTCTGTTCCCAGACCAGGAGGAGGACGCGGGGGTGCCCTCGGTCAACCAATATGTGAGATGGTGTCGCAAGACCTGGAGCAAGGTCAGGAGGACCCTCATCCAGACCTCCAGAACCAACCAGACTCAGGCCAACCGCCATAGAAGACCTGCACACACTTTCCGCCCTGGGCAGCGGGTTTGGCTGTCCACTAAGGACCTTCCGCTGCGGGTGAACTGCAAGCTTGCTCCTCGCTACATTGGCCCCTTCAAGGTGGTGCGCAGGGTGAACCCTGTCGCCTACTGGCTCCAGTTGCCCAGGACTCTGAGGATCAACCCCACATTCCATGTTTCCCTGTTGCAGCCCATACTGACGTCCACATATGCCCCTGCCCCTAGGAATCCCCCACCCCCCGCATCTTCCAGGGTCAGACGGTGTTCACTGTGTATCGCCTGCTTGACTCCCGCCGGGTCCGAGGCAGGCTTCAATATCTGGTAGACTGGGAGGGCTATGGCCCTGAGGAACGCTGTTGGGTCCCTGCCCGGGACATTTTAGATAAAGGACTTTGTCGGGACTTCCATTCGGCCCATCCGGATCGCCCTGGGAACGTCAGGAGACGCTCCTAGAGGGGGGGGGGTCCTGTTAGGACTGGGACTGTTTTGGCCTCTAGAGGCCGCTGTTATGTTTATCTTGTCATGTTTGTTTTGGCCTCTAGAGGCCGCCACTGTGTTTTGTGTTTGTCTTGATTGCCTGTTTCCTGCCCCGCCCTGTTCCTTAATTGTTTTGTGTATAAATACCCCTCTGTTTGTTCCCTTGTCATGGAGTCTTTATGCTATGCTGTCTTGTGCTAGTTTCCTCTGTCTCATGTATCTTGCCTGTGCCCTTGTGTTTTTGATATTTTTTGCTTTCTTTGGACTTTGTACCTTTTTGATCTTCTGAGCGTTCAGCATTTTGCCTTTCCTTTTGTTTTTGGACATTTAACCTTTGGATATTTTTATTTTGGTTTATCTTCTGAGCTTTTGGATTTTCTTTTTGTTTTTTCCATTGGATTGTATATAGTGTAAATAAACTGTTTTTTGATACTCTACTTTCGCCTCATGCCTCTGCACTTGAGTCATCCCCCTGGTGGCCTAGTGGGGGTTTGCTGGATTATTACACCAGCGACCAGAGTTTGAATCCCAGCATAACACTACCAGCTGTAGTTAATCATGATCCCTAGTAGGAAGTTAAGAGGCCTTGGCAAGATAAGAGATATTTTGGAAGTTTCAGCACCTCTGAATTAATAATCTGAGTGTATGTAAATTTTTGACCCTGTATGTATAATTTTGACCCTGTGTTGATTTCAGAAAACCCAAAGAAAATTAAAACTTGTGCACAAAATTCGTGTTTTATTTTTAATTAAGGATGTATGCTGTGCAAAGATTCTACCACAGAAAAAGAACAGTTCAAAGAAATTAATGAAAGCCCAAATATTGCCATGACATTCATATCCAAGATGACATTCATGTCACTGTATGTAAACTTCTGACCATAACTGTTTGTGTATATATCTCATCTCATTATCATTATCTCTAGCTGCTTTATCCTGTTCTACAGGGTCGCAGGCAAGCTGGAGCCTATCCCAGCTGACTACGGGCGAAAGGTGGGGTACACCCTGGACAAGTCACCAGGTCATCACAGGGCTGACACATAGACACAGACAACCATTCACACCTACGGTCAATTTAGAGTCACCAGTTAACCTAACCTGCATGTCTTTGGGGGAAACCGGAGCACCTGGAGGAAACGCACACAGACACAGGGAGAACATACAAACTCCGCACAGAAAGGCCCTCGTTGGCCACGGGACTCGAACCCAGACCTTCTTGCTGTGGGGCGACAGTGCTAACCACTACGCCGCCATATGGCGGCACGGTGGTGTAGTGGTTAGCGCTGTCGCCTCATCTCTCTCTCTGTATATATATATATATATATATATATATATATAGAGAGAGAGAGAGAGAGAGAGAGAGAGATGAATGCTTGAAAACTTTCTATTAAATCTGTACATTATTTGGAAGGAGTCTCTTGTGTCAGTGCTTTGTTTCTCACTAGCATGAGAACCATTGAAATGTAACTATAAATGGACAAAAATGTTCACTGCTCCATCCAATAATTAATAAACATGTTAGTGTTGGCAAATCACTGTGCTATAAGAGTAATAAAATATTTTGGGTCATGTCATTATTGGAAAATAACCAACATTGGTGTGGCAACAGTACTGTAACTCTACTTTTTGTTTTTGCATCATGCCACCACTTCATTGATTACTTTCCTACAACAACACACTCCCAAGTGTCTTATTGCTTGATGTTGGTGGATGATTCTAAAATAGTTGTCAACTTTCGCACATTCATTTTGGCAGATCTGCTCTTCCTGAGTTGAAATGTTGAGTTTGATTTTTATATATGACTTACTTTTTATTCAATATCTGCCTTGTTTTGCAACATCAGTACACTGTCTTCAAAAAAATCCATCAACATGTAACATTACTCCAGGGTATGTGACATGGTTTGCTATTTAGATTACCTCACTTTCTCTTGGCTTCTGTTATTGCCACAAGATATGTGTGCCTTCCAAGGTTGTGTTGGACCAGAGCATCTTTTGCAAGATATATGACAGGAGACTGGTGTTTCTCAGCGTTTATGCAATCAGGCTTTTATTTCAAACCATAAATGAATACATACATATATTAATGCTAACAAAATGACCTGTGGTGTTTGGAGGGACAGGAGATTAAAACAGACATTAATGTGACAGAAATTCTTTTAGAAGATAAATGTATGAAGATCTTTGGACTACTTTTAACCAGTCTTAGAACCTTTCCTATTCCAAGGACCATTCATACTCCAGATATTCCTATCTGGATTCAAAGTATAGAGAGAATAGATAGAGAGAAAAGCCATCCCAACAACTAAGGAGATCCTTCGGCTACCTTGCTATCACGCTACTGCTTGCAGGCAATGTCCATCAAAACCCTGGACCTGACTTCAGCTGTAGTGGTGACCCATGGTCTGCTACTGCAGCCACCAGACAAGGTACTGTCGATACTACCGGCTCCTTGAATGAGAGGCAACAACAAAATGGCAATAATCTTCCATCTCCTCCCTTGGTTGTTACATCAGCAAGTGTGAGTGGAATGATTCCAGTGACTAGCAAAGTACGTAATGTTAGTAAATCGTCCATTCATAAACAACGCAATTTTCTGCTTTTTCAAACAACCAATCACGCGAAAGTCTTGTGGGACCTGCACATAAAGCCCAAAGGGTTATTGGGAGGACATTTAAACATTAGAAGTGTCGCTCCAAAAACTGATCAACTTGAAAAATTACTAATGGATTCAAATCTTGGTTTCCTCTTCCTGTCAGAATCATGGCTGACAGACTCATCATCTGACATGGCATATTTAGTGCCTGGTCTTAATATTTTCAGAAAAGATCAAAAGTCTGGCAGAGGAGGTGGACTATTGATGTATGTCAAAGACTCCATAAACTGCAATGAAATTGAATTGAACTGTATGGACATGGAATGCATGGCAGTAAGAATGATTTTATCTTCCAATATGTCATTCACTGTCATTTGCGACCACCTTCATCAAATACTATGTTTTATGAACACCTACGACACATTTTGAAAGAAATGAACACAAATAAATAATTAATTTTACTTGGAGACTTTAACATAAATTGGACTGATAAGTCGAAAAGAAAGAAACTTAAAGACTTAACAAATCAATTTAACCTCACACAATTAATTCAAGGTCCATACCAGAATTACACCATCAACACAAACACAGATTGATTTAATATTTAGTAACAAACCAGAAAGAATAATAAAAACATTCAATTTCTTGACCAGATTATCAGATCATAATTTGACATTGATATCAAGGAAATTAACAAAACAAAGGTTTATGTACGGGCGGCACGGTGGTGTAGTGGTTAGCGCTGTCGCCTCACAGCAAGGAGGTCCTGGGTTCGAGCCCCGGGGCCGGCGAGGGCCTTTCTGTGTGGAGTTTGCATGTTCTCCCCGTGTCCGCGTGGGTTTCCTCCGGGTGCTCTGGTTTCCCCCACAGTCCAAAGACATGCAGGTTAGGTTAACTGGTGACTCTAAATTGACCGTAGGTATGAATGTGAGTGTGAATGGTTGTCTGTGTCTATGTGTCAGCCCTGTGATGACCTGGCGACTTGTCCAGGGTGTACCCCGCCTTTCGCCCGTAGTCAGCTGGGATAGGCTCCAGCTTGCCTGCGACCCTGTAGAAGGATAAAGCGGCTAGAGATAATGAGAATGAGATGAGGTTTATGTACCGGCAGGAAAGCAGAAGGACTTTAAAAATTTTACCAAAGAGGCTCATTAGTGAATTTGAATGCCAGCTTAAGCAACTGAATTGGAACGAGATTGGTTCCATTAGGGACCTAGATGATGCTTCTGAGAGATTAATGACTATGATTGATAAGGTTAAAAGTGAATTTAGTAAAAATATAACATACTCCAGAAAAAAGCAAAACTAACCTTGGCTTAGTGAACAAGTCTGGAACTTAATGAATCGAAGGGATTATGCATTGAAAACTGCACTTAAGTCTGGATTACCCAATGATCTGAGAACTTTTCAGCAGTTGCGCAATGAAGTGGTACATGAATTGAGAAAGGCTAAAGCACATTTTTTTATTAACATTATAAATGAATCAAAGGGTAATTGCAAGAAAATCTGGCAAAATATTAAGAGTTTTAAAGAAAGATAATAATAAAAGGAGATAAAGGGTATGAATTACAAGTGCAGGGGATTATAACCACAGGCGATTGCTCTAAGACAACGAGGGAGGCTCAGCCTCCTCTAAAAATGACGAACATCGTGTAGGATGAATTGCGCTAGGCTTATGTTATAGCCGACCTTATAACATTGCTATTTCAGATCCAGAATCATAGAAATATATGTGCTCAACCCACTACAGTGCGAAATAATTCCGTTATAACTTTAATGTGTGCGTGAGTTTTTCCCCCTCGTGACAGTGCGATGCAGCGCAGCCTCAGTGCACTTCAATGGCATTTGGGAGCTCTGCGCTTTTCAATCTCAAAATGCAAGACGGTTATTGGACAAATACTGCGAAAACGCCCGCCCACGGAGTCTCACGGACTCCCAGCCTCAGTGGACTTCAGTGGCATTTGGGAGCTATGCGCTTTTCAATCTCAAAATGCAAGACGGTTATTGGACAAATACTGCGAAAATGCCCGCCTACGGATTCCCAGCCTCACATGGGAGGGACATGGCAGTTTCCGTGAGGAGACTGGTGATTGGTGAAAGCGGCCAGATATTTTCTTTGATTGACAGCTCGTTTCAACTATAGACAGGCAGCGGTGAATTTCAGTTCAGTCCCATGCGGATTCGCAAGTGCTGTGGTGTATTGTAAGCAGACATGGGGACTTGAGACTTAATGACTTGGACTCAAGTCGACTCGAGTCACTGTTTTAATGACTTGTGACTTGACTTGACAAAATATTCAATACTTGAGACTTGACTCGGACTTGGAGGTATAAGACTTGGGACTTGACTTGACTTGACTTGTGACACGATGACTTGAATGACTTGAGTGTTCACATCATGTTTTCAGTGTGAATATAAAAGGTAATTTTTTTTAAAATGATGTTGATCACCGTGTGGACTGCGGGCTGAGAAAAGCACTGCCTTGTCAATCAGTCATGCCCTCTCTGCGTGGGCTACCTTACATACACCACGCCCACGCCCCGCTGTGCCCCTGTGGCGAACGTCTTGTGAGATATCATATAAACATGTCAGCCATACCAAGGGTAATTACTTTCACCTTCAAAGACTACTTCCAAGAAGGTAAATGGCGAACAGCGCAGTGCAAGCTTTGCGACATAAAAATTTCGGACAGCCAGACCACGACCTCAAATTTCATCCGTCATTTGAAGAGCCATCCTGCGCAGTAAGTGTTTGTTAATGTGATATTATCTGGTGTGTTGGTTGTTAGCTAATGTCTGTGAATATTCTCATTCACCCAGATCATGGTATCCAAAGAGTTTAGTTATAGGCAACTAGATTTCTAATTTGAGTTTGAAGACGTCTTCAAAATCAAAGAAGAACAGTTGCCTACAACTAGCAGCTAGCTAACTATTGGTTGTTAGCTAATGTCAGCTACGAGAGTGAGCGGCGGTTTAAGTTAATCATTGTGAAATTTTGATGCCAATGCTGGTTAGTAATGTAGTTAAGTCAAGTTTAATGATTCTGTATATCTGTTGTAAGTAAATTGTGCACTTTGCACTCGTGATGCTGTGTAACATAAGCAGCTCACCTACCCCATTGTCATATGCTATTGGTCAACTTGTGCACAGTAAAATGTCAAATAGTTGTCAGAAGTTCGCCAGAATGTTCATACCAAGGCAGGGGAGTTATATATTAAGTGTGTTACCAGAGT